>NC_143396.1:211514056-211825514 GCF_052110815.1 Crocodylus siamensis
TGCTACCCCTGCATCTAAGAATTTGGTGATCTGGTTGTAGAAGGCCACCAGGTTGGTCTGACAGGACCTGCCTCTAATGAACCCACATTGGTTGCCCCTAAGCATAATCTCCCCTGCTGGCCCCTCGTGGATGTGTGCCAGAATAATTCTCTCAAAAAACTTACCCAGGATTGAGGGAAGACTAACTGACTTATAGTTTCCTGGGTCCTCCTGCCTCCCCTTTTTGAAGATGGGAACCACACTGGCCCTCTTCCAGTCCTCTGGCACCACACCAGAGCACCACGAGTGCTCATAAAGCGGTGCCAGGGGTCTCACAATGACCTCAGCTAATTCCCTCAGTACTCTGGGGTGGAGATCATCTGGACCAGCTGATTTGAATACATTCAGTCCCTCGAGAAGTTCCCTGACTAGATCCGCACTGACCCTTGGCCTAGGTGCGCCCCCCCTGGGCTGTAAGGGGGCCCAGAGCGGGGGTGGCTGTTCTGGTTCCCTCTCAGAAAAATGGAGGCAAAGAAATTGTTAAATAGGTTACCTTTGTTGTCTGGTGTAATGACCAGATTTCCTAGTGTGTCTTGCAGAGGCCCCACTTTACCTAGTACCTTTTTTTTTTACCCCCTGTGTATTTAAAAAAGGACTTGTTGTCCTTGATCCAGGAAGCTAGTTCCAGTTCCCTCTCTGCCTTGGCTTTCCTGACTGCCCCCCTGCATCCCCAAGCAACCACAGTATAGTGATGGCCCCTCCCTTCCATTGGGTGTGCGCCTTCCTTTTAGCTAGGAGACATTCCCGGATGCTTTTGGTGAGCCATGGGGGCTTTTGTGCCCTTCTGCCCCCTTTGATCCGTGTTGGGATTACTTCCCTTTGGGCTTGGAGGATCATCTCCTTAAGGAGCAACCACTCTTCTTGGACACCTGGTTCCCCTCCCCTCTGGGTCCTCAGTGCTTCCCCGACTATTCTCCTTAGCTCATTGAAGTCCGCCCTCCTGAAATCTAGGCCTGCTGCCTTGCTGTAGGCCTTTGCCACCTTGTGCTGGATGGTGAATTCCAGCAGGCAATGATCACTGTCACCCAGGTGGTCAAGCACCTGCAGCCCCCTCACCAGGTCATCGCCTGTGGTCAGCACTAGGTCCAACAAGGCGTCTCCCCTGGTGGGGCTGTGCACCTCCTGGGTTAGATGGAGGTCCTGCATTTTGGCTAGGAACCTGCATGAGCGGTCAGACCTGGCTGACTGCTCTTCCCAGCAGATGTCTGGAAAGTTCAGGTCAACCACGATAACTACGTCCTTTGACCTAACTACTTCCGTGAGCAGACTTAAGAATTCCTGGTCTAGCTCTTCCCCTTGGATGGGTGGTCTGTAGTAGACCCCCATCATTAAATCTCTTTCCCCTTGACTGCCTTATATTCTAACCCAGGGCACTTCAGAGTGCCCCTCCTCTGACTCTTTGCTAATTGATGAGGATATGTATTCCTCCTTAATGTAGAGCGCCACGCCCCCACCTTTCCTCCCTGTCCTATCCTTCCTGTGCAGCCTATAGCCCTTGATATTCACCGCCCAGTCATACGTTAGGTCCCACCACGTTTCAGTGATCCCCACTATGTCTGGGCTGGTGTCAGCTAGCAGGAGGGTAAGTTCCTCTTGTTTGTTTCCCATACTACAGGCATTTGTATAGAGGCATTTGAGGCCTCCTGAGGACTTGTGCACTGACCCCCTACTTTCAGCATTGTCCTGGCCCCTGTTGCTTACCTGCATATATGTTCCACTCATTGGTTTAGGCTGAGCTGTACTTGTGGGTGTTGCTTGGTTTGGCAGTCCAAGGCTTCCTCCGCCCTCGTCTTCCCCGTCCCGCAACAAGCCTAATTTAAAGCCCGCCGGAGGAGATCTGCCAACCTAGAAGAAAACACACACTTACCTTTAGGGGAAAGCTGGAACCATCCCATCTGAGCATGTCTCTTGTCGTGATGTGCGGATCATTGTCGAGGAAGCCAAAGCCCACCTTGAGACACCATTCCCAAAGCCACCAGTTTGTCTTTGAGATGCAAGTCGCATGTGTCTTCCACGTCTGCTCACTGGTAGGACAGAAGAGAAAACCACCTGTGCACCTTCCTCCTTCATCACGCCACCCAGAGCATGGTAGTCCACCATCAGGTGATCAGGGCTTCTCCTGGACGCATCATTAGTACCCACATGGATTAGAACCATGGGGTAGTAATCGGTGGGCTGGATCACGGCCTGGATCATGCCCTTCATGTCCTGAATCTTTGCTCCGGGTAGGCAGTAGACCTCGTGTGTCAAGGGGTCCTGGTGACAGATGGAGCCCTCTGTACCTCTCAGGATGGAGTCGCCTATGATAATCACTCCATGCTTTTTCCTTCAGGACTGCTTAGCTCCTTTGGCCTGCTCTGATCATGGAGAGTGTGGAGTTGCCTCCTCTCCGGTTGCCTCCTCTCCTTTCTTCTCCTCCAGAGTTGCCAGGGCCTCGTACCTGTTTTCCAGCTGGACTGGAGGAAGTGGGACTGTTGTGTTGCGAGCAGCTCTGGTTCTGGAGATGACCATCTACCACTCTGCAGTGGAGGATGTCGCAGGGCACTGAAGTGCCTGCTCCTACGGAAAGGTACAAGTGCCTGTTGCCGGGGCAACCGCAGTTGGTCAGCTGACCGGAAGGGGGCAGGGCCTGGCCTATATAAACAGCCTAGGCTGAGGCCAAGCAGGCAGTTCTCTGCTAACATCGAAGGGTGAAGGAGCTCTACTGGAGTATTGCAGCCTGTAGAAGCTAGATGGCCTGGACAGCTTTGGTTGAGGACTGGGTGGAGCAAGCCCTGGTAGGGTTTTGAACGATGGATAGCCAGAGGGCTTAGAAATTGTGTTTTAGCCAGATGGCTTGGAGTTTATGCTGTAGCCCAGGGAGGATTGGGTGAGGCTGTAGGGGTTGGAGGAGGCCTCATAGGAGCTCCCCAGTAGCGTGGGGGTTCCTGGCGCCAGAGAGGGTGCTGCGTTTTGGGGTGTATCAACCCCGGCCCCAGTGGGGCAGTGTCATGAGGGGAAAAATCCCAGTGCGGGTGCAGGTGAGAAGCCCCAGTGGGGTGTAAGATGCAAGAAGGCGGGTCTGGGAGCCAGGCATGGCTACAGCCACCTGAGCCTCAGTGCGGGTTGTAGACCCGAGGTGGGGGTGCACTGACCCCAGCCCTGAGAAGAGGCACAGTGCATTGGGGGCCAGGCACGGCTACAGCCACCTGAGCCCCAAGCGCGGAAAAAGGCCCCAGTGCAGGTGAGCACACAGGCGAGGAGCCCCAGTGTGGGTGAGCAACCCAATAGTAAGGAACACTAGAGTAGGCACTGGCAAGAAGCCCAAAGGGTGCTTGCGTTAAGCCCCAGGGAGGGTGCACGCAGGAAGAGAAGCCTCAGGGAGGGGATTTGGGGGCCAGGCACAGCTACGGCCACCTAAGCCCTGTTCGTGAGGCAGGGCCCCAGTGCGGGCGGGATCATGAGAGTGCCCTGGTGGGGCACAGCTGCAAGAGAGGCCAGAGAGCACCCGCGGGGAACGCGGGCATCGGTGAGAGGAGAGAGACCAGGGAGCGCTTGTGAGAGAGCGCAGGCTAAAAGGCCACGAGAGAGGCCAGGGGACCCGCGAGGGTGTGGCCAACTAAGACGAGCCCAGAGGATGTCTGTGAGGACACGGACTATAGTGAGGCAAGCAAGGGGCCGCCATGAGGGTGCGGTGAGGGATTTGCCTAGACAACGGCCGGTACATCTGAGAGGCTTAGGGCATGGTATTAGGGGTGGTAGGAGCCATGCGTAGCCCTTGAGCCTTTAATTCACAGGGTCCACTAAGACAGGACACTAACTGGGATACATCGGGGTACCGTGTCCAAGGGGGCAAAAGGCAACCTCCCTTAATATTTTTGTTATCAAAGACGTGGCGGGTGAGAATGAGGGTGCATGGACACCCACTTGGCACTGTAGGGGGCACTAGGAGAGATCATGGCCACTCCTAGGACCCCACTCTGCCACAGAGGGCACTTCCCGAGGTGCTTCTTCATTGGATGTGTGGTCCTGCAGGGAAAGGAAATAGCCATCAATTTCATCCTCTGCCTCCCTGATTCCCCTCAGCCTGCTAACCTCCTCCTGGAGCTCCCTCACCTGCACCTCCAGGGCCCTAAGGTGGGTGCCTGCAGGACAGGTGTGGGGGTCCCCAATCCCTACCCCTTGGGCCTTGCTGGGAAACTCCCGCAGGCCAGGGAGTGGGGGGATGCCAGCCCCCCCATGGTCTCTGTATGGGTGGAAGCCTCAGACAAGCTCCGGGTAGGCTGCCCCCCCCCCGCCAGGCAGGGGCCCTGGCAGCACTCCGTGTCGACACCATCATAGGAGTGCTGCTTGTTTATGGCTTAGTGCAGTGCCTTCGCCCTGCCCTAGCAGGAGTCTCCCTCCTGGCCCTTCCTGCTCACCTGCCAACGCAAACGCAACTGCAGGCATTGGGGGGTGGGTGGCCTGTGGTTGGAGGAGTTTTCATTTTTCTTCTTTCATTTCCCTCCTGAATGTGAGTTCAACAAACTTCAATAGCCTGCAATTGTCTTAACTTTGTAGGGTTCTTGACTGATATGTGGTGTATGTGTTTGTTTTGCGGGCTGGTGGGGGAGGTGCTTGGACTCGCAGCTTTTAGCTTTCAGGGATTAGAAGGACATGATGGCATGCTGTAGTTTAGTAGGGGGTGAGAACATAGCTTGTTGTTAGATAGTTTCTATTGAACAAGCAGCGCAAGGGAATTATTGCTAAAAACATGCTAACAGAAGGGGAAAAAAACTGGGGCAGTAGAGTTCTGGCTGTGTATCACATCAGCCAGTTGCAGTGGTGGGGGTAAGGAAGGGAAGATGAAGAGCGATGCAGTGTGGGATACCTGGAGGACCAACCAGACCCATGTCATAGAACATTTAGTGTCTGTATATAAAACACTCAGTTCACAGTGAACCATTTCCATATAGTACATATGGTAATTTTCCAGGTACAATTTTGAAGTGTTCCAGGTGGCTTTAAATTGATTTAAGAGTCTTTAATATGTCCATCTTCTTCTTCAGGCTTAAACTGCTTTTGAACCTCTCTAAGTGTTATGTGTGTCCACAAACCAGGTGCCACTAGTGCAGGTGTGGGCAATTATTTCAGGCAGAGGGCCACTTACCAAGTTTTGGGAAGCTGTTGAGGGCTTCATGGATAGCCCCACCCCTTGACAGTTGCTCCACCCTGGTTGCCATATTGGGACCGGAAGTCCCACCTCCTAGCTGCTGACCTGTGCTATTGGAAGTCCCTCCCCTTGCCCTGGAAGTACTCCTTTTGGGACCAAGGGTGCTGTGATCGGGAAACAGTGACAAATACATATATATGTATACACACACACACACACACACACACACACACACCATCTACTATAACCTATTTTAATTTTATTTAAAAATATTTTTCTACTGATTTGAGTTTACAAAAAGTGTATCTAGAGGTGGCTGCATAATAGCTTAAAATATAGTCCTACTGTGTGTTTTGGGTGGGCAGGAAGGGGGTATAAGTGGCAGTGTGGATGGGGAGAGTGTGTGAGAGTTTGTGTGTGTGTGCATGCGCAGTGAGGTGTGGGTATGTGGCTGGGTGTGTGCTGAGAGAGCCGGGGCCAGGCTGTTAGCTCCATAGCATGTAGCTCTAACACACTGCATGTGAGCCTCACATGATGCAGCCAGGAAGACCCTATGCCCAGGCTCTGTATTTCTGCAACCCCACCTTGGGTCCCTGCCAGTCCCAGGGCACTTGCACAGACTCCGTGTTTCTGCCTGCCACCACTTTTCCCTGTGTTCCCTCCTGCAGCCTTGCCTGCTTGTCCCTGCAGCCCACTGCTCCCCGCAGCCCTTGCCAGGGCCCAACGCCTGCCACAGCCCTGCTGTGACTTGCCTGCCACAACCCTGCCACTCGCCGTGGCTCCCCCGCTGTGACTCTGCCACCTACTGCACACCACATGGGTCCTGCCACGCTGCTCCCCACGGGCCCCCTTGCCACCGCACCGTTCCATGCAGTCCCCACCGTTCCCCACAACTACCACTTACAGCCACTCCCTCCCTCCAATAGTACCTTATTTTCTGCTCAGACAGAGGGAGGAGGAACAACTCCAGGGGCATGGGGCCAGAAGCCACAGAGGCTTCTGGCTGGGGGTGGAGAGGCTGAGTGGAGCCAGGCTAGCCTTGTTGCTCAGCGACAGACTCCTACTAGGTCCTGCTGCTGCTGTCTACCTATCGTCTTTGCCAGGTGACCACAGGCAGATGTAAATTAATTTTCTAAAATTTTTAAAGACCCTGCAGGCCAGATAGAATGGGCTGGCGGGCTGGATGTGGCCAGCAGGCTGATTTTTCTTTTTTTGCCCACCCCTGTACTAGTGTAACTACAGAAGTAAAACATCCTGAGACTTGAAGGAATTCAAGTCTTATGTAAATTGGTCTTTTATAGTGAAGTGCTGACCACATGCCTCCATCAGAGGCCATAGTTTATAGTTTCATAGTTACTAGGGTCAGAAGAGACCTGAGCAGATCATCAAGTCTGACCCCCTGCCATGGCAGGAAAGAGTACTGGGGTCAAATGACCCCAGCAGCGTGTACATCTAGCCTCCTCTTAAAGACCCCCAGGGTAGGAGCCAGCACCATTTCTCTTGGAAGTTGGTTCCAGATCCTAGCCGCCCTGACAGTGAAGTAGCACCTCCTGATATCTAGCCTGAATCTACCCTCTGCCAGCTTGTGACCGTTATTTCTTGTCATTCCTGGTAGTGCTCAGGGGAACAGGGATGCTCCCAATGCCTGCTGGTCCCCTCTGACTAGTTTGTAACAGGCCACTAGATCCCCCCTCAGCCTTCTCTTGTGGAGGCTGAATAGATTCAGGTCCTGTAGCCTCTCCTCGTAGGGCCTGCCCTGCTGCCAGCTGATAATGCGAGTGGCCCTCCTCTGGACCCTCTCCATGCTGTCCACATCCCTCTTGAAGTGCGACGCCCAGAACTGGACGCAGTACTCCAGCTGCGGCCTGACCAGTGCTGCATAGAGGGGGTGGATCACCTCCTTGGACCTGCCATGCATCTGTGTTGGCCTTCCTGACTGCATCCCCACACCGTTGCCCCAGTAATGACTCCAAGATCCTTTTCTGCCTCTGTACTGATGAGAAGGAAGTTCCCCATCCTGTTGATATACTGCTGGTTCTTCCTCCCCAGGTGCAGTATCTTACACTTGTCAGTGTTGAAACCCATCCTGTTCTCATCTACCCACCCCTGTAACTTGTCTAGGTCCAATTGCAGCCTATTCCTCCCTTCTAGCATGCCCACTTCCCCCCACATCTTAGTGTCATCACCCATCCACCACCACTGTCTGTGTGCGGCTCTCTAGCAGGTGTCGACGCCACAGTTCCCCTAGTTTTTTAATGAGAATGGGGTGAGAGACAGTGTCGAAGGCCTTCCTAAAGTCCAGAAAGACTATGTCTACTGCTACCCCTGCTTCTAAGGATTGAGTGACCTGGTCATAGAAGGCCACCAGGTTGGTCTGACAGGACCTGCCTCTAGTGAACTCATGTTGGTTGCCCCTAAGCATAATCTCCCCTGCTGGCCCCTTGTGGATATGCGCTATGATAATTCTCTAAAAGCTTGCCCAGGATTGAGGTAAGACTAACTGGCCTATAGTTTTCCAGGTCTTCCTTCCTCCCCTTTTTGAAGATGGGAACCACATTGGCCCTCTTCCAGTCCTCTGGCCCACACCAGAACACCACAAGTGCTTGTAAAGCCATGCCAGGGGTCCAGCAATGACCTCAGCTAATTCCCTCAGCACTCTGGGGTGGAGGTCGTCCGGACCAGCTGACTTAAATACGTCCAGTCCCTCGAAGTTCCCTGACTAGATCCTCACTGACCCTAGGTCTGGGCGTGCCTCCCCTGGGGCCTGAGGGGGTCGTGGTGGTGGTGGGGGGAGGCGGGCTGATCAGGTCCCTGCTCAGGAAAATAGAGGCAAAGAAATTGTTGAATAGGTTAGCTTTGTCATCTGCTGCGACGATCAGATTTCCTAGAGTTTCTTGCAGAGGCCCCACATTACCCTGTACCTTCTTTTTACCCCCTATGTACTTAAAAAAGGACTTCTTGTTGTCCTTGATCCAGGTCCCTTGTCCCAGTTCCATCTGCACCTTGGCCTTCCTTAATGCTCCCCTGCATTTCCCAGCAACCACAGTATAATCCTCCCTGGTGATGGCCCCTCCCTTCCACTGGGTGTACGCCTCCCTTTTAGCTAGGAGACATTCCCGTGTGCTTTTGGTGAGCCATGGGAGCTTTTGCACCCTCTTGCCCCTTTTGATCCACATTGGGATTACCCCCTTTTGGGCTTGGAGGATCATCTCCTTAAGAAATGACCACTCTTCTTGGACCCCTTACTCCCCTCCCCACCCCTCCGGGACCTCAGTGCCTCTCCAACTATTCTCCTTAACTCATTGAAGTCTGCTTTCCTTCAGCAAGGCAGCAGCCCTACATTTCAGGTCTTTGCCACCTTGCGCTGGATGGTGAATTCCAGCAGGTGATGATCACTGTTACCCAGGTGGTCGAGCACCCGCAGCCCCCTTGGCAGGTTGTCGACGGTGGCCAGCACCAGGTCCAACAAGGCGTCTCCCCTGGTGGGGCTGTGCACCTCCTGGGTTAGATGGAGGTCCTGCATTTGGGCTAGGAACCTACATGAGTGGTCAGACCTGGCTGACTGCTCTTCCCAGCAGATATCTGGAAAGTTCAGGTCCCCCATGATGACCACGTCCTTTGACCTAACTACCTCCATGAGCTGACATAAGAATTCCCGGTCTAATTTAACAATCCCTGATCACTAGCAAGGATTACTGTAAGGGGCTTCCTGCAGGTGATGATGTCCAGTACCCTCCTACAAATTCAAGTGGTGGGAGCATGTGTATTTAGTGCTGAAAATCCCGGGCTTGATTTCGACTTATTATCAGGGCATCTGTGCATATATAATCTGGATTGCTAAAATTTGCATTGTTGCCACTTAGGTTATTTTTTGCTAGGACTGCAGGGCTGTGAATGCAACATTAAAATTGTCTTTAAAGTAGCAAAGAAGAGAAGAAGAGCTTCAAGTGCTTTTGCTATATATAAAAACAAGAAATCATTTTATGGATAAATTACATCTAGGCCCCAGATCCCCTTCAGGTTTGACACTGTCGCTGTCAGCAAAAGTTATATGAAATGTTACTGCTCTTTTCTCTCCTCAGAATGACTTCCCCTCTCCTCCAGCCTTCCCGTTATGTTTCCTAAGCAACAGAGGCTGCCTGGTGTTCAGGCAAGGAGGCAGATAAGGCAGGCAGGCAAGTCAATGAAATTTAAGCAATTGTCAGAACTGATTTCAGGTCTCATACAGCTGATGAGTTAAGGAAAAGATCCCTCGATATTGAAATCAGCAGCCTCATTATTTTTAATAGCATTTTGGTATTATTTTCTTGCGCTTCCCAGGAATCGCTGCCAGTTGTGCTAAATTCCAGTGCCATCACAGTCTGCCTTCCTCGGCTACTTGTAATAATGTTGCAGACACGGCAGCTGACGACTAGAGCCACAGGGAGTTGCTCGCTAGGGTTATGAACACCGCCTAGGGCTGAACCAATTACAATTCTAGGCTGCTGGTTGTCTAAAAAGCTAAAGCAATAGATGCAACTCAGCAGAAAATTCCTACCCTTCAGGACAGGGCAAGCATGCGAGAGAGAGGAGCGTTGGTTTGATAGTCAAGGCCCAAAGCATCTAAGAACCTATGTCAGCCAGATAACCTGTGTTAGATAGTAGACTTGAGGGCTTACAGAGCCAACTTTAGGCCCCAGATGTAGTTTTCAAACATTTCAAAAGTTCAGATCCAGGTTTTTATTCTTTTTGTTACAGGGATAGAGACCAAGTGCAAATATCAATTCTGTGGCAGGGTTAAGGAAAACCCACAAGATGCAAGTTGATTGTGTGCATCTATCCTTAGGGAACGTCTTTATAGCAGGACATATTTAAACAAAGCTCAAGCCAACACAAAATCCCTGCCCAGCATGAATGACTGTAAGAGAGAATATCATGTGGCTGAACAGGCTGAGTCTTAATGCAGCACTTAACTTTGACAGCATTTCCAGCCAGGACAAAATCAGCAGTAGTAGGTATCTCACAAGGATCCTGTCCTCCTGAAAATTTTTAGAACAAAGAAGTTCCAAGAGGCTTCCAAACTTCTGGATTTTCTCTCTGGCAGACTTTTGAGACTTACCTTCAATGTAAAATTTCAGGTGGTTTTGCTTATTAGGATTTTAATGATGATAGTGGAATAAAGTCTTGGTAAACTTTATACAGAATAAAGTTTCTGACACTGTAGTGTCATCTTCAGTCTCTTGCCTTCTTGCTGCTCATAGTAATGGGAGGCTAGGAGATGGACACTCAGCGCTCCAAGGTCCTACTGCTATGAATTAGTAATACCAGGCTTTATCATTATTATTTATGTATTGCTATTATTTCCCGGTATTTATTGTTGATGATTTATTATTGCTAACACCAGTCAGGAACAGAAATGTGAGTCTTAAATGATCATAAAATAATAAAATGAAACCACATAATTAATGTTAACTCACAAATAAAGCTCTATTTTGGAATCAGACTGAGGTATATAGAGCTTTCTCTATTAATTAAATAAGCTAGGTTCAGTTTCTCTGTTCCCCATTGGCCATAGTCTGCTGAAAGTCTACTAATTGCCTCTATATTTCTACAACTTTTTCTTCATTTATTTGTTTTTCTGAGTCGCAGAATTAAACAGCCATGGTAAAAAGGAAATCTATCCAGTTTATTATAATAACTCTTAAGTCTTGTAATAGCACTTCTGTAGCCAACTCAGTTGATGGTGATGTAGTAGTCATAGGCGTCTGTTGCTTTGTCTCGGGAGACAGTAGAATTATGCTGCGTGAGACATCAGCTCGCTCAACGTAATCCTTACTTGAAAATAAAGTGAAGCTGGAGTGACCTCTGCAGGGTGCAGAAGCCTGGGGAATCCTGGGAGTGGATGAAGGATGTAGCCATTGCTTAATGTGATGTTTAGGATTATGTTTTTAAGCAGGGGAGTTGGGAATTAAAGGGACAATGTGTTTTCAAGGACACTTGATGTACTGGGAATGGTTAGACCAGAAAAATTGCAGTGTCGATAAAGTAATAAGAGGATTAAAGCTCACTGCTTCTGACTCCATCAGAATCAGAAAATTTAGTTACCAGCAAATAGCTAGAGCAGAAAACCCTTATGCAGTATTAACTCCCTGATTTGGAGGTCTTACTGGTCACTTCCTGTGAAGTTTCAAGTGTTGACTGACAACTGGCAATTTAGAGCCCCGTCTGCCTTAGAAACCTCATCTCTGAAGTGCTCTCTAGCTACCCGCTCTGTAATCCGGGCTAGGCCATAAGTTAACTACCGCACTCAGTTAATTTACTCGATTTTCCAACCATTGCACAGTTCTGTGAAGAGACGTCTACCCCAGTTGGGTTCGCTGAAACTTGAATTTGTGGGGATTTTTTTTTAACTCCAGCTGATCCCTGTGGTAAACTACAAACATTTGTGTCCTGGAAGAAAAAAGACAAGTATCTAGACTGCTTTACAACGGTGTTAGGAAATATGAATTATAGGGCAATTAAGGAACGTATATTAAAATTGGACCATAAACTTGTCTAAGCAAACTCCCCTGAAGTCTCCCATCACTAAGACCCACTGGCTGAAATTTTAAATCTCCTTGCTTTTTCACAGTGTGATGGAGCTGCTTTTCTTTTAATGCTCCCTTGCTTTTCTTCTAACGCTTCTAGTGAGGAATAGGAAGAAAAGCTGCAGTAATCAGAGCATTATTGATGCTGTCGTCCCCTTAATAATGGTGCCTGCCAGGTGACTGGAACACCATGCTGTCTGCACTAATGTCATGTAGACACACAAAGCTGGGATTAACATCAAAGAGCTCCAGTGCTGGGCTGTAGTGGCAGGCCTGCCCTTCAAAGCTTCCTTTAGACTGGCCGCAAATGTGCTAACAAGGCATGAAAAAGAGCTTCTGAGACCCAAGAGAAAAAAAAGAATATCAAGCTGTGGAAGATGTTTTGGATTTATTTTCCAAAGCAGATATGCTAATGCCACAATAGCATATAATGGCTAGGGCGGTAGAAAGAAGCAGCGTCCTTTGTAAAGCACTTGGAGATCTTCTGATTATTTAAGAACCAGGCAACAGCAGAAATAGTGCTGTCTGAGAACTCATTTGATGACTGTGAAAGATCCCCTGATGCTTTCTGCATGTTTTGAATTAAATTAGCTCTCCCTTGGGTGACACTAGCGAATCCCTTAATCCAGTGGTTCTCAACCTTTTTTTCACTTGAGGCATCCCTTGTTAGACTCAAGGCACCCCTTGGAAAATACCAGCTTGTAGTTTTCACTTATTTTTTTTAACTGCAGAAAAAGAACTGAGAGACCACAACAGGCCAGAATATTTTTAATACCATCAGTTCCTGTTTGAAATCTCTGGGTTTATCTTGTGAATCATATTTGCGCACCCAACAGTACTAACATTGTATGGCACCCCACAACACCCCTGACAGGATCTCAAGGCACCCTAGGGTATTGCAGCACCCTGGTTCAGCATCACTGCCTTAACCTCTCTGTGGGTCAGCCTCAGTAGAAGGCAACTTCATTCATACTCAGTGTTATCCTGCCATGTTATGACAGTTTGTCTTCACATACTAAAGATGACAGTGAAAGCAGATGGATAAAGCAGTAATTGGCTGTGGTGACTTCCCTAATGCAGTCATACTATGTGCAGAAATTGTTTTTAGCTTTATTTTTCTCCCTCCTGGATGGCTCAGATGCATTTCCAAAATAGGTTTGAAGGGTTTTCTCCCTTTCCCTGGACATTTTTGCTGCTTCCCCTTCCCATGTTCTCATAAGTTTGAATTAAGCAGACTTATTTTTAAGGGTCTAAAGAGGCTATACTGCCCTCTGGCTAAGGTATATAGCCCTATAGCAACTAAAATGAGGTTAGTTTAATTCCACACAGACAAAAACAAATCAGTCAGTGGAGACTCAGTTGTTAAAATGAAATTTCACATCAATCTGCAGGCCTGATTCATTCAAAACTGCCAACAATTTCTTTTCAGTTGTTAAACTGCAAGTTAAACTGTGTAGAGAGATGTGCTGTAGTGGACTTAAATACATGAACTGTTCCTCATACCCCTTAAACTCAGTGCTCCGCTCACCACATCTGCAAACCTAGAGACAAGTCTTAAGGAACTCTACGCCATCGAACTGGGGGATCCTTCTTTTGGGTAGCTAGTTTTTGAAAGAACTCCCCTATTCATTTAGCATATTTCACACTGAAATGGACCAGCAAAGGGTTCATCTGAAGAAACAAATGAGCAGCACTTTCATTCTGGCCTCAATTCACAAAAAATTCCTTTAAAGGCCTGATTTTTATATGAATGAGTTATAAAGGCAAACTTGGTAAGTGGGCCAGGGATGGGAGAAGATTTGCTCTAAGCTATAAATGCCATCAGGACATATGTTTCCTTTGAAGAGGATTGTAGTAATGATTTAGGTTGTAGTCCAGGGGTCAAACTTGTTGTGTTTAGGAAGCTGCAGGGTGCTCCTGTGCTCCTAAGGAACTCTCAAGAGAGAAATACTATAAAGTTCATTTTTTTTAGTAGCCAGCAAGAATCATTTCAGCTTGGCAGATAATGGCACTAACCCACATAACCGTATTGTCTCATACTGATGTCTGTTTTCAGCTGTGTAACCATACCCTGGACTCCTTTGCCCACAGACTTCAAGATGTTTAACAAACACAAATCAGTTGATTGCCCGATCTCTAGGTAAAGTAGGTAAGTTTTACTGTTGCACCCAGTAGGTGTCATAGGTTGGGGGACACTCAAGATCACACAACAGCCAAATGACAGAGGAGGTGTTAAAGCCTGAGGAATCTGGGCTCCCAGTCCTTCCAGTAACCACTCAATGATGCCCCTTTCCCCAAATTCCTGAGTAGGAAATAGCTGTCTCTGTTTAAGCCTGGATACCATTTGTGACTAAGATATGTATTCGGCATTCAGTGATTGTTCCCAGCGTTTTTCCCCCACTACTAAGAATTGCCAATGAGTTGAATTAATTCCATGGAAGTCAAGTTCATTTTTAGTCACTGGCAAACTTCACAAGTCCTTTAATTACTTCAATAGACATGGTTATGCGCCCTGGAGACATTTTTGCTTGAAATTTTGATGTAGATGTTGCCTTGCTAGAATTCTTGAAATAAAGAGGCATTGTTTCACTAACAAAGTGTCATGAATTCCAGGGTAGCAGGGCAGAGCAGCATGATACAGGGCAACAGAAGAAGAGATACTGGCCAAGGATGCCAAGGCAAGCCATTACTCTTAAAATTGTCTTGAGACCTTTCATAATCCTAGCAGTGCTGAGCATCACAATTTCTAGACAAAATGCTCCACTCCTTTGAAAAATCAGCCTGTCTTTGCAAGGTGTCATTATGAAGCTGAAACCTGATCCTGAGATAACTAAGCTATCCTTGCAAGGCACTAAAACTGGAGATAGAATTCATATTTGTTATTATTCTGTTGTTGTCTGTCATTGTACCACTGATTCTCAACCTGGGTGCCTGGGGCATCTTGGGGTACCACCAGATACTTTGAAGGGTACCACCAGGTGTGAGGGGATAACAAAGATATGAGGAGATGGGCAGGTAAGCACAGTTTTGTTTTATAAGGCTCAGATTAAAAGTGGCTTATAAGGCTCAGGTTTGTTCCTGCGTAGACCACTCTCTACCCCCACTGCCTCACCTTTCTAAGAGGAGATAAGCCCTGTAATATACACATTAATATTCAAAAGTTATGGAGGAGTGCCTTGAATCCATTGAGGGATGCCTTACATCCAAAAGGTTGAGAATTATACAGACTAACATAGCTAACTACCTCTCCCTACTCATAGATGGCACCACACTCAGTAGAGTGAAATGGATTGCAATCAGTACACATTAGATACTTGCTCAGGTACTCTCAGATATCTAACCAGAAGCAAGCAGATTAATATACTTGAGCCATTCCCCAAGAGCATAACAGCCATTCCCCAAGAGTAGATCTCCATGAAACCTAAAGTGCCACCCTGCACTGCCTTCTCCATATTGTTATTTGTAAAGCATCAACAGGATGTTGCTATAGCATCTTGCACATATAAAAATTCAGGCCCTTGCACCAGAGAGCTTGCAGTCAAGAGAGATAGTGGACAAATACAGGCCGAAAAGTGGTGTGCTTGATTGGTATATCTAGAACTATCAATAGCTCTTGCTATTCTTTAAAGCAATCTTTAAAGTCTAGTTTCATAGTTGTTAGGGGCTAGAAGGGACCTTACACCAGCCCCCACTGCACTTGGGCAGGAGAAACTGCTAGGAACAGATGACCCCAGCAAGATGGGCGTTAAGGCTTTTTTGAAAATTGCCAGAGTGGATGACTGTACTGCATCTGGGGGGAGGGGAGCCGTTCCAAATCCTCAGCACACAACTTGTAAAGAAGTTTCTCCTTATGTCTAGCCTGAAGTAATCTGCGATCACTTTGTGCCCATTATTTCTTGTCTTCCCTTGAGGCCCTTAATGAATAGATGCTCCCCCAAGTCCTGATGTATGCTCCAATATACTTATAGGCTGCCCCCAAGTCCCCTCTGAGTCTTCTCTTCTCCAGGCTAATTTCCAGGCAAACCTTTCAGTCTCTCCTCATATGACCTAGTCTCTAGGCCTCTAATTATGCATGTGGCCCTCCTTTGGACTCTCTCGAGCTTCTCCAGAGCATTCTTGAAGTGCAGCGCCCAGAACAGGATTCAGTACCCTCAACTGTGGTCTCACCAAGGCCCAGTAGAGTGGGAGAATGATATCCTTTGCCTTCCTCGAGATGCCTCGGTGATGCATGCCAGTGTTTGATTAGCTCTGCCAGCTATGGCATCGCATTGGTGGTTCATGTTCATTTTGTTGTCAGTCATGACACCTTGGTCTCATTCAGTTCTGGTGCAGGCAAACATAGCACTGCCAAGCCTGTAAACATGTTGCGGATTATTTCTCCCCAGATGGAGCACTTTACATTTTTCCAACATTGGGCTGAGGCCCATCCACCTCACAAGCCTGTCCAGGTCGGCCTGTATTGCCAGCCTGAGTGTGACCACGCTTCCCCATAGTTTGGTGTTGTCAGTGAACTTTGCTAGCTCACTTATAATACCTGGATCCAAATCATTGATGAACAAGTTGAAGAGCTGTGGTCCGAGTACTAAACCCTGAGGGACGCCACTGGTCACCTACCGCCATGATGACTCAGTTCTGTCAGTCGATACCCTTTGGGTCCCACCACAAAGCCAGTTACTAAGCCACCGGACTGTAAAGTAGTTGAGGCTGCATTTTCCCAATTTTACCATGAGCACATCATAAGAGACGAGTCAGAGGTCTTTTTGAAGTCCAAATATATGACGTTAACCTCATTTCCCCAATCCAGGTGGTGAGTTACCTGATCATAGACGGAATTGAGGTTGGTCTAGCACAACCTGCCCGTAATGAAGCTGTGTTGGCTATCCTTCAAAGTATGCCTTCAGTTAGCCTGTGTATGATGGATTCTTTGATCATTTTGATCCAGGATTTTACCAGGTCAATGACTGAGGTCAAACTGATTGGCCTATAATTTTCTGGGTCCTCCCTTCTCCCTTTCTTAAAGATAGGTACCACATTGGCCTTTTTCCAGTCTTCTGGTATAAAGAACTTTAAAGTATAAAGACTTTTGGTTCTCAGTTTAATATACTCTGAGGACAAGGAAAAGGCAGCTTGTATGAGCAGCTTTTGTTTTCCCAAAAGGATCTTTGCTTTATTAGGAAATATATTGTCGCAGCCAGATGAGTTCAACGTAGTCCATTCCCATTTTATTTTGTTTACTATTATTGAAAATTTTTTGTCTGGCAAGTAAACACCAAAGTGAAAAATGAGGTCACAGGAAAAGTGATGAGTGAGGAGGGCAAGCAAGAATGTTCGTTAGGTTGATATTGTGGTTTGAAGTTTCCCATCTGTTGCCAGGAAAATTGAAACATCCTGAAAAACAGATGGGTAGGCACCTTTCCTCTCCTTGCGCACACCCCTCCCCGCAGCTCCAAAAAAGAGAGAAAGAGAGAGATGCACTGGGTTAAAATGTACTTATCATCATTTATGTCTCTGAGGTCTCTGATTTCTCTGTAACACCCCTATTTGTTTATCTGTTACCAAAGCCCTGTTTAATGAAGCCCTGTTTCCTTCTGGTGACATCTAGGTTATTCTTTCATGAATTTCCAAGCTCTACTCTTTCTCTAGCTTATTAGAGCACAAAATAACCATGGTCATTATTCCTAATGGGGTCAAAAACTTGAAGAGCAATCTTGCTGCTAGATGGAGAGGGCAATCCAAATGCTATAGGAAGATCCCCTGGAATGAGGCATAAATCCTCCAAAGTATTCAGGCACCTAAATGCTGAATATACTAGAGCCCTAATGTAAGATAAAGAGCTCTGTGCAAGTGAAGCCCTAGTCCCTTTGCAGAGCTTCTTGTTGAATCGAGGCCTAGGTGATCAGAAAGATGCTGACCTAAACACGGTTACACTTAAGGGTACTGGAGGAATTTGTCCCTAGAGATACTGGTAGAGAACTGGGGTCTGTTCTCCTCTGGATCAGTAAGCAAGAATAAACTAATTAAAATGATGTAAGGCATTTCAGGCTAGATCAATTTTCCATCAAGCAAGGAGCAGGCACTGATGGACCTCAGTCCTCATTTACATCACTGTGTCCATAACTTTAACTTAACTTACAATGCAGTCGAACGCAAATTTGATATTTATTATATTTATAAAAACCTCACTCACTCCAAGATCCAAATCTTATATGCAAAGTTTCATCCTGTGTCTTATTTGGTGTAGCTGAGTTATAACCCCCTAAATTACAAACAGAAGCACTGGCAGACTCTAGCTAACAGCTCTAATGGATGCTATTATAATTCTGCTGCTAGTTGGCACTGAACCTTCCCCATCTCATCAGCATAAAGGGATGCTGTCAACTTGAAAAATTGCATTTCCCTCTGCAAAGCTATCCCTACCATTGTTACAAATAGCTTCCATGACAGCTATAACCAAAAGAGATAAGGGTGGGCGTGGGAGCACCTTTAACTCTATTTATTCAGCTTGTTTACTTTGTGTGTTTGACAATACTTGAGCACAGTGCCACTTTCACTATTTTGCTGATGGGCAATTGTACTTCCTGTCTCATGCACTAGCAAGATGACTTCCCTTGGGTATTACTTTGGTAAGGGCAGGGCGCATATTCCTTCTGAGTCCTAAGCCTTAGATTAACAAACCTGAAAAGGCAGCAAGCAGATGGGCATGTGCATAAGGAAGGCAAGGAGGAGAGGTGAGCTGCAGGAAGGGCATTGGGCAGTGTTGGTACCAAACTCTTTAGAGGCTCTTTATGATTCCAGTAAAAGAGCAGAAAATACCTGCCTAATACTGCTATTTTGCAGTATTTTTGTAAATGTTCTTTTTACATTATTTAAAGTGGACTTGTAGTGTTTAAAACTGACTAATTTTATGAGCTTTCAAGTCACCAATGTGCCTTTAAATATAAAACTGTTCCATTTTACTTTTGGGAGCCAAAGCTGTCCCTGGGGGAATCTGTATGTAAATAGGCGAGAAGGAAGGATTTATCCCTGGCGAGAAGCCTTTTCCATTAAAAAGGCAAATGACTGGCATTCTATTTAGAGTCATCCGCTAGCACCAGTCCTGCCAGCTTCTCCAGGAATCAGCTCAACTGCTTCAGCCTACAAATGTGCTAACAGTTGTAACTGGCCTTGTCAGGGAATAACAGCTTAGAGCTAACCAGGGCATAGCATCCACATCACCCCTGTTCTACTGCTAAAGCAAATAGCTTTACTGGGGTTGTGGCAGGTACCTGATTTCTTCCAGATTTTCATAGCACTAGACCCAAACTTCTGCTTTTTACTGATGAACTGGGATTGTGGAGCAAAATTGGGAGGCCAAGTGTGCCATCTTCTGGAGGAAACATGGAAGCTGCCAGGTGTGTTTGCAAAAACTCTTGCCTTGTTTCTGCTCAGACTCCTGAATTGTCAGTGTATTTGAGAAGGTCTGAGGATGAGCCTAGGATCCGATGTCTGCTGGCGTCCAATGCCATCTCTGAGCATGCCATATTCCATAAGCACCGGCAAGTCACTGACACTCCATGTGAATGCGTATAACGGGCTAACATGTGCAAATGTAAATGATCTCAAATGTATTTTGGCAGCAGCTCCAGGCATGCTAGTTGCTGTACACAAACAGATCGGGAAATGAAGAGTTTAGAAGAGTGCTGTTGAGCAAAGCAAGCTTTCCCCATACTGAAGTGGCAAGAATTAGCCAGGTGGATGGTGACAATTCTGGGGAACAGGTGGAAATCACAAAATCAACTTTAGGTCAGTCTATTGTAGGTCATTAATAATTATATATCAATTGGTTAAATAGTATTATTTTTCTGGGAATATTCAGATTATGAGTATCCAAACTGGCTGCCTAAACTAGGTGCCCATTTATGGATTGCATGGTCAGATTTTTAAGTGATGAGCACCCAGTGACCCTATTGTCCTTCATATTGTATTGGAAAATTCTCTCTCTGTTTCTGGCCTCCAGTTGGTAATCCTTCCCTCCTCTTCTAGTGGCCAGAACTCAGGAAATCTTGGGATTGATTGAGGCCTTAGACAAGCCCCTGCTCCCTCTCTCCCCTCCTTCCCTCCTGCCTCCACCCTGCTCAATTTACCCATGTGTTAAACAGAAGCAATAACACCTACTGTGCTGTACTCAGAGGTGTACTTGTAAGGCTCCATTCATCAGCATTTATAAAGCTATTGCAGTTCCTTCTAGTGATGCCAAATAAATGCAAAACATTAATGCTATCAGATAACTCTGTAAAACATGGCACAGAAGGTGAAGTACTGCATTGTAATGGTACAGAGCTTGCTGCTGTGGTTCGTGATGTGGTTATAGGAAAGCTGTAAACCTATGGGAGATTAAATTATATCACCTTAATCAAGTTACATCCAGGAGGTGACAGTTATTCAATGAGCAAGGTTCTAACATTAACCTTTTATATATGAAAAAAGAATCTAGCCAACCACCCAAACAAAAGTAGTCTAGAATAGAGAAAAAAAGTGTGAAGGTTAGCAAAATTGCAATAGCATGTAATTAAAGTTTCTAATGCTAGAAAAGGTGCAACGGTTAAAGGCAACAACAGGTGAGCTGGATGCTGAAAAATCAGTTGTTGGCACAATGCTCAGGGCCATCCACCACGCACAGCATCATCCAGCACTCTCAGATATGAGAGTGCTTAATTTAAATAAATTCTCTTCTGAACAAGCAGACTGAAAATCAGCCACTCTTGTTTTTACAGTGAAAGCATAGAATGAGCTGTACACCATTCAGAAATATCAGAAGATATGTTTGGAAAAGTCCTGACAGAACCCAGAAAACACTACAGCAGAAGCAGACAAGCACCAGGAAGGCAGCTTGGTCAAGGGGTGCATGAAAGAGCTGACCCAAGATTTCTAGAGTCCCAGCTCCACCACCTGGTCAGCTGCAAGGCAAATGTCATCTTTTCTTTGCCTTAGCTGATCCATCCAAATGCCTGCAGGAAAGAGAGGCTATTAACAAAATAACCTGAGACAAGTTGCCTGTTCTAGCAGACTGAAGAATATGAATTTAGTTAGCTAAACTAGTTTTAAGGCAGGTGAGGATGTTACAGACAGGAAAATAATGATGGGCTAATTTTAAAGAAAGGTTCAATTTTATTAATTCAAGATCACATTACAAATTTATTACAAATGCTGATTTTTCTTCTAGTTCTATACTAATCTGGGTAGCTAGTCCTGAAAGGCTCCTTCTGTTTAGATCCTTATTTCATCTCCAATGAAGTTTCAACACCAAACAGATTATGGGATTGCTTATTTTTGTTCAAGCAAAAGCAAAAATTCTCAAGGAGGAAATTAGACAAGTTACTGCATTTGCCCAAATCCAAGATGACTCCCCAGTTATTAGATTGTTTTAATTTTTCCATGTCTAGAATCTAGTTATTGGAGGATTGTCTTAAATTCATCTCCTTACTCCTGCCAGAGGGAAAATGGCAGCTAGGGGGCAGGGAGCCTGGCCCATACCTCTTGCCCTCCCCTTTCCATTTGTGCCTGCCCCCCTGCCACCTGCTCCCCGTCCCACTGCCTACCGCCAACCACTTGTCCCCCTCTGATGCCCTTACTTTTGCAGCTACTCCCACCACCACTTGTCTCCCTGCAGCCTGCCTGTGCCCTTGCTACCTGTGTCCCCTGCTTCCTGTCCCCCTACAGCATCTGCTCCCACCCCACTCCTCCACTCCTTACTGTCAGGTATGCTCCAGCTCTGGCTCCATTCCCCCTGGGCACCGAGCATAAGCAAGCCCCAGCCTTTGCCCAGCCATGCAGCAGCATCCCAGGCCTGAGCTGCTACTGTCACTGCTGCATAGCCAGGCAGGGGCTGGAGCTGGCATGTGTTTGGTGCCTGGAAGGGAATGGAGCCAGACTGGAGCTCTGCCTGACAGTATGCAGCAGGGATGGAGTGGGCACAGAGGCTGGGGGGAGCCAGGCAACTGCTGTGGCTCTGACTCTGGCTCCAAGCCAGGCTTAGGATAGCGTTGGAGCTGCAGGAGCCATCTGCCCCACAACCTTGTATTCAAATCCAAGGGGATGGCTTCCCTCCTGCCCTTCCCCGCTCCCCGCGGGATATTGAATGTGGGAAAGGACTCTTTGGATTCAAGTAAATACAACATATTTTGACTTACCAGTTTAAGCTGGCCTGAAACATGGGTTCTCTGGCTCAGTTTTGCACCCGTAATGATGGCTTCTCAATAAAGAGTTTATTTATGTGATTTACCCTATGCCTGATGATGACTGCTGTATTCTTTCTTCACACTAGTAGGAACTGTGGAGCTTCATCAGTTTATAAAAAGGACTGGGAGACAGGGTTGCCTGTGATAGCAGAGGGCTGGACTTGATTACACAAGAGGTACTTTCCATTCTTATTTTCCTACACTCTTTGCAGATCTTACTGATGTCTTTTTAGGTGATGCTTTGTCCAGATATTTTGGCTTTGGGGGCAATATATTTTGTAGCAAGTGTTTTATATGCTTTATTGCTGGGCAAAGCTGATATGGGCCAGTCATGAAGTGACTCATGCTTATATCAAAGTCTTGAAAAAATGTCCAGCTGGAGTAAGAATGGTGTCCCTTCTCACCCAAGAAGAAACTTCTTTACAAGTTCCTGAAACTTTGAGTTGAAAGCTATTGTGTCAAACCAAGTTTAAGACATATTGGACAACATTTGCCCTTTTCCAGTCATCCAGACCTCTCCTGATTGCAGTGAGTTTTCAAAGATGATGGCCAACAGCTCTGCAATCACATCAGCCAACTCCCTCAGCACCCTCGGGTGCATCCCACCTGGCCCCATAGACTTGTACGTGTCCGGCTTTTCTACGTGGTCCCTAACTTGTTCTTTCACCAGAGGGCTGCTCACCTCTTCCCTAAACTGTGCTGCCCAGTGCAGTAGTCTGGGAGCTGACCCGCCCTGTGAAGACTGAGGCAAAAAGGAAATTTTGTTGTACTTAATTCCAGTCAGAACTTGTTAGTATAGGTTGTCATCTCTGGTGTACTTTCATCTACTTTATGCATCTCTGTGCTTTTAGCAGGCAGCTAATACTGACAGGTGGGATGTTGGAAGTTGGAATGAATCTCTTTGCGCTCCTGGAAGTCTTTTGTCTTTGTCTAAAAATTCATTATAGAGTCATTTGACTGGTTTGCTGGGTCCATCATCCAGAGGATAACAGTATAACACAAAACAGCTGAACCTCCGTACAACTGGTAGATTATTCTGTACAGTTCAGTGGGAAGGTTAGTATGGATTCACATTCAAAGCTTTCTGTGCAATTGCCAATCATGCAGTTAATTAGCGTAATTCTGGGTTTTTTCAGCTTCAAGATTTCCATGCTGAATTCCCAACTTTCCACCCAGTGGTACCAGCTTCTTTATTGCCGAGTACCTTGTTGTATAATATATATTTATATATTAGTAAAGACACAGACACCATTGTTAAAAACAGTTATTTCTTATTTAAAATAGCATGGTCTGAACTTTTTCAGTGTTTTGGCAGCTGTCCTTTCTCAGCCACAAGGAATCTGTTACAGAATGCTAGATGCCTCTGATTTTTGCAGTGGTGCCCCCTGGTGGCTGTGCGACTCCCATCAGGCTCAGTCCCTATTGCAGCCCTGCCTTAATTGCTTGCCTGCCCCACCATTTTTTTAACTAGAGGTTGGATAAGGGAGGTTGCCCGTGGGACTTAGAGTGATCCTTAGTCCAGTTGCAGTACCACTGGGTTTCTCTTGGATCTCCAACAACCTTGATTCAACCCTTAAGTTCAGTAGGCCCTTTTGGCTGGCCTGCGCCCCTGCAGGGCCCCCGCAGCTCCAAGGGCTGTGTGCATTTGTGCCCTTTCAGGGCCCCCCTAGCCTTAAGAGTTCAATACATGGCTCTGTTCCTCCCCTGCAACATGCCACACCATAAATAAGCAAAAAGCATCTCAGCCCTCTAGCCAGCCTTGAGGCAGACACCTCAAACTCTCCAGCAGTTTAACATAAAACAAAGGCCACTTGCCTATAAAACCCAGTCTTTCTCTACCCAAAGAACTTGCCTCCCCAGGCCTGCAGACTTGTTTAGATAAATCCAGGTCCCTGCAGGAGCTCTGCTGCCAAGAGCGCCTCATTTCACGTTTGCCAGGGAAAGACTGCCTGACTGGTTCAGGCTCTGGACTTACATAGCTCCAGCCTGATCCCTTTTCTGGTCAGGTGAGTCTCTCGTTAGTCCTCCTCCCCACCTGCAAGCAGCGTCTTGGGCTGCTTGCTCCCATAAAGGAGCAGACACACCCCGGTACCCTGCCTACAGACATATATTATTAAGAAAGCCTGCATTTTCCTGTACTATCATTGCACTTACTTCCTTGAATGAAATAACGCTTGTAATGACTTTGAGACCTTGCTAAAGGAAAGGTACACTGGGTCCCAGCTGCAGAGGTCAGAGTGGGGCTGAATCCCATTTACAATATAGAAATATAAAAGACCTGTTTGAAGCCATACGTTTTGCCCTTACAAAAAACATGCCTGAAAGGTCTTGACTCAGACAATGCCCGGCTATATCCATGATAATGCACAGGGCTGGAGCCCACAGTAAAGATGACTGACTTGAAATGGCAAGGGAAATGGAGTGGGACAAAGGAGGAAACAAGCTAGAGACTAGGGGAGACAGGCTACAGCAATGTCTCTTGGACAAGAGAGAGTTTATTCAACCAAGCAGCAGTTTAATTGTGTCTTTTATTAAAAGATTTGTTTTACACAAACATATAACTTGACATGTCGGGGAGTACAGGCACTGATTGCCACACAAAGGCTTTTTGTGGTACAGACAGTTGCTATTGATCCTTTACCTTCTGTCTTCACTTCTATTTTTTTTTTTTGCAGAAGACAAAGCTTAAGTCTAATAAATCCAACGCCTGTGATCAAACCCCCCTTTTCCTTTTAAATGGAAGGAAGAAATTACATGCTGCTAAAGATGTTCCAACTCAGTTACTTAGACTGAGGAGTTCAGATTAGTCATTTTGCAAATGGTGATACAGAGCTGATCAGAAGGGAATGCACTGCAGCATAATTGCCTTATTTCAAAGCATTATCCTGTAATAACAATCTGCGGCATGGCTGTGCCTCATTGAGAGGGAGAGAGAAAAATATTCGTACAGCATCCACCTCCATACACGCATAGTCAAGAGAGAAGCACCCTCAATGTCTGCTAATGCTGGAAGCTAGCCCATTAGCCAGCCTGAGCTTTTTAAGTCCCTTATTTCAGAGCAGGGAGATAAATTCGCTCCACTGGTTGCTGGTGTTTGTTATTCCCGTTCCAGCCCTCGTGATTAAAGTCAGACTCTGAGGTTGTAAATCCTTCCTTGAAATACAGACCAGTTTTCATTCAACATTAGTAAATACATTTGGCACTGGACCAAGGGCACGTTTAAGTGTTTGCCTGGGAAAAGCTGTGTTATCAGCAAAACAATTCATTAAAAAAAATTTTTGGTTAACAAAGAGAGCAAGATCCCAGAAAGTAAGAGAGCTGGAATTGAGATGGAGGAGAGGTCCTTTCCAGGTTTGAGTGGCAGCTGAAATGTACACCCCAGGCATTCATTTGTTTGCAACGGCAGAGAGCTGGTCCCGGATCCTTCCCAGGCCCTCTAACATAGTGTCCAGGGTTTCTTTACTCAGCTCCACAGTCACTGCAGAGATTATCGGGTTATTCCCACACAAGGCAGCATCTTCCTGAATCTGAAATAGAAACATGGGTTGAAATCACATGAGAAATCCACACACACACAGCCCCCAGCAGCAAATCAAGGTTGAATGGAAAAGCAAGGCATTGACTAAATAACAACAACAACAAAAAAAACAAACACATCCATGACTTTGTAGGGTAATTTTTTTATCCTGAAGAGCAATACAGTATTTTCTAAACCAAAGCAATGCAGCTTCTTCCAACACAAACAGTAAACAACACAAGGGGCAAGGGAGAAGTTCTGAGTAACACCAGGACAAACCTCATCTCTAATAAGCATCTCATCTGCTACTAGCATCCTGTCACTAGAAATAGCATGGGATAGTTAACGTCTACACAGCAATTACATTTACCTCAACTCTTCTCTTCTACAAAAAAAGAGCTGACTCAACCCAAACCCAACTTCAGTGCTTGTGCAAAACGGAAGGTTCAAATCCCACTCTATTTGTAGTTGGGTCCAAGGAGTCCAGCCATTTCCTTCCCAAACCTGACAGAGGTATGTGAGTATGTGAGAGAAGCCTTTTTGCCAGTACACTGGTAGCCAAACCCTGCATCCTGAGTAACACAAGTCTAGTAAAGAAGCTACTGAATTGACCGACTTTGAAAAATGAGCAGATGGCTTCTTGTGATTTACTGTCCTTATCCTGTCCCCATATTTCAGACAACTCAAGTTGACCCAGGGCCTAGTCAGCTGGCTCCTTATTGTAATAGTAAAGCACTCTTTCTTAAAGCAAAGAGTCTATCGCTACTGATATAGACCTCAGCTATAGGATTTCTAAACATGCCCTGAAAAAGCACAGCCATTTTGATCACTCTTACCATTATCACTGAACAATTCTTCACTGCCACTAACTCAGTCACTTAAATGCTGTAACCCAGACTCTAACGTAGGTGTAAATTAACATTACCTTCAACTGTAGCAGGCAGGTAGGGACTGCTATTCTGCTGATGCTGTCCGAAGAAGTCTTGATGTCCACTCTCCAGTCCATATCAACCAGTCGAGGTAAGGAGACTGCAGGATTAAGAGTTACACATTTTTTAATTTAGTGACATGCACTGTTGATTCAGCCAGGCTTGCTGACCTGCAGTAATCTCTGGCTTTTCTACACGAGAGAGATCCACATTCCCTGATGACAAATTGCACAAACCCCTTCAAAAGGTTCATAATTTTAATAGAAACAATTTGCCCTCTTGTTCCCATCTGCTGGGACTAGTTCTGCTCTCCTCCACAAGCAAGTTGCAGACAGCTGGCTGTCCCTTCCCATGGCACCAAAGGGCTCTTCCACCACCACAGGCAAGAATGACAAGACACACTACAGCCCTAGGAAAGAATATTAACATCTGGGGAGGGGACCAGCAGAGCTCATTAACTCTCTGCTATCCACCCACCAAAGGCAGCCCAGCATCAAGCCATCCTACTAAGCTGTACTCCTATCCTACTATCCCTGTAGCAGGCAGCATTTCAGCCCAACCTGGTTTGGGACCTACAGCATATGTCACTTCATCCTGCAGCTGAAGATAAATCACGTAAGAACAATCTGAAAACCAACCAGTGTGAAGTACATGATTTCAGCTCCCATGGTTGCTAACAAAGGAATGCCAGGGCAATGCATGTGTGCAAGGGGCTTGCAACCTCTGTGATCCTTGCCAATTCATTAAAACCACTGAGACACTTCCATTTGATGAATGACTAATGGATGTCAGCCTGACCTTATTTCTATTGGACTGCATCTAATGAATTCAACAGTGTAGTGCAACACCGACATAAGTGCTTAAGAGACCTGAAATGCCATAAACCTTTCAGGAGATTGAGGCTCTCTGAACCTGCTTGATTTATCAAGCTATTTGTATAACTGTATTTCACCTAAGAGAAATTAAAAAAAAAAAAAAGGTGGCGATTGTGTCACCTGGTGGTGTCTTTTTTCCATCAAGGTTGTTGAGAAGCCAGGGGCTAGCAGAGCTCAAAACCATCAATGATACAACAAGCCTATAATGGCACAAAAAGTGATCTGGTGTTCATGATGAAAACCTACAGATTTGTGGGAAGTCTTAGAAATATAGTAACTACCAGCTGCCCTCAGATAGCCACAAAAAAACTGTGATCCAGAGTGGATTGGTAGGAGAAAGAAGAGGTGGGAATAGTTTATGTAACAGGAGTGCTACTGTTTTTCAGAGATGCAGCTAGGAGGGTAAGAGTGAAAACAATATGGTATATCCATATCATCCAGAAAAATGCAAAAGCTTTATACAAATTGACACAGAGAAGTCTACCAAAGAGATACAACCACCTGAACACAAATGCCCCATTAGCTCACAGTACCATTATGCATTTTCTATAATATCTTTCAATGTGATAATCAAGGACAATTTTTCAATATTGCTAAAACCATTAGGCTATCCAAAAGAAAGTACAAAGGGGGTTTAGGTGGGGAGATTATTACCCAAACCGATTATATTCCTACTCTTGCAAACAGAACCCCTCCACACGCACACCCGCGACTGCATCCACTATCAGCAGCTAGACTGAGACTCTGCATACAGTACATTGTTTGGGCAGGTACTGCTGCAATGTCTTTGAATTGGTTATGGTTTCTTATATAACAAAATGCCAATAATGGATAAACAGACTTCCCCATCTGGGGTGCATGGCATCAGCCTTGCTGTGCTATAATCCATCTTTACAAATAGAGGAAAACTTCAGTAAATCATGAAATGCTGCTCGCTATATCTCACCCCAAGAAGCAGAATGCTAAGACAGCATGAAACCGGTTTTAAATAGAAGGTAAGAGATAAAGATGCTGCCTACTTGTCTGCCTGATACAAGAAAGGCAATTCAGCACTAGAGTCCAGGAGACTGGCAACACTGATATCAGGTAAGTTCCAATTTTAAATAAATGGATAAAGCTAGACTATTCAATGGCACATTTTGCCATGGTTATATTTATAGGAAATACAACTTCACTTAGAACTTTTCAATCCCTTTTCTCACAAACACTGGCCATTATGTCCTATGCTCCAAACTACATCATCATCATCAGGACTTCTTCCTGGAGAAATGGCAGCTCTCACTGTATCAGATGCATAGAAACAATGATAATTTTACTAACCTCTATTTTTCCTCTCTATTATTTAGATTGGAACCACTCATTTTGTGTTTCCAAGTGAATTTCTGTCCTTATTGACTCTGACTGAGGATTTTCAAAGGAACCTACAAAGGACATAAGGATGCAACTCTCGTTGAACTGCAGTGGGAACTGCACTGAGGCTCTTTTAAAGTCCTATCCTTAATGATCTTAGGGTTTTGCTACTGTACAGCTTTCATACATAGTGATTTTTTTCAGAGTTTTATGAGTTCTGGTTTCCAGATTCCCCAACAAACAGAAGGCACTGGAAAGAATTGGAGACACAAAAACTAATGGCACCAGGCCTACTCGCAAAGCACTACTTTCCTCCCACAGTGACCAGGATTTTCACACAATACCTAACTCTCTCAAATGCTGCATAAGCAGAGGTGGCTTTTAATACTCCGATTACTTGTATAGAGGCTCTAGTGTAATGTTCCTCGGTTCCCTCACAAGACTGGAAGACTCTGCCTATATATAGCCATCCTCCCTGCTCTGACTCCAACTGATAGATTGCTTACTGATGCTTCAAGGAGAAATTGTTCCTTGTATCATTACAGTGGTGTTTTCCATCTCTCCCCAGAGCTAACCTCCAGGGGCAGCACAGCCTTGGCTGACAAGTGCCCACGACTGGAACCAGCTCCCATGTACGGTCCACCAGAGCCAGCATTTGGCAGTGCTCACAGCACAACACAAAATGCATCTGTTAAATCTTGTGTTTTAATTTGCAAGGCTTCATTGCTGGCGCCTTTGGAAGGGCAGAAAACTGTCCAAATTTTATGGCTATGTTGATTGATCATTTTGCAACGCCCGCTATTTAAATCATTATCTGCCCCTATGTAAGGCATGACAGCTGCTTCATAAATATAGTGCTAAAGTAATCCACTCTTTCCCATAAAATAATCCCCTTTCAGACACGGTGAAATATTCTTTTCACCAATTAGCACTAGTTGAAATAAAACCCAGAAACCTTAGAGCAGAGGTTCCTGAACATGGTCCAAGAGTCACCATCAGTCCAGAGCCCCTGGAAAGTGGATTAGTTACATCATGTTGGCTCTCTTCCTCATTTTCTAGATCCCATTGCAGTGTTAAGGCTACATTAACTATTGTCCTGACATTACTGTTCCCTGCAAGCAATTGCTGTAATTGCCATTAAGATTCTGCAGCTGTGAAAGACTCCCCCTTTTTAAGATTTTCTAAGTGAGATTTTCTTTCCAGGAAATTTTCTTCTTCCAGTTTGACCAAAAATTTTGGCTTATCTGCTTGCAGGGAGGCAGTAAGGGGCCAGTAGTATCCTCAGAGAACCCAAACAGTTCTCCAGAATAAAAGCTGTTAAGGTTGTCAATCAAACTAAAATAGTGAACCAAGTGCCTGCATCCATATTACATCTCCTTGAGGTTGTATAGAGTTAGAACAAATGGCTTTTGTGTGCCTCCTTAAAATGGATTGGACTTGCAGTGTTGCTATTGTTAACTGTGTGAAAGATCAAAACATGTATGAAAGGAGAACAACTGTATTTTTTTTTAAGTCGCCTACAGTGCCACTTCCCAGAAGAGGTATCTGAGGGAAATGCTTACACCGAGTCCCTTAGCAACCCCTGGGAAGGTTGCAAGATGGCAGCATGGTTTAATTTTCCTAAAAGAAGCAGCAAGAGACAAGTGGGGAAAACACTTGGTGCGTCTCCACTGTAGCCTGCAACATGGGGTAGAGGAGCTTGCTTTAAAATGAGCTAGCTGTGTACCCAGAAGCAAGCTAGTTCCATGGAGCTCCATGTGGGTTAATGCATTTCTGGTATGTTAGCTAAATCACTGTAAAGCTAAACTTAAGTTTCTCTACACTATGCTTCAGTAGTCAAGGTCATATTGTCTTAATGCAACTCACTGTTCTAAATTCCAAGTCCTTGTAAACCATTTTAGGAATATTAAATTGCTACAAAATGCGATTAACAACTTACTCTGATTTGCTTGAGCTTCATTCCTCCAGGCAGAGCTGTGGAATGGAGAGAGAGAGAGGGAAAAAAACAACAACTCATCAGCAGTAAAGAACTGTCTCCACTAGGTCAGCAGGAAGGTGCCAGTGAGACTACACACTGTAGTAGATAGCAGCTCTGTTGCTGCACCTGAAAGAGGTCCATGGGGTGAATGCGCTATAAAACAGGAATGCTGGCCCATGGTACTCAGAATTAATACAGGTATGCCATCAGCACATCAGCGCAATAGATGGATGATATATATTTCTCCTCAGGCTCCTCCTGGAAACTGACAACCAAGAAAAATAAAAACTAACATGTAAAACACAATACTTTCTCCCAAATTTTGAGATATTCTGATTGAAGGCAGGATGGTTCTTTGCTTAGGATACCAGCCTGAAATTCAGGATAACTGGGTTCCAATTTAATTTCTGCCAAACATCTTGACTGACCCTGGACAGGTCACATCTGCAAACTGATGTCACCCTTGTTGTTCCACAGAACTGCAAAACATGAGCGAACAGATGTCTTTGCCCTTTGTCACACCTCAAATGTCCAAAAAATGGAATGCAACAATTCCCATTAATATTTTGTGTTGCTTTATCACTGCAGAGGTATGTTCAGTTATGGCATAGTCCTCACAGCCCAGAGATGTCCATGCTCTCCAGCCACCCTGGACAGAGGATTCCAGAGTGTGTTTCATGCTTCAGAGCAAGAGACTCCATGGGGTGCATCACTGTGCATTTGTAGATGTGTGCCCCAGAATGGGGCCAGGCACTTGGGGCCATTGTGCCCCAAGATCAAGCCCCTGATGCCCCAGGAATGGCAGGAGTCCAATCCTGCCAAACAACAGTTCCAATGACATCTGTACCTGCTAATTAATTTGATCGGCTGGGCCAAGATATCCTGGCACAGCTGATCCCCTGACAAAAACAATGCTGGTTTGTAAGATCAGGCATAGAACCACTAAGGCTAGAGACAGACATTCACAAAGCCTGAGCCTGAATTGATGTAATCTTTGCAGGTTCATCTAACCTGACTAGGCCAAACTGGTCTGTAACAGGACATTCTCTCTGGACTGAGAAAATTCAGGTGCATGCCTGCAGTGGCTTAGGCTAAAAGCTGGGGGGTGCTAGAGCAGCCCTCCCTTCCCTTGCACAGAGCTCAGCTGAGAGGGGGCTTGGCCAGGCTCCAGCAGGATGCTTTGATTAGGGACATCTGCATGCACAGTCTCAGGATTCTCCCTGCTGGCTGCTCAAAGGGCAGGAGTGTTGCTAGACAGGAGTGTTGGAATTTGGGTCTCCCACAGCTAAATGCTCCAATATTAAAATAAATGGAGAGTATTGCTATCATCTCTACTTCCTGGCTCTAACCCATGAGAAGAGTACCTAAATGCACCCCAACTCCAGTGGGTTGTGAAGCCTCTTCAGTGGACAGCTCCTCCCTGCAACCTAGCTGGAGGCACCAAAATCCCCAAAAGGGGCAGTGTTTCAGTTTTACCCTCTCCATAGGCAAGTTCTGCTGTGCGGCTGTCTTTTGCAGATCCTTTCTTCAGGTGCCTGCCTTTCCTGGGCACTTCCCTCGTGACAGCAAAGTTCACTGGGTGACAACATACTCGCAGTTTAGATGCTGCAATGCTGTGTGCTACAGCACCCTAATCCTTTTGCAGATCTATTGCTTAGTTCCTTTATGAATCTAGCCCAGAAGAGAGGTACCCAAGTCCTCAGTGTAGATTCTGAAAATGTAATGCCTAATCCTGGAGATGTCTGTAAAGTGCAGGGTTAAAGTTTTTACCAATAGTGCTTAAAGTTTTACCTGTATTGTGTCCAACAACACTCAAGTCTAAACAGTCCTGAGCAGCTTGGCACACAGCTCATGCTACCATCCACAAGCCAGCCTTTTCTCCACTTATGCCTGCTTCCTAGTTTCTCAGAACACACATATGAACCACATAATCCAAAATAACTATAACAAGAAGAGGCAGAAATGGCATCCCCTCAAAACTCAGTAGTCAGATCCCCCATGCAGAATGGAGAAGCAAGGTTCAAATCCCTCCTGCCTGAGGAGATAGGGCATACCTCCCACTTTCCAGGAGGCTCTCACAAGTAGGGGATTCTGTGGGGTACTTTTAACTCTTTCTGCTGAAGCTGCTCCTCTATACAGAACAGTAAAATATTTGCTGGACCAGGGAGTGAAAGAGTGAGTATGGGTCTGCAGAACATTAGTTAGGCCACTAGTCATTCTTGTGCTCACATACTGTCTAGTTATTTCATACTAACACCCAAAGTGATTTTCCACTCAGCCTACTGGTTTTCATGAACCCATTCTTATCTGCCCGATTCTCTCCATGCATTGTCAAGGAGTGGAGGTGCCTAACTCAGTGCTGTGAATTTCAAAAGGCAGGCTAGATGCCTTTTGATGGCTAGATAATTCAGTGCTAATCTCTGAATCTCTCTATGAATCTAACCTGCTGCATCTGATAACCATCTGTAAAATGGAGAAAACCCTCTTCTGTCCAAGGGACAAGTTGTAAAAATAAAAACATTAGTGACTGTAAGGGATTCAAAGAACATGGTCAGGGGATCTAGTTATGTGCAAGGGTTGGAGGATCTTTTAAGACATCTTCTGAACTCTCAGGCAAAAGCTCAGTACCACATTACACCTGCCCATGATGAGGTGCTCAGAAACTGTGACAAAGTCTCCCTTTGCTAACTTAATATCTGCTGCTACTTTCCAGCCACATATGTATCGGAATGGGTAGATAAACTCCAGTTCTATGTCCTCAAGTAAAATCAACTGAAAAGCAGGTGTTGACACTTACATGTTTTCCAAGATTATCTTGGTTAAGAGGTTTTTTAAATTCTGGTGGAAATTTCCTGGGAAAAGAGGGAGAATTTCTTCTGGTGACGTCAAGCCTCGATATACAACATGCCTGGTGAGGCTGTGCAAAGAGCAGATTAGCTGCAGGAAAAGGAGACAGGAACCAATAATAGTAAGGAAGCTGCAGTGAAGAACAGCACCACATGTTGCACAGGAAGTGACTTAACTTGGGTAACCAGATGGGGGACAGGATAATGTACACCCTTCTGCACTCAGATCAGCACAGAAAAGCCCTGTGGATCCATCTACAGGATGGCAGTCAAAGTATTTCTTTTTATGTAAAGAAGGACAAACACCTTGATATATGCTGCTCATATATCCACTGTGCTTCAATTTGTACCCATCAAATTTCCAGCTTCTTGTTAAAGATTCTGGGTTATATCATCCAACAAACAGTTCTTTTTACTAGGTATTATAACTATACAACCTAAAAACCTTTTAAAACACTAAAGCCCTGATTTTCAGAGCTGCTGAGCATCTGCAGATTGAGCCAGTAGGCTTCAATCTAAGTTGGTTGAAAGTCAGGTTCAAATGAGTCATGGTTTTTTTTTATTTTTTTACAGAAAAAGCTAAATGGATTAGAACAGGAAATTATGGATTAGAACAGGAAATTATAAAAAGTATAAATATATTTTTTTCTTTCTGCCCCTCGGGCAGGGGCTGGACTCAAAGATCTTTCGAGGTCCCTTCCAGCCCTAGTGTCTATGAAATCCGTGAAATATAATACACCCATTAGGTACCTTGGCCCATTCTTCTATGGGAGCTTTGCTTCCTACAGAATATCCCTATGTGCACTGTATAATAATTATTCAATATTTGACTATTGAAGAAAAAAAAAAAAAAATCAATGGGACTGAAGGTCTTAAGTTACTTCAGCGCTGTGGAAAATTTTAACCCAAGCTTGAAAGATATAAATCCATGAGTTATGGTCCAGTAGGGCATAGAGCTGTTCTAGGTGATTCTGATGTAGGATTGGAGCTCAGCCCTGGGCTGCAGTTTAACTTGAAAAGTATGTTTAATGGGCAATGATTTACTTCAAAAGACACACAATTTATTAAAGCCTTTGCTATGAAGCCTGGGGTGAAAAAAAAAAAAAACCCTGATTGTACCAGGTGCTTTCTGAGCTTACCACAGGAAATAATTTTGAGGTGTATTTCAAAGTGTTTAAATGTTTATTCTTAAACATAGCAATTGCTTCATTATACCTTACATCTTCAAAGCACTTTGCTTATATTCTCACCACCCCTGCGGCAAGGCAAGTGAATGTTACTCTCTCTAGTGTATACTGAATGTGCATCTACTTTGCTTGTATTTGGAGAGCAGTAATTCCCATTTTGTGTACTGATAACCATATGCTGTATTTATTTTTTTGGCCTCAGAGACTGGTACGCGCACACGTTCTAGACAAGCCAGACTACAGCATTGAAGCCTCTGGACAAACTCATTAGCCAGTGAGGTGAAGCAATTGGCTTCTCCTCAGTGTTTGAAGAGAGATGAAGGGAGAAGCACCTGTTTGTTATATCAGGCCTTCATCAGTAGGACAGCATTATCATCCACTAAATGTCATAGCATTCTTACTTGAGCTGCTTCTTCTGGCGTTACAGACAGACTGGAACAGGTGCTGTCAATTAACCTGTCTGAGCCACTTATTGAACTAGAAAAGCACTCCTGGCACAGCTGTCTAACTACATCCTTTGAGGAAGCCTGCAAAATAACAAGGGGAGAAAAGAGGGTGTTAAGAAATCATTGCTTATAAAACCAGCAGAGTACTCAGGTAGTGCTTCAAAGCACTGAACTGCTAAATCTGTGTGGTCTGCCTATCCTGCAGCTTGGTATCAGCCTGACTTTGAAAGCAGAGAAATGAAGTGATTTGCATGAGGCCGCATAGAGTCAGTACCAGCAGGGGGTTTAGAAGTCAGAACATGCTGCGTGGTCCCATTCCCCCTGCATGCTGCCTTTCAAGCCTTGGCCCTTTGCTGTTAAGACCCACAAAGCAGGATAGCAAGTCTTGTTTTGCAGAGCATGAAGCCAGTTGGAAAAAAAAATGAGGGCGACGCCCTCTGTTCATATAGTTTGCGGATGCTTGCTAGGACGTTATGAGATTGATAGAGCTCTGTGATATGAATATGGCTGCAGAGCACTTGTGCTAAGCAGGTGGCACCTTTCTAAACCCTCTCCACTTTAAACATCTCATCTGCCTTGTTTCCCCAAGCTCAGGGAAGTACCTGCATTCAGCTCTCCTCCGAGAGCCGCAGCTCTCAAAGTGATTTCAGGAAAGAGAAGGGGAATGGAGAGCTTTACTTCTCGCTCTCACTATTAATGAACCCCGCACGCTATTTGCTCTCTATACACTTTGCAGAACACATGCAGGCATTGGACACGCTTCAGCAGCTGTCTTGCCATACACAGATTTTAAAAAAGGAAGCGGTATCATGCAAAGGACGGCAACCTGTGAGACTCGGCATTCACCTTCAGTAAGATCTGCAGGGCTGCAAACTGCTCTTCTGTCACTGCGGCCATCTTCACCCCAGCACGTGACCACAGGAACTAACCAGCATAAGAGGTGGAGGGTCAATCACATGATGGGCCCTGCTGCTGCTGCTTTGCATTGTGGACGCTGTAGTTCTCCGTGCAGCCTGGCGGTCACGTCAAGCCTGGTGTTATAGGAAAATGATCACCGGGTTTTGTTTGTTTGCCGTGGCATGGCACTCCAGGCAGGGTTTGTTCCGGGAGCCTCCATCCTGAAAGCAGTCCTGTGCAGGAGCAGCTTTACCCCGGTGAGTAATCCCACTGAAGTCCACGGTATTGCTCACGTAAGTAAAGATCCTCATGCGTGTGTATGTTTGCGGGGCTGGGGCCACCCCTTTTTATAGACGTGGTCATCTTAAATTGGACTCAAAGCTTTGCTGTTGCCAATTCGCATAGGTCTACAACTGAAAAAAACAAGTAACACAAGCAGTTGCTGAAATGAGTTTGGCACCCAGGGGTCACCGCACTCAGGGCCTAAAAGTGAAATTTAAACCAAACCAAACAGGAGTGAAAGTGTCTTCGTTGCTTTTCATTGGCCTTTCTACATGCACACTATCTTCTGCATCTGTTTCCCCCGCTAACCCACCCCTTCCTCTGAATCTAGGTTAGTATAGTGTGAGCCTCAGTACAGTATTTTGCATGTATCTTTGCCCTGTATCCATGAGTTACAAAGTGCCTTATAGCTGTTAACTTATTTTAAGCAATGTAATGCTCTTTCGAGAAAGGGGAACATCAGGACAAAATCATTAACACATGTTCATTTTCATAATGTGGCCATTTTACAGATGAATATCCAGGCACTGGGACTTGACCATGGTTTCACAGCGAGTTAAGGGCAGAACAAGAAACAGACTGAGCTTCAGAAATCTTGACTCCTAGTTTTCTGATCTAATTGCCAGGCTACTCCCATTCCTAAAGATCCAGGCATCTTCTCTCTATGAGATGCATAGCTTAGAGAGAGCTAATATCAGTATTTTAACAAAAAACTTGCTGTCCTAGCAGTGGTAAGACATTGACAGCACCCTTGTCCCCCTGCTTTACATGTGTTAACTTGAAGCATGTGTAGCTCACTTGCCTTTCAGAGCTTGGGTTGAGCCCCAGGCTTGAAATCTTGCTGTTTTGATTGGTGGAGAAATCTTGCTGTTTTGATTGGTGGAGCCCATCCACCAATCAGGAGGCAGCAAGAGGAGTTGAGTCACACCCCTTTCCTGAGGGGAGGGCGAGAGGAGCTCTCCGACCTGATTGAAGACTGCAACACTCAGGTTGGCAGATTTCAGTGGCAGAGCCCTGGAGTGCACAAAAAGAGCTGCGTGCCCAGCATGAGGGGAGCACATCCAGGGCAGAGAAGAGCGGGGTTAGAAAAGCTGAGGAGAGCTGCTCAGTGGGGCAAAACAGTAGCCCAGAAGCGCCCCTGATGACTTCCATCAGTGGGGAATGGCAGACAGCTCCAGCACAGCACACAGTGTCCAGACCCTAGGAGCTGCATGTGGCAGCTTCGGTCTGCAACCTCTGCATGCAGCCAGAGACACAGTGCAGAGATCGGTGCGTGATCTTTGGAGTGCTTGGGCAGCTCAGGTCCTCAACCCCCGGGACGAGGCTGGGAGCTCAGTGCAGGAGACGCTGCATGGAGGGTCCAGGAGCAGACTGAGCCTGGTGCTGCGCAAGGCAGCCTAGGTCTCCAACCCATAGCAAAAGGTTGAGTCTAGGGAGCCAGACAGTGCCCGGGCTACTGAGCCAGCAGACAGGTCTGAGCCAGAGGCCCCAGAAGCCCTGCATAGTAGAGCCCTGTTCCAGGGGACAGCGACGGCTCATCAGTGAGCCGGGTCCTGCCACCAATGGGGACAGCATGTGCAGCTTGTTCCTTGACTCCACCCCTTGCTCCAGCGCATGACCAGGGGAGCTGCAGCATGGCCTGTGCCCTGCCCGCGTACGTGGCAGGTGGAGGCACGTGGTAGACAGAGGTAAGTTCCCACGCACAGCTGGAGGCGCTGGGCTGGGCCAGGGTTGCGGGGTGTGTGGTTGCCGGTGCCCGTGCTGTGCACTGCTGGAGTGGCCCCATACGGGAGGCCAAACAGTGGCCACTGGCACTGCCAGTCCACGCCTGCCTCCTCACCCACGTGCCTACTTCAAGCCAGCCCCATTGCCCTGCCCTGCCCTGCCCCATAGCAAGGCGGTGCCTGCTCCCCTGGCCAGTCTCCCCCTGGGCGCTGCGGCTCTCCGGGCCTGGCCATCCGTGCGCGAGGCTCCGAGGGGGCTGCTTCTCGTGCTGCTGGGGACAGGAGGAGCCCGGCTGGGTTTGCACCGGCCAGCAGAAGCCACGCAGGAGCTGTGTGCTGCTCAGGATGGGACGAGCGTGCACTGGTCAGTCCTGAGTGGCACACAGCTCCACCGCCGCTTCTGCTGGCTGGTGCAGACCTGGCTGGCCTCCTCCCATCCCCAGCAGCACATGGGAAGCCGGCTTCAGCTGCATGCTGCTTTTCCTGGCTGGTGCCAACCCGGTTCTGCCCAGGCGGGTCCTGCAGCACCATGTCAACCCGGGAATGGCACTGGCAGGCCCCAGGTTAACCCTGGCCTGTCCCCACGGCTTCTCCAGCACCAGGTCAACCCGGTTGTAACCAAGAGGCTCCTGTAGCACAATGTCAACCCCGGGCATGCATGCCATGTCAACCAGCACCATGTCAACCCCTGCAACTTCACTGTTGTCAAAGGTCACATGACATCACTTCCTGATGTGATAGCACTTCCTGTGATGTATTTGAATATGGGTCACTGGCCCACTGGGTGATAAAAAGTTTGTGAACCGGCCCCACATTTAAAAAAGTTGGACACCTCTGCCCGAAAGTTAGCAGCTTCCTTGTAGAGCTTGGGAAAAGTCCCAGGACATTGGGGTTTCCTGTTGGGATTAAGTTTATCTTTGGGGTTCTTGTGCCATAAGTGGTGTGATGTCATCCCTTATATTTTCTGAACTCTCATGTTTGTAGATGAGTAGAATCCTAGGGCTCTGCTGGGACCCCTGTTGCTATTATTTCACCTGTTGTTTATTTGTATTTATTTGTGGCTTATTTGTTGTTCACCCATACTTATCTGTAGTTTAGCTGTTGGCTATCTATGTTTATTTTGAGGTTTATCAGTTCCAGATCAGATGCTTACTGGTATCTGGAGCACTGGTGTAAGGTTTTATAGCATTTACTTGGAGGGTATTGTTTGTTAATTGTTTAGATATCCTATAAATATATATTGTACATATGTTTATATCCATGTTTCTTTTCCTTGTGATAAGTTAATGTAAATAAATTTGTATATAGTTAAGTCCCCTAACTGTCCTGGCCTGGTTCTATAGGGACGGAGAGAAACTGAGCGGTCTGTAGTTCCCCCACAGCGCACCTGCCAGCTAACAATCCCCTTCAGTTGGAGAATGGGAGTATATACCTGAGTTACCTGGGCTACACATGTTTTTGATGTTTTGGGCATTATGCCTGGTTGCTGTATGTGAGGCTTGTTCCTAAAGTTCTTAAAAACACATTAGACCCCTGATTGGGATGGTCCTGCCTTGACCAGATTGGTTGGATGAGATGACCTCCTGAGGACCCTTCCAGCCCCACTTTTTGATGATTCTATAAGACCTTGATCCTGGGAAATGTGGAATTTCCATTGCCTATATCCAGTTGCTCAGACACTTTCACTATACAGCCCAATGGATAGACCTACCCTGACTGAAAAGGGAACACTAGCTATTCAGAATAAAATGAGAGAAAATGCCATACCATTTATTGCTGCCCAAGTGGAAATATCTGCGGGACTTGGCAAAGGAATTGCTTTGGTCAGTGTTCAGACTGTCATTTCCCACATAGAGGGGGCACTGGATTGACCATACTGCTGTTGCAGTGGCATAGGCCATTACTTTGGCTTATTGTGTGTTTTTTCTTGTAAGGGTAATTTTAAATACATTTCCTCTCAAGTAAAAGCAGTCTTTCTTTTTTGTCCTGCACGATTCACACATTTGGTATCAGGTTTTTTTTGCATAATCCAAGGACTTCCCTCATTTCTACATCTCTGCCCAAACACTGACTGCCACTTCAGTTTTTGTTTGTGCTGTTCTCCTGTAAATAAAAATTATAAGTTGTAAGGTGTGCCAGTGTTGTTCGCACTGTGATGGAGAACGCTTGGCAAGGGAAAGGAACTTCCACTCTTATTAGAGGAACTGATTTCACTTTCATGTGCTGGGAATCCTTCAAGGGCAGGGGAATCTTAGGGGAGATGGTTTTATTTTCTGTCATTTTTCATGAGCAACAGGAAATGAGGCTCTTGGGGTGGGGGTGTATATGGAACTATTTCAGTGTGTGAATTTACCATCTGTGGCCTCTTGAAGTTAATTAGTATGATTGATCAGTTTGGAGAGCTGCTGTATTAGTCGTGCCAGTTTCTTAAGTACTGCATTACCATTAAATTAACCCACTGTAGGTATTTTGTTTATCATGTGAAGCAGTTGGTCTGCTGTGCATATCTACCACGGTGGACGGATTCTGCATAGAGTACTAGTCTGCTGCTGTGCAGCTGTGGCAATGTGCAGACACACAACTTTTCTTACTGACAGTTGCCCAGATGGAAACTCAAATTATACAGCCCAATCCATATAGCTGCCCTGATCAGAAAGGGAGCACTAGTGAGTCAGAACGGACTTAGATGAACTGCCACATCATTTATTCCTCCACAAGTGGAAATGTCTAGGAAACTTTTTGGGAAAGGAATTGCATTTGCCAGCACCCAGACTGTTATTTTCCATGTGCAGTCATGCTAGTGGCACTTGCAAATTATACACTGGACCAATTCTGAAGGAAAAAAATTGTTAGGTAGGCCCTAAACTATTTTCCAGCATCTGAAATATGAAGAGTTAAGAAGCTGAGTAATGACATTAAAAAGGAAGCAGGAATTAGTAGCTAAAGGCAGGCTATTAGGAATTCATTCTTGGCTCTGTTGGTGCCTTGGAAGTGATGTTGTGCCTCGCTTTTGTCGTGTGTGTGCAGGTGATGAAAATACTTCTGTCCCACACACAAATACAGGTATTGTGAGCCTTCATTAATTAATATTGCTAAACAGCGTGGAGCTCCTGAAGGCATGAATAAAATTTTTATAAAGGCATTATAAAAGAGGAAAATATTACTGCTGTCACTGTGCTAGCAAGCTGAACATACACTTCTTTTCAGGCTTCCTATAGAGTGCTGTATTATTCTGTTTCAGAACTTCTAAAACTCTGCTTTTCTGCAACTGTAGATAAGTGAAATATTTAGGTATCTCAAACTTCTGAAAAAAAACCCCTCTGTACCCAACAGGAAAGAAGAGCTGCTGTCTTTTGGCAGAGCTCTTCTAAGAAATGCATGACATAGGACTGTTTCTGTTTCCCTGTTTTAAGGATTTCCCTGACACAGAAACCAGGCAAACACATCACTGGACTAAGGAGTTAACTAGTACTACACAAAGTATTTTCCAGTTAGACAAACAGGAGGAGAGGCTGAGCAATAGAAAGAGGGGTCAGATGACTACCATTGGCATTAATGAGTGTATGACAAAAGAGAACATTTACTTTTGAGTCGCATATTCAGAACAAAGAATCTGCCTGCCAGTAAGCACAGCTGGCCTTGTACTGAATGCATATTCCAACCCACCTCCTGTTGTCATTATTTCCTCACTGTAGGAACCTTCTAATTATGGAGAAATAATAACACCATTGATTTAATATCTAAATCGAAATGCTTTGTCCGTTGCTTGGAGATGATTGAAAAGCCTCTGGCAAAAGCTGCTTCAGTTTGGGTGGACTGGCTCCTGATTATTTTCGGTACTTTCTCTTTCCAGCTGCTCTCAGCAAACAACAATCTAAAATCTATTTTTTTTTCTATGAAATAGTTCAGAATTAGTTCAATGATCAAGACTTGTCTTCTTCGGGAAAGGCAATTCAGTGGTTCTAGGGTTAGCAATTTGGATTGATTCCCTGCTCCAGCACTGACTTCCTTATGAGCACCAATAAAATCCAAAAAAAGGATGCATGCACCTTTAATGTTAGGTGCCACTGTGCCTAGCTTCTAGGCGTCTCATCTCTTGAAAGGATGTCAGACTAGAGGATTTAGGCTTCCAAGCAATTAAACACCTCAAAAACCTGCACCTTGATTGGGGAACCATAGAGAGCTAACCAACTAAGGGGTGTTCTGACCTCCCTCACCCTCACTGGTGTCTGGATTCAAGAGGAGTATCTCCATCCACTAACTGGCAACCACCACTGGAGGAAGACGGTGGAAGTGGTAAAGTGATTGCCTTTGACCTAAAAACATTGTTAAAGCATTCTTCTTGGAAGCGTGCAATTGATTTCTAGCCCTTCCATGGCCTGAAATGATTCAAACCCACATTTCTCACCTCCCAACTACTGCTAGAAAAGACTACAACCCCTTTTGTAACAGACTCCTGGGCATTCCTGCTTTATCTCTCTCCAGTCCCGGAATTTTGTATTCCTGGCTTCATACTTCCTCAGGTTTCTGTGCTTGGAGCTTAACTCAGTTGTTGTCAATGTCCAGCATGCTCTAAGCACATGGGCTGGAATGGGCCTTTTTGCTGTTCTTGTGCACTTAAGCAACTCATGCACTTACTGGATATGATGGATGGTTACCAATAGTTGCTATAATCTAAGAAAGAAGCAACAAGTTGGGAATAATAAGCATGTTTCTGAATGGTTTAATTTCATGTAAATGGAACGTATAGTACAGAGTTCATTGATTGTAGGCACAGGAACAATGGGTAGCAGCTACTGATTTTCATGGAGGGATTTTTCTTGTAGGAATTTAGGAAAAGCCGGTTGTTTTCATTAAGTACAAGGCTGGCCGAGATTTCTGTAGCTAACCTGTGTTAGCTATGAGATTTATGTCCACACGAGAAGTGTGACTCTGGGTTGTTCACATGCACGTTCCAGCGTCCTCATGGCACTGTGGCTCGGTGTGGCAGGGCACTGTGTGTGCCTGCCACTTTAAGGCCCTGGAGCTTGCAGCTGCCAGGTGCCTGATGAGGACAGTCATTTTGGGATCAGGGGCTGCCAATATAAACAGCGCAGTTCGGCTGCTAGAGGCCAGGCAACAACATCGCCTGGCTGGAGAGCTACTAGTTGTCATCTGGAGGTAAGGGAGGAGCTGTAGGGGATGGACAGGAGGCTTCTGGTCCTGGATACGACCTAAAACTGCACCCTGCCAGGAGTGGGTGGCCTGGTGGGGCTCCCAGTGGCACAGGAGCCCCCAGGAAATGCGAGGCAAGTTACCACCTCGGTGAAAGGCAGGTCAGGGCACTTTAACCCCTAGCCCCCATGACCAGGTGGATAATCCCTTTGTTTGTAGGGCCTGGAGGTCAGACCCCGAGAAAGAGACGGGCTAGAGACTCGGACCTGATGGAGAGAGTACCCTCAACTGGCCCATGTTGTGGCCAGGACGAGGACGGTCAAAAGGGCCAGGGGCCCACCGCAAGGGATGCCCAAGAGCCGAGGGCCTGGGGTCCTGACTTGCCTGGAGGTGAGCCAGGGCTGGTAGCCAAAGGTCCCAGGGGGGACCACACCTGAGAGAAGCTAGATAGCTTGAATGAAGGCGGGGTAGTCCGCCTGAATGAAGGGATCATGGAGGGGTCCTGATAGAAGGATTCTGGGGCCCAGTTTGGGGGCCGGTGATGACGAGAACACCTCGATGCCATCTGCGAGGCTTGGGCTGCGGCGTAGGGGAGGAATGGAGCCGCAGATAGTGCCCCCTGGCATTGGGGCAGTAAATGGGCAGCTTCCCGCTAATTAGTATCAATTAATTAATTATTAACATCAAGGTGTGGCAGGAGAGAATGCGGGTGGTCAGCCCAGGAAGAGGTGGGCAGGCCGCTGGGAAAGCAGCCCCGAGCAGGGCCCTGTTACACTCGGCCACACAGCCTGCCAGGGAGGAAGGGGGAAGGAGGGCCTGCCGGTACACAGGGAGCCCAAGATGGTAGCTGCCCCTCCCCTTGCCGCTGGTTGGCTGAGATCTGCCTGTCGTGTGGCTCTGCTTCTCTTCACTAATCAATGAGGAAGGGTGGGTCCACATGATGACCAGCCCTTGCAACCAATCAGTGGCAAGAGGCAAGGCCACTAGGGTCCCTCAGCCAATCAGAGGCGTGGGAGGAGGGACAGCCACAATATGCCTTCGAAAATGGCATCTGGCCCAGTGATCTATCCATAAAATCAGCCAGCTGCCTCCTCGAGTTGGGTAGATCCCTACCTATAGTTATAGTGCAATATGGGTAATTGCATTGGGCAACTACTAGCCATATGAAATTGACTGTGGGTTGGGTTGTACGTATCTTGTTCTCAGTGGGATCATGAGGGAATTAAAACTCTCTGCCAGATTTACCCTCTTGAAGTTAGTGAGGTACCTCCCTGGAGATCTTTTCGAGGACTGGGGACTTAATGTGAAATCATAGACTCATAGAGCAGTAGGGCTGGAAGGGACCTCCAGAGGTCATCTAGTCCAACCCCCTGCCTGAGGCAAGATGATCCCTATCCAAACCATCCCATACAAACTTCTAAACTACCTAGGACTACTGTCATCCCTGACACAACATAGACCTAACACCCTGACCTGCCACAGGTAAAGCGGAGGAACCATGACAGCCAATGTCCTGCTTCTGTAAGATGTTGTCAATGTATGCTTAAGAGGCCCTGAGTAGAGGCCCATGCCCCCTGGTACAGAGAAAGGCAAAATCCCTCACAGTCTATATCAATCTGACCCTGAGTTAAAATTCCTTCCTGACCCCAAATATGATGATTGGCCTGACTGAGAGGGGGGGCAAGACTCTCTAGCCAGATACCTCCAGCTTTGGTCCCAGCAGGAGCATTGGCACGGCTCAGTCAAAGCCTTCAGCCTTGGCTGTAGCCAACAACCAATGCCTCTGGGAAGTCTTACAAACACCCTGACACATAGCAGAAAAGGGGGTGAGGGGGCAGCCAGCAAAGTCTAGAAGCATGGGAAATACCCATGGAAGAGCACAGGCATGGCTATGCCTAGATCATCCCTGACTAGTGGCTGTCCGACCTCTTCTTGAACACCTCCAGCGCATCCACAACTTCCCTGGGCGGTCTGTTCCACTGCCTCACTGTTCTAACAATGAGGATATTTTTCTGGCTATCCAATCTAAACTTACTTTGCTGCAACTTCTGATCAGTACTCTGATCAGTATCCTTCTCTCTGCAGTAAGAGAGAAAAGCTGCTGGTTCTCTTCTTTATTGAAGTCCTTCAAGTATTGTTATGTCAAGCACCATCATGTCCCCTCACCCCATCACCTTTTCTACAAGCTGAACTTGCATAGCTCCTTCAGCCTCTCCTCGTATGACTTGCTTTTCAAGCTCTCTATCATCTTTGTTGCCTGCCTCTGGACCCGCTCTAACTTCTCCATGTTTTTTTTTAAATGTGGAGCCCAGAACTGCACACAGTGCTGCAGGTGAGGCCTAACCAGTGCTGAGTAGAGGCACTGTCACTTCCTGTGTGTTGTACCTAATGCTTCTATTGATACAGCCCAAAACTGCATTTGCCTTTTGTGCAGATGCATCATGCTGCAAACTCGTATTGAGTCAGTGGTCTACCAAGATTCCCAAGTCCTTTTCCATAGTGCTGCCATCCATCCAGCTGTCACCCATTTCATATTTGTTTTTGATTATTCTTCCTGAGGGGTAGCACCTTGCATTTGTTGCACTGGACTTCATCCTGTTAGCTCTAGCTCAGCTTCCCAATCTTTCTGAATTGTGCTCACAACCTCCAACACGTTTCTAGTCTTTTCCAGCTTTGTGTTGTCCACGAACTTGCTCAAGAAGCTTCCTGTGCCAGCATCTAAATCATTAGTAAACATAGCGACAAGGAATTCAATAGTAGAGTCCAGTATGTTCCTGCAAAGTAAAACTGGACTTAGTCCCCTTTATGCTTCTTAATAATAGATAAAGAAGGCCTGGAGGCATTTTGTCATACATAGTATGTGTATTATATGTTAGAAAGTTATAACTTCTCTAGCACAGGAGACAATTGTTACTTGAAATTGTAGGCAAGTACTGTTACTAGTGAACTTGACACCACAAAATTTAAAGACTGAAAGCTGAATAATTGAGGGGAGAAATCATTCTAATCAGAATGTGTAAATATTTCCATGTTTAATATTGTATGTAATAATATCACCCCAATGACTAACAAACACATTTCGGGAAATGTCATCTTTGTTACAAATTCAGCATTCCAGCCCCAGGAACAAGGTGTGAGCTCATAATAAACACATCTGAGAGTCAAGAGGTCCACAGGAAAGAGCATGGGGACCGGACATTTTGCTCTTCCTAATATGTCTAAGGTTTAAAAATAGGAGCAGTTAAAAACAAGTATGTAGTAACTTCTAAAGAAAAAATTCTTAGTCTGTCTTTCTTCATCAGAAGTATGAAGGAAAAATATTACTTTTTTTTTTTAAAATACTGTGTGGACACACTTTAATTTTTGCCATTTTTGGGAGAGGAGCCTGCTGCTGAGGCTCCTCTTGGAAGATGCAGCTGGGAACTAGAGGCTTACTGAGAGAAATTCACAAGACGTTAAGGGTTTGGTTTTTTTTTTTTTTTTAAGACTCTTGGGAAGAAGTTGCCCTCCTTCGTGTGTGCACTGGAGTCTGCATTTGGGAGGAATGGTCTCTTCTTTACATACCTTCTGCTGCAAGTCAGGATTGTACTGTTTAGCTGCACCATGCTGCGTGTGGCTTCCCTGCTGAAAGAAAAAGCCGTGCTGTTCTCGTTGCCTTCCTCCTGAATAATTGATTCTGATCTTAAAAAGAGGACGTTTGTTTGTATTCCTTGTCTCGGCAAAGGATGAGCTATCAGCTGTAAATGGTATAGGGTGGCAAGTGGAGTTGTAGGAAGGAAGTCTGTATAGAGGCTGCGGTGGATGTGGGGCAGAGGAGTGCAGTGGTGTGGATGAACCCCCTTCCAGTCAATCATGTCATGGAAGCAGTTGCCAGGGACTTTTTTTGAAGTGCCAGAAGCAAGTAAGAATCCCCACTCTCTTCTGCTCAATACCCAGGAGCACCTCCCAGTCCTTTCCACCCACTGCTGTTTCCAGCTGCCCGGGGAGGGTTAGGGGAAGCACTCCAAAGCTGCTCCTGCCCACTCCAGCTGGGCTCCATGTGGAGCCAGGCTCAGCCAAGGACAGTGGAAGTAGCAGGCAGGTCCCTCCTCCTTTCCCAGTCTCCAAGCCAGGAGCTGGGGTGGGGAGGAATAGGAGGGGCAGGGAGGAATGGTTCTCCTGAACACAGAAGGGAGGGGGGGAGGGAAGATTCCTATCTTCTTGAGGGACTTGCTGCTGCCTTGTGGCCTACCTGCCCTGGTGTGTGTAGTGAGGGAGGGCTGGGAGCAGGGGTGCAGCTACACTTGTAGCACAGGTTGCTGCTCCCACAACCCCCCTTTCCAAAATCCTGAATCTGCCCATGCATAGAGACATACGATGTCTAGGAGTTGTATGGCATCAACTTGCATGCCTGTGTTGCAGGTATCACACCCAAAAGGTTGCTTCTGAAATCTCAGCATCTTTCTTCAGATCCCAGTTACAATGAAGTGAAGAGGTCCTCTGATGTATCTATTCTGAAAATGTGGCTTCCAGCGTATTCTAGCATGTCAGCTTTGGGGAAAGGGATGGGGGATAGATCATCATTGTTGTTGAAAGATTGTGTCTGGATCCATTAATGAAAGAACAGTTTTCCACTTCTCTGTGCCCTGGCCCTCATTTAATTCATTCTAATTAAAGTTAACCTTTCAGATGGTTTAGACTCTAGTTTGCTGCCCATGTGCAGTTTAGGCAGAACAATCTTGGAGACCACTAAAGCCAAGGGGAGCTTCTGTGACTACAGGCATAGAATTCTACAATTCAAGTCACAAAGGCCATGCCTCTAAATTCTCAGGACAAAAGGTGCTTAGCTAGGACAAAGGACAAAGATGCTTATCCACCTTTTGCAGAGCATTTTTAAATTTTTAAATCTAAACTTGGGAAGTGTACTGAAAACTTCTAAGTATTATTCAGTAAGCCATGAAGAAGTTAAAAATATTGAAAATCTCTACTAGTAAGACTACTTGACAGTAGACTTTGAACGTGTATCGATTCAAAGATCCTTGCAGGCACAAAAACAAAGCTCTTGTATTTAACATCTTGACACCTGAGTTCTTGTTACTGTAATGCACACTCATTGGTTGGGATCGCGTGACTCAGGAAAGCTTCCCTATTGATTACAGTAGCTGACAGATAATCCTTGGCTCAAGAATTTGTCCATACCAGACTCTTCCTTGCCCCCTCTACCCCGCTCCTGCTAAAGTTTCCCACAGTTGTTTCTGTTGGTACAGTTCCACTGGTCATTGTGATGTCAGAACCCAACTCTCCCTTGCACTGCTCTTTGTTTAGTCATTTAGCCTAGGGACAGAAGTTACACACAAACTAGTTTAAGTAATCAGAAACTGGCTTAAACATGTAACAGAACATATGTTCAGTGCACGTAAACCACTTGCAAAATGGCTGAAACTGGTTTGAGATAAACCTGGTTGAATATAGTATCAGACTTAACTGATTTGCTCAAACCGGTTTACACAACGTCTGTCCCCGGACCCCTTCCTGGTTTAAGTTAAACCAGAGTCCCTCAGCATCCTGGCCAGCTCTCTGGGCTTGGGTCTCTGCTTCAGCTGAGCAGGGCTGGCCCTGCCTCTCTGCTCCGTAGCTGGAGCAGGGACAGGCAGGGGCAGAGGGGCAGGGGCCTGGGCGAACGCTGGCCCCAGAAGAAATCGGGGAAGAGGTTTATTCCCCCACCCTCTCCTGTCCCACCAGCATGGACCCGCATTTCTCCACTGGCTGCTTCAGCAGCAGATGTGTGGCCAGCCCCAGCGGTAGCCTGGAGTGAACTGGTCAGGGAGGGTGTTTAATTCCCTCCTCCCTGTCCAACTGGCATGAACCCAAACCAGAGTCTATCAGGTGCTCACCCCTTGCTGCTGCAGGGGTGAGGGCATGACCAAACACTGGCCAGCATGGTGCCCTGAGGCAAAGGGGGCAGGAAGTGGGGATTCTTCCTCTGCCCCTGGGACTGCAGATGAGGTCTGCCTGCCCCGACTGCCACCACCACCACCACCAATTGCTCCCTGCGTGGGGCAAGTGGTGAGATAAGCCCCCTCTCTGCCTCTCCACCAGATTTTCATATTTCATAGATTTCATAGACATTAGGGCTAAAGGACCTCGGAAGATCATCGAGTCTAGCCCCCCTGCCCAAAGGGCAGGAAGTCAGCTGGGATCATAGGATCCTGGCAAGATAAGCATCCAATTTGCTTTCGGAGGTGTTCAATGTAGGTGCTTGAACCACCTCCGATGGCAGGCTGTTCCAGACCTTGGGGGCTCGGACAGTAAAGAAATTCTTCCTTATGTCCAGCCTGAAACGGTTTCACAGTAGTTTATGACCGTTCGACCTCGTCATCCCTTGGGGCGCTCTGGTGAACAAACATTCCCCAGATACTGATGGTCATCCCAATAAACATAGGTGGCCATCAGGTCGCCCCTGAACCTGCGCTTTTCCAGGATAAAGAGCCACGTGGCTCTCAGCCTGTCATCATAAGGTCTGTTTTCCTGACCTCTGATCATGTGTGTGGCTCTTCTCTGGACTCTCTCAAGCTTCTCCACATCCTTTTTGAATTGTGGAACCCAAAACTGGACGCAGTACTCCAGCTGCGGCCTCACCAAGGCCGAGTACAAAGGGAGAATGACGTCCCGGGATTTGCTCGAGAAGCATCTATGGATGCAAGCCAGCATTTTGGTCACTTTATTAGCTGCAGCATCGCATTGGAGGCTCATGTTCATCTTGTGGTCAATGATGAACCCCAAGTCTCTTTCTTTTGTAGTGCTAGCCAGCGTAGCACTGCCAAGCATATAAGGATGCTGCAGGTTTTTCTTCCCAACCTTCTTCAGTGTTAAACACCATCAGGTTCTCGTCCGCCCATTTGCTGAGCCTGTCCAGGTCAGGCTGGATTGCCCGCCTATCTTCTGGTGTGGATGCTTTGCCCCAAAGTTTGGTGTCATCAGCAAACTTGGCCAATCCACTCCTGACTCCAATATCCACATCATTAATGAAGATGTTGAACAATGTGGGTCCAAGGACAGAGCCTCGGGGGACCCCACTGGTCACAGGACACCATGATGAGTGGCTGCCATCAATTACTGCCCTCTGAGTCCAATCACGGAGCCGATTTCCCAGTCAGCGGGTCATGGTGGATCCAAGGCCACAATTGGCCAGTTTCCCCAAGAGGTGATCATGGGATGTGAGAGAGAGTGGGGGAATAATCCCCCTCACCTAATTGGCCATGCTGGCTAGCCTCTGGCCATGCCCCTGCCCTGCTGCTGGTGAGGGGGCGGGGCCCTTGAGGGGAGCAGCACCCCCTGTCATGGTGTCCAGGGACCGTGAACCTTTTCCCGATGGGGGGCCACAAGCAGAGGTTCACAGCTGCTGCAGACTGGGTGGGGTGAGCGGTAGCACCAGGACGCAGAGTGGTGGTTGTAGCAAGCCCCCACAACACCGCTGCTGCTCACGCCACAGAGTCTGTGGCAGCTTTCTGCACCCCACAGCATGGCCGCCACTACCAGGAAGAGGCTCGTGCTCTGGGACACCGTGACATGGGCTACAGCCCTCATCATGGTCACCCTCCCCACCTTGCTGCACCAGTGGTGGGGGTGCAGCCAGAGAGGCTATCTCTCTGGCATCTACCGTCTGGTGGAGGGGGCAGGAGGGTCTTCCTGCCGCTTGCCTTGTACAGGAAGCAAATGGCAGTGGTGGCAGTTGGGGTGTGCAGACCCCGGCTGTGGTCCCCTGGGAGCAGAGGAGGTAGGAAGGGAGGTTATTCCCCCTTCTTTGCCCCCTCTTCCTCAAGGGGCTATGCTGGCCAACGTCTGGTTATGCACCTGCTGCTACAGGAGTGAGTGGGGAGCACTAGGCAGACCCTAGCTCAGGTCCATGGGAGAGGGAGGAGGGAATTAAACCCCCTCACTAGATACTTTACTTCAGGCTACTGCCAGGGCTGGCCATGCCACCCCCTCCCCCAACCCAGCACAGCTTCTCTGCAGCTGAAGACATGCTCTTCCACTCCCCAGCTCCTGCCTTGAGTGCCTGCAGGTACATGCCTGCATTTCCTCAGTCTAGAGGGAATGCCTGTACACTTGCAAATTGGTTCGATCTAGGCAAGTTAGACTAACCTGCAAAGACTGAATCAATTCAGGCTCCAGCTTTTTAAATGTCTGTCCCTAGCCTTACACAAACGCATAATGGGTATAAAATGCTGCGGAGTGAGGAGGACAGAATTCTGCTTGTGCTTTGCATTAGTACAACTAGTTAAGCAAGGGAATACATAACTAGCTAAACAGTGAAAAATCACGCTTGATGCTCTCTAGACCTTCTCTGGGGTAAAGCTTGGGCCCATCTAATCCCTGAATGATCCCATCCTAAAATCCTTTCTATATAGGCAAGGGCCCAAACTGTGGCTTGTTTGCTTTTGTACCCATTTAAAACCTATCTTATCTTTAACCCTCTTCCTCTGGCCTCTCAGATAAAACAACTGTTGCCTTTTTCCATTTCAATTGCTGACAGTTGAAGCTGTTACAGAGGGAGTGCTAATATATCTGGTGATGACCTATAAGACTCCAGTGGTGCTCCCAGATGTCAGTAAGTGTCTGAGCTATATAACACTGCCCAGGGTTATTGCAATTGTACCTGGGAAATGATCAACTTAATGTCACTGTGAAGCAGACGTTACAAGTTAATGGCTTGTTCAATACAATGTACCTTCCCCTGGCCCCACTGAACTCTTGCAAATGGCCTATTTAAAATGTGATTGGCAGGTCAGGCCATTCCACACTGGACTATAAATTTGTCGTAGTTGCAAGGTGTCAAGCAAAAACAGACAAAGCGCAGGTTTTATTTTTAGCTATTGCTAGGTTTCAAAGCCTCTATCCAAGATCTCATCCTGACTTTAACAACTGCACAACTCCTGTGAGAACATTCAGCATAATACAGCTTGGATCAAGAGAAATGTTTCCATTTTTTGCAAAGGTGAATTTTGTTCGTATTTAAACATTTCCCTTCTTTGTTTGCAGCCCAGACCTTGGAGCAAGTTGCTGCTGGAGTGGCAGAAAGGGCAAGAGTCTAAGGACAGAAGTCCTTCGTCTTCCTTGTGAAGACAGAAGTGAAAAATAAACAAGAAGCCTAACTGGTAACAGTAAATGAAATGTTTCGAGCTCACTGAAAATGTAACTTCCTTCTTTTTGTAAAAAAAAAAAAAGTCCAGTATCTCAAAAGAGCTGAAAGCACTTGTTAACTTCCCCTTTGCCTTCCTTTATAATCACCAGTGCAAGGATTGAGTAAAACCTTGTATTGGCATCTGTAAGGAGTGTGGTGGATACTGACAGTGAACGGACTTCAGAGACAGCAGCCAATCACGTGTCTTGTTTTCATTACAAGAGCTTGCCACCCTACAGTTCCTTGCAACATCTTAGCCTCCAGATTTCAGGCCCAAGCTATCTGACATGACCTATGGGCATTTAAAATACCTGTTGTCAGTCAACTGAACTGATTTTTCTTGCACTTTTCCTCTCTGCCAAGTGACCCAGCCTCACTTAACATTCTCTGCACTGCTGTGCTTTAACCACTAGGTGTCATTGTGTCATGCTCCAGGAACCCAATAAGTACCAGTGCTTCTTAATGTAATGGGAATGTGCGGTCTAGGTAGATCTGCTATAAACTGTTGAATTCTTTACATATGTGTTACATTCATACAGCAGATGTCAAGGAAACAATGTTATATGAGGCTAGTTTCCACCTACTCCTTTTAGATGTGTTTGGTTTCTGTAGTTAATTATGTCGCTAGTTTAATTGGAAGGTGGAAGGTACAAGGTGCTGGCTTGACAGATCCTTCAAGTGCCCGCCTTAATCTGGATGAGCAATAGACATCACAGCATCTGCATTCATTTTGTTTTTAACCTCTCTTTTCTTGCTGTCTCAAGTGGTGCAAGCTAATGGCAGATGTAGTTGTGGTGTTGTAGCTTGGACATCAGAACACACTCCCAACATTTCATTGTCATATATTACTAAAAAGACAACATAAAATCTCTTGGTAACCCCCAACCTAAATTGGATTTAAGGAAGTGCCATCTGATTGCTGAGGCGAAAGGATCCACATCCCACAGACAGTTATCCAGCCCCACCCGTAGTTCCCAGATTATCTTTACTAAGGGCTTGATTGTGCACCTGTTTGTAGCAAGGATTGCCTTTTTTGATCTGTTTTTGATTTGTGCTGTAACTAGTACAAAGGAGAATAATACGACAGTACCAATAAAAAAAAATAATAAAGTAAGCGGGAAAGCTTCCATTTATTTCATAATGCTGGAGCAGGCATGTGATTCTGAAAATCAAACAAAAGCCATGTCTGTCCCCAATTCTGGTTGAATTAAAATGCAGGCAAAAAGATGTGAATAAACAGGGAAAGTGAGGCATGCCCTGAGTGTTCAGAAAGTTTCTGTAACAGTTCTTTAAAGCAGAAGGTAAGTAGGGTTTCTATAGGGCTAGAACTTGTAATATATAAAAAAAAATCCTGCTGTCTCTCTTTCTCCAATCCATCATGCTGAATGACTTAATTTAGCAAATCTCTGAAGGGGGAAAGTGTCAAGATAATTTTAAAAAATTATGTTTAGAAACAGGTCCATCCCTGTATTACTAACAGCCTCATATATCATTAAAACTCAAAGAGCTCTTTATAATATCATCGAGTTATCATTATTTACCTGATGGTTTTTTCTTTTCACTTTCTGGGCCATGGGCAGTGCCTCTTCATTGGGAGTTTATATGTACATACACAGACATACATATTTTTAAAAGTTTCATTTTCAAGAATTAGCATCAATACAGTTGTATTTCTCCATCTGTCACTTCAAGAACAACTGCCAGTTAATGTGAGTTATGAAGAAACTTTTGCTTTGGGCTTGTGATTTACCTTTTCTGTCCCTGCCTTTTGTGCTGTATTGTATACATTCCTCTAAAACAGGGGTGGCACAGGAAGCAGAAACCAGAGGGAGGGGAAGCCTAGAGTCACTCGCTGCTGCTACTGCACTGGAGTGATGTAGGGAACAGCAGCTGTGTGGGAGCCTAGGGACTGCCAAACCCAAGTCCTTGCAGCCGAAGGGCTGTGACAGTAACAGCTCTCCTCTAAAGCAGCTGGTACTACCGAGGACTGTCAGAGTCGGACTGATGAACTATGTGGACCAGTGATCTGTTCTGCAACGGTAGTTTCTCTTATCCAATTATACTGGGGCAACTTGGGGAGTTCAGAGCTGTGCATCTTCTACAGCCAAGGAATTTAGGTATGTGAAACATTGGTACAACACAACAAGCAAACTAAAATGAAGCCTTCTCTAAGTCAGCATGAAGCTGCAGCCTGACTTTGCTCCTACCTATATTTCAGCATATTTTATATCCTTACCTCATGGGATTTCCACAGTTGGCACCAAGCACGCTTTCTGAGCTAGTTCAGTCTGCATATTTCTGGTTAGCTCAGAATAGTGGAAATTAATTAATTTTATTAAGACCTCAGACTAAGAATGCCTGAAACATTAGGCAACAAACAAATCAAATCCATCTAAATCTCTGTTGGCCTTCTAGCAATAGTACAAGGTTGGAATATGATACCATATGAAACAATTAATTCTCTTCTAAAGGAAGCTGTTCAAGCGGAGTACACAAGATGCATGAATACATACTTCCCCTCCCCACCCCCCACTCTGCACGGTCCATTACATAGTAAATGAAGCATGTGTAATAGAAATTAATACCACAGCATTTTCTCCAGAAGAGGTACCTATAACCACTGTCTATGAATTAATTATCTACCACACCTCCCATTACCAAAACAGTGGTTTGGATATGAATGTCATGAGCTTCATTTGAACACACTGGGCACATCTACACAAGATGCTAACTGTGCAGTAGCCTAATAACACTGCACAGTAGCATGCCAGGCAAAAACCGTGCTAATACACCACTGCTCAGTAGTATTAGGCTACCACACAGTAAGCATCCCTAAATAACTATGTGCTCAGTAGCACGTTACTGTGCATCATCGGTGACTGGTGCTTCCTGAGTCTAGGGGCGGGGGCGCCCACAGACATTGCTGGCAGTGTCGGTGGCAGCTCTGTCAGGAGGGGGCACATGCCCCCCCCCCCCGTGCCCTCCCTGTGTGTCGCCTATGCTGCACATTGATTTAGTTCTTAGTTAACCAAATACTAAACTTAATGTGCAGTAACTATGGCACATTAGTGAATGTGTACACATGCCCACTGAAGCCCTGAACCCACTTTTCTTCTGCATATGTTTCGTTTGCATTAGGGGAATGGAGGTTGGAGTTTACAGTGACTGCTCTGCTACAGGATGTACTCAAATGGAATATCCCAGAAACACTTTGAACAGAAGGATGTCTTGAAGGATGGGCCAGTCAGTGCTGTCTTCTTTGGGAAGGTTAGAGTGTAGTGTGACGGGGTAAGGGTTTCAGAGGGTAGTTAGCCTTTGAAACATTCATCTGGGATGGGTATTGTTATACGCAGGGCCGTCCCTAGGGGGGTATAAATTGGGGTGACCACCCTGGGTTCTGCACTTTGTGGGGCCCTGCAGAATGGGCGAAGCAGCCGCGGGACTCCGTGCTGCTGCCAGCTTTGCGTGTGGCTGCTTAACTCCCCCCTCGCCACCGAATCCACTGCCAGCTTCCTCACGTCTGCAGGTGGGGACCCACACCCTACTCGGTTGTCTCTGGTTATACAAACAAGAAAAGAAGTACAGAGAAATGAAATGACTTTCCCAAAGACAGAGAAAGTTGTTGGCATTGCTGGGAATAAAACTCCAATGGTTTTTATCCCAGGCCTGTGTCTTTTAAACTCTAAAAAGTATGATTTTGAAAAACAAGTTCAACTCTAGATTAGGACAGGAATTAAATGGTCTATGGTAGATCTAGTCTATGGTAGATCAGCAATATTTTGCAGTGGAGGAGCCATTTGAGCTTGGTTCTAAGCACAGGCCACTTCCAACTTGGCCCACACTGCTACCATGGGAGCTGGAGCCAGAGCCACCAGTCATCAATTCTTCAGGCAGTGCTGTCGCTTCCCTTCATTACCTGGGCAAGGCCTCCACTCTGCAAACAGTCTCAGCTGCAGTCTCAGCTGTTTATTTTGCTGCCCCCTATATTGAGCAATTAGAAATGAACTAGATCCCAAGGAAAATTAAATGGTAGTAGGCAAGAATCTAACTGTCTGATGCAGTCTGAGGCATGTGGGACCCAGTGTTGTAACAGCTGCAGATAATGAGGACCAAGAATGAGATGCATACATGGGGTAGTGGGGAGGAAGAGCTCTGTTGGAACTGGGGGCTTTGGGAAATGAGTGATGTATATTGGTAGGACTGTGTAATGTCCAGGACTAATATCACAAGGAGTGCTTTCACCTCTGTTTGTGGCTATATTTGATGCTCATTTTCTTTGGATTGAATTAGTTTCAAGCCATTGACTACATTGGGGTTATCTCAGTTTAAATGATAAAATACCAAACTGCCCTCACAAGAGTTTATGGCTGATGGGCCTTTGCAGTCCTTTTCAGTTAGGGGACTTACTGAGCAAAAAGGACAAAAAGCATTTACAGAAGATTGACTTCTAATCCTGATGCCTCAGAAATACATGCACATATATCTTGATCTATCAGTTTGATTCTCTGACTTGCGAATGGAGCACCTGAGCACTAGAACACTTGTTTTTTTTCCTCTGGCTGACACATCAGGCAAACAAGCAGACTTCGTTCCCAGTTTTCACAAAGGGAGCATTATACAAAGAGTGCAGACACAAGTCATTGTTCAGCAGTGGGAATCACACCTCATGGTACCAGAGCTTGAATCAAAAGGAGGAATGGCACAGCATTAAAAATGGTATTCTTAGCTACAGAATTTGTCTCTATACCCTAAAAAAGTTTCAGTTTGTTAACACCCTTCATCATCATTATCCAGCCTAGAAGATTTAAACATAATTCAGAGATAGAGCCATCACCTGCCTCTACTCAAGACATTCAGTACAGTTATCATGAGTATGCCTTATCCCACATCCTGGCAGTAAAACTCTCTATAGTACTGTAGATTTTTGTCAGCTCACAATTGCTGATAATGCTATATCTCTGGATATGTGTCCACGTGGCTGCATTTGCTAATTTTTATCTTCACTGCAAGAGACTGTTGTCAGGGGATGCAAGAGGCAGATGTAAAAAGTGATATCTTTTATTGGACCAACTATTTAATGGAGATAGTTAGACAAGCTTTCAGATGCAAGGTTCCTGACAGACATTGCACTTAAAACATGATAAAGTGGTTAATTGTGTCTTAAGTGGTAACCTGGCCGCATGTTCAATCACGTAATGGTGTGATAAAACAAGGAGCAAGCCACAAAGTTATTACACAGAACATGCATACTTTGTGATGGGTTCCTTGGTTCCTAATCCATCTTTAACTGAACATGGAGCCAGTGCCCAGCCTTCGAAGCATACCAGAAACTTTTAAGACTTTTGGGTGCTCCAGCGGCTACGAGGCCCCTCCAGTGATTGGGGTTCACAGCTAGGGACTGCACCCAGATAACTGGGGCTTCCAGCCAGGGGAGGGCATGGTGCAGTCCCCCAGTTCTGAAACAATCTTACTTCTTGATGGCACAAGGAGAGCCCAGGATCAGTCTCCTCTGCACCAACAATATGGCACAAAAGTATCTGATGCAGGATCGTACAATTGTGCCTTCTGTCATGGTAGGAAGCAGGATTGTTGAGATCCTGCACTGGATCCCATCATGCCTTTACTTTAACATCTGTCAGGAGCCCAAGACAATCTTCCTCAGACCTGCTCATAAGAACCAGGCAAAGCGTAGTAAAGAACAGCAGTGGGATGGGGTAAGAGAATTTCCCAGGTGTAACAGACACAGAACTAGCAGAAGAAAAGAAGCTGATTACGGGGAGATCAAGGCCTATCAAAAGGGAGAAAGATCATTCTTACCTTTCATGTATGGAAAGAATTCAGGAGTCAGATAAATATAATGTCTATAACACCAGTATCATTGTCTAGTGTCCAGTCAGTTTATGAATTTTTGTTCCCAAGTTCGCCTTTTAAAAGTGTTGGGTAGATTTCCCTTGAGCATGAGGATAGTGAGGTCAGACAGGGAGTAGTTGTTCCATAAGAAATGTTCTCTTAATGGTGTGCACAGGTCTCTATCCTTTATATTTTTTTCTTTGAGAATTCATTCTGGTGTATAGTTGCTCTTTAGTTTTACCCACGTGGTTGCCATAAGGGCACTTGGTGTATTAGATCAGGTATATCACATTTTGGGAAAGGCATGTGTAGGAATCATAGTATGTTACAAAACATCCTTGCACCTTGCATAAGTCCTGGACCGTCACAACTATAACATCACGCACTACCACAACATTGTCATGTCCAACCAGGGCTTACAGCTGCCGAGATAGCTATATCACTGGAGCACACCTACTGGGATTACACCAGTGGCAATGGACTAGCTTTAGGGCTTGTTTGTATTTTGGGTATGTAGTTTTAGCAGAAACAGAAGGCTAGTTTTTGCCAGTTCTCATCAGATTTGCATACGGACACATCCAAGCCTGTTGTGACAAAAGGCAACTCTGGCCATGTCTACATGAGACTGTAAGGCTAGGAAGAGATATTCAAAAAGACTGAGCTTGAATTGATTCAATCTTTGCAGTTTAGTTTAACCTGGCTAGGCTAAATCAGTTTGTAACCTCACAGACATCCCAGAAATACAGGCACATGCCTGCAGTGGCTCAGGCTAGAAGCCAGGGGGTGCTAGAGCAGCCCTCCCTTCCCTCACATAGTGTTGAGCTGAGGGGTGTGTGCTCAGGCTTGTCAGGATGCTCTGATTAGGTTTCCCCATCTTCTGACCAGACCAGCAGGGAATTGATAACAGTGTTTATCTCTCTTAACTCGGTGCTTATCACCCCAGTAAGAAAACAACAGAGAGATATGACCTGTTGATTCTCCCTTTGTCCTGTCTGCTACAGCATGGACCGTAGCCAGCATGTGGTCTACTAGCTAAAACACAGACACCTCTCAGTAATGGAGAGGGGAGGGGGTAATTCCTGCTTAGCAGGGAGTGGTGAAAGGGTGGGAGAGCAGCTGCCTGAGCTGCAGCCAGGGAGCAGAGGGGAAGGGCCAGCCCTGCTGTGGAGCAGAGCCCCGCCCAGCCCAGCCCAGCCCAGCCCAGACAGCATGCCAGGATGCTGGGGAGTCAGATTTATCTTAAATTAGCAAGGGCTCTGGGACAGATGTTGCATAAACCAGTTTGACCCAAATCAGTTAAGTCTGATACTACATTCAATGAGGCTTATCTCAAACCGGTTTCAGTCATTTTCAGACTGGTTCATGTGCACTGAACATCTGCTCTGCTAGAGGTTTAAACGAGTTTCTAATCACTTAAACTAGTTTATGTGTAATGTCTGTACCTAGCCTAAATACACAGTAGACTAATTCTACTGTGTGTTAGCGTGTCACGGCAAAAGCTGTGCTAATGCGCAGTATAATGAATCTACAACACAAGCATCACTAAAAAGGCATGCGCTGACACTACTATGCATTAGTGCTGGTTGTGCATTGAATTACTACCTGTTATTACTGGTACTAAACTTAATGCCAGTAACTACGGCACATTAATGCACATGTAGATGCACCCTCTGTCAACAAATCTCTGTAGTGCCTTGTATTTCTCCTTTTCTCTTGATGCAGTACTACAAGGGAAGACCACAGGCTACATCTTTACCTTGTGGTGTTGAGTCATTAAAAGACAGTGCAATGTTGTGATATAATGTTGTTATGCAGTGACACAAACATGATAGTGCCACGCCATGGCTATTATTCTATTTCCAAGAGCATAAACTACAGCAAAGCATATTTAAATCAAATTTCAGAAAACGTTTCCTGACTGTAAGAAGAGCAGAACAATGAAACAAACGTCTTGTGGTTATTGTGGAATTTTTTTAACGGTTTTTAAGAATCATCTGCCTGGGATGATTTAGGAACTGTGAATCTTGCATTTGTGCAGGGGTTGGAAGAGATGATCCTTGGTTCCCTCCCATCTTATGTTTCTAAAAAACTCAAGCTTAAATTAAGATGTACACAGATTTTTTGTGTTAAGTCATCTCTGTCATTGGTTATGTTGGGTTTAAAAAAACAATTCAAAACTTGTTGTATCTTTGAACACAGCCTACCACAGTTTCTGTGGTACTTTTAGTGTGGGTACAGTTTCTTTGTTCTGAAAAAAAATCCTGAAAAGTAAAAATCCTAAGGCTATGAGAGCTGCTCTCTTTAAACCTGATGACTTTGTAGATATAATATGTGAAAGAACTGCACAATTTAGTGGACTGAGCCTGGGGTGAAGTATCAGAAACTCTTAATCTGAACAACTCATGAAGACACTCTCATGGACCCAGGGGGACAGATTTCCAGCTTCCTCTGGGCAAAAACGAAGTTTATTTCTTGTCATATTGAATGTAATAGTTTGAATTTTTGTAATAAATACCCATTAGCCAGTTTAGAAAAAAGGCAAGGTTCATCTTTTTATCTAGGACCATTGCTTGTTTCTGCCTACGTGTTGAATGTCTTGATTCTGAATTTTATCTTTAGAGGCCTTGCAGCGAACGTGCTGAATGCCTTGGTTTTTGAATTTTATCTCTAGAGGCCTTTAAAAAAGTTAACCTAAAAGTGACCCTTGGGCAAACATTCTGAGAGATTGAAACCTAGGGGCTTTTGGAAAGGGGTTGGCAAAAGAGGTCACAGCAGTGGTGTGGAAAATTTCCCAAAGACAACCCAAGAAAGGAATCTGTTGGGTAAAAGATCCGAGCCCAAATTTGGGAGTAGTGACAGGTTTGGGTAGGAGGGGCCCAAGATGGCAACTCACCCAATAAAAACTGTAACGTAGGTACAGGTAATGTAGGTACGGGTAATTTGGAGGTAACCTCACTTGCAGAACACTGAAGGAAGAATTGCAAGTGTAGGCCGGATCAGACTGATCACCTGAACCACCGTCTCCGTGAACAAGAACTCCCGTTCATGCTGAAGCCTAGGGGGATCGAAGGAAGGGGAGTTGTTTCTATCACTGCTGAGACCAACCCTAAAACCATAACTAAAGAATGAAAGTATAGCTGGGGATTTGGGTTCTAGGAATTCTAGGATTGTAAGTATACCATGAGAAATAACCTTTACTTGTAATTGTAGTTGTTTTTGTAATACTAATTCTTATAGCATTGTTTGGGAAGGATTTCTTAAAGCTAAGCAGTGTTATATGTGTAGCAAGGAACTTTAAAATTAAATTGTGTTGTATGAATTAAGTGTAAAATCATTGTGAAGTCATGCAATCAACCAAATACTTCCCCAGCCAGGCACATCAAATGAATCAGTAAATTATGTGGGATCTTTCTTTATTCCATAACGCACTAGAGACATTTCCTACCTACAGGGTCTTCTAATCTTTAATTTTCCCTGAGCCTGATGAAGGGCCTTTGAGCCTGAAAGCTTGCAGAAAGGATATATTTTTTTTTGCAATTTCCTAGTTGGTCTAATAAAAGGTATCATTTCTGAACTAGGAGTTCTAGATGTTTGTATATAAGTGACAAACTTCTAAGTATTTCACACATTAGTGACATGGAACCTCTTCTGAAGTGGAACTTATCAGCACATAGAGGTAACTGTGCAATTGTGTGTAAGATGAGAAGCAAAGAACAATGCCCTATCCAAAAAGAATGAATATAACAATCTAAACTGGAATTTGGCCAGTTTGTCAGCATTATGAAAAAGGGGTGCCAATATGCCTTTAGAGAGTCAGGATGCTGTTTTTTATAATTGATTGAAAAATAGATTATCTAAAAAATCTCTCATTAAAAATAGGGAAGAAAACGTCTACTAGTGAGAGGTCTCTGAAGTGGGAAAGGAGATAATCATATTGTCTTTGATATTTTGCTTTTATGGCTCTCCATAAGAAACAAATGATCATTTGACATAGTGGTCAACATAAGGTCTTTACATTAACAGGTAAAAGGTTAGCATGGAGGAAGTGGCTGTTAATGGATCACAGAGAAATATGCGGCTTATTGAAGCAGGGAAGTTTTTTCGTTGCTGCAGCAGAAGTTCAGATGCATAATTCTTCAAGGCTCAACATCAATTCTGGTTTGATTCAACCCAGGAAGGCAAAGCCTGTAATTAAAAAAAAAATTCTTTCCTTCCTGGGACAGGAAATGTAAAAATAGGGACAGTGGGAGGTAAGAATAAAACTACTTTTTATCTCAAGACTACTTCTTTTTCGAAAGAAAAAGATTTCAAATGTCAATGCTCTCCATGTGAAAGCATTGTGGACTAATCAGTTTCAGATATAAACATGCTCATTTGTTCCTTTTTAAGTGCCATATGGGGAAGAGATTAAGGCATACAGAGCCTTCATCCAAACTGGTTTCCATGTGAGCAAGAACAAGAGACGGGTTTGGACTCTAGCTTTGAGCCTGACACTCTCTCACTCTCTCTGGCTTCTAAATTTTGGGCTGTCTGACCTGTGGCTCATTTTCACTTGCAAATCCAGCTTGCTTTGACAACACCAATACGAACTTTCAAAGTCAGAACTCAGTTATCTCAAAAGTTGCCCTCTGATTTTTGGGTGCCAGTTTGAGAGATGGGCCTTAGCCTTTCGATCCTTGCTGGCCCATCTGTAGAAAGGTCATGAAAGATAACGTAAACCACCATAAGTCCAAAACTTTCCAGAATAAGTATGTAGTGCATTTATTTTTATATGTGTATGCATTTGGGCATAACAGGGGTGGGCAATTATTCTGGCTGGTGGGTTACTTAATGAGTTTTGGTGAGCTGTCGAGGGCTACACACAAAATCTTTCAGAAGATATCATTTTAACAAATTACAGATTAAAAAAAATCTTATACTAAAAATCAAACATCTAATATACTTTAATTTTATTTAAAAAATAGTGTTTGTCCTGATTTGTGATTTTTTGAGTAGTGTATATAGAGGTGATTGGTAGGTCTGTGTGAAACAGCACCGTTCTGCTTTGACTTTTGTTTTGACGTTTCAATGGGGCAGTGTTTCGTTTCAAGTTTTGTTTATTTTCGAAAGCACAGTTCCATTTGGTTTCATTGAAACTGTTTTGCTGCTTTGATGCTGTTTCAACATTTCAGCCACCCAGTGCTGGGAAGATCAGTGGCGCTGCTGGCCCCAGCCTGCAGCACTAGCCCCCTGTCATCCAGCAGGCAGATCGAGGGCCCACACCCCCAGGTGGAGTCTGGCAGAGCCCCGCAGCCTTCCCCAGTGTGTAGGCCCCCGACCTGCCTGCCGGATGATGGAGGCTGGTGCTGCTGGCAGCAGATTGGGGACCCCCCCCGCATCCCCAGGAGGAGTTGGGAGAGCCCTGCAGACCTCCTGGAGGTATGGGGGGCTCCGATCAGCCTGCCAGATCACAGGAGGTTGCTCCTGCCGCCTGGGATGGTGCTGGGCACAGCCCGCATCCAGCGCCAGGAAGATTGGTGCTGCTGCTGGCCCCAGCTGACAGCACCATCCTCCTGTCATCTAGTAGGCAGATCGGGGCACGCACCCCCACAAAGAGTCTGGCACAGCCCCGCAGCCCTCCCAGGGGTGCAGGCAGCTCCTGATCTGCTTGCCGGATGACAGGAGGTTGGTGCTGCTGCCTGGGACCAGCTCTGAAGCCAAGTAAGCCTGGCTTTGCAACTCGAAACTTTTTGAATGTTTCAGAATGTTTCAAGTGCCCTTGTTTCATTTCAAAGCTGTTTCAAAGGCTTTTGTTTCATTTCAGTTTTGCTATTTTCAGTTCAAAACACTTCGAAACGAAACACTGGGTGAAATTTAGCACAGCCCTAGTGATTGGATAATAGCTCACAATAAAATATTACTCTTGTATATTGTGTATGTGGAGGGGTGTACATGCATCTGGAGGGGTGCATGCATGCTAGGTCTGGGAGCCAGTCAGGGGTGGGAGGAAGGAAAGGGGGCAGGGCCACATGCAGCAGAGTTTGCCCAGCCAGTGTGGTACAGTCCACCCTTGCACACCATCTGGCCCATGGCTGTCCCTGCAGTGCTCTGCCCACTCCCACTCAGGTCAGCCCACACCATGCTCCCACCTACACCCTCCAATGGCCCGAGCACCAGCCAGCATGCATAGCTTTCCACTGGGGTTGTTCCTCGTGCTGCTGCAGCTGCCTAGGTACTGCTCAGGTCACACCACCTCCAGCAGATCCTCCTTCTCCTCCTGCCTGTCTGTGCTGCTCCAGGTAGTAGGTAGTGCAGGGAAGTGGTGGCAGTAGCCATGGGGATGTGTACCAGGCCCCACACGCCCAGCCAGGTGGGTGTGAAACTACAGCCAGGTGGCTCCTGCCCCAGTGCACAGGGCTCCAGTTCCAGCTCCTAGATGGGTGGAAGATGGCTGGGAGCTGGAGCTGGAGTCCCACATGCTGGGACAGGAGCTACCTGGGACAGAGCTGCACCAGGAGCAGCCCTGCCTGGCTGAACATGTTGGCCAGGGCCGGGACTGTTGGCAGGTGTGGGCAGGAGCATGGTGCAGACTGCCTCAGCTAGGAGCGGGCAGGGATTAGCCCTATGTGGAGTACTACGGGGCAACCGTGGGCTCCAGATATAATTAATTGGCAGGCTGGGTCTGGCCACAGGCCATATTTTGCCCACCTCTGGTGTATAGTATAGTATCACTTCTCGGCCTCTTGAAGGCTCAGATCAAGTACAGTATAGTACAGTATAGTATATGTGTGGGGGGTGGGGTTTGTCTTCTGCAGGACAAGTCCTAGAATTCTCCCTTTTTATATAAATGCCCCTTGCAAAACGCTTCTCCAAGACTGGTAAATGTAAACGGATGCTAAATAAGTAGCCTTTACATTGCTTCTTGTGGGGGCAAGAAGAAATCAAACGTTTTAGGCTGACCCCTGTGGGTGGCAGTGTTTGTTGCTGCTGGCCATGAAGGTCCAGGGATAGGAGAGAAGTAAGACTTGTGAAGTGAGGTGATATCTTACATTGGATCAGCTTGCATAGCTGGCAGAGATGTCAGACAAGCTCTCAGGCATCAAGTACTCTGTATCGGGTTTGGAAAAGAAGCAGTTGTGGTGCAAGGTAAATATGAATTAGTATAGTTGCTTTAGTTTAACCTGCTTTTGTTGATGGATTTGATCACTGGAACTGAGCAATTATGACCGAGGAGCAAAGAAACATTTGTAGAGAGAGGTGTTAAAAGGTAAGTTAAAATAAATCATAAAACAAATATCTCTAAGTCCATGGTGTTTAGGCTCCAGCAAAGTTATGCATTGCTGGTCCCTGGCCTGCATATTGTGTGTTTCCTTTAAGGGCAAAGACTGAGAGGTCAGGGTTGGAGTAGTTATTTTGAAAAAAGTGCAGTTCTGCTGGAGACAGAGTATTTCAGTCCTTTAACATGTTTTCTATGGGCAGTGACAGGGTTAAGGAGAGGGTCGGTGATATGTGGGCAGCATGAATGAGAACAATTTTTCACAGGTCCGTTCTCCCCAATATACTGAGGCTACCTCACTCCCTGCCCCTGCAGCCTGAAACATTTTTAGAATGGTGTTAACTATGTATGTGATCTATATGATAGGCTGGAACAGAGCCAGTGCCCTTGGACTAAGGGACAGGAAACAGGAGAACTTCATTACGACTTGGGTTTCCTGGAGGGAAGTCTAGTCAGAGAGTGGCTTGCATTCTCCCCAAGCTATTGTTCAGCCAAACTTGGACCCTGGCCGTTTCTGTTTATTTATCCAGACTGGCCATCTTCTTGCATGCTACTCCTTGTGTACACAGTAAACAGAGGCAACTCACTGCAGCTGTAATAAATGCACTGCAGCTATGGGTTTCCTCTTCTTCCTGGCATCATCTAGTACTCCTACTTCTTTCTGTACTATTTCTCCTTTTTGCCAGGCTCCTACAAGAACTTATGTATTTACATGCTTTTATTCCCTGTCTACACAACTATGTAATGGAAGTTTTGCCAGTAGAAAACCTGTCCTTAAGGTAGTAAAAATGTTTTTTCTTGTTGGTCAAAGACCCATTTTTATTTTCTCCTAACTATTTTAAAGAGTCTCCTTTGTGGGCTGGAATTTTCCATGCTTGCCTCTCTGCTATTGTGCTTGTGTATGCTTTTTCTATGCATAAGAAAAGTTACAGGAAGATGTTTTGGTTGCTTCTGATGTGGGGGAGGGTGGGGGGGAAGGCCGATATAAATCAGTATTATAAAATAGCATAATAGCTAGCAGGGAGTTTATGCCTTAAGAGCCCAGCGTGTAGTAAAATTCAGGAACTGGCCCATTTTCTCTAAGCTAAATTTAAATAAACAGGAGTAATAAAAAGCCTGGCTGGCATTTGGCGCCTTGCAGATAGTTCTAAACGGTCTGAGCTTTGCAATGCAAACTTTGTAGGGAAATGTGAGGGGGTGTGTGTTTCTCAAACCAGAGAAAACGAAGCTGGAGAAATGGGAGAAGATGTACTCACGCTGACTGTAGTGAAAGTGTAAGTATAGTGTAGATCAGTGGCTTTAGTACTTATAGGAAAAGCAGTGAAGGTGCAAAGGTGCCGACAGCAAAGGTGCTTCTCTTGTCTAATAACCCAAAGGCAAGCCTGCTAGGGGACCTGAGGATGTACTTGGATCACTAACCCATGCTGCTACATTTTCAGTAATACGTGCTAGCTAAATTAAAGCTAGTGCAATGGTACATATCCATGCTTCTGTTAGACTTTGCAGTTGAGAAATACAGAGACACAAACATCTGAAAATAAATACCCTAGTGTGCTGATGTGGCCAGTTCTTGTGCATACTGAACTCAAAAAGCATGCAATATTAGGTAGCAAAAGACTACACATTACTGTGATGTCTGTGGGGAACTGCACTTTTAAGAGGTTCTAGGAATCATTTGCTATTATTATGTAATGGCTTTGGTTAAACAGTGCTGATTAGCAAGAAATTAGATGCTGAAGGAAGTAGAACTCTGTCAGACTTTGGCTCCAAGTGATTGCTGAACCACACATAGTACCAAGAGTAAAATGAACTAAGGAAATACCACACCCATACTTTAACTCTCTGGAGAGTTATGGAGGACTGGGTAAGATTTAAATAGGGATGCGCTGTATCTGGAAGTGATGGTGCCAGCAAAAAGGAAGACAACTGGACAGCAGCCCATTTCCTGGTAACACCTGGTTTTGAAACACTTAGGCTAGAGGCAGACTGGTTTAAGTGATCAGAAACTGGTTTAAACCTGTAACAGAGCAGATGTTCAGTGCACATGAACCAGTTTGAAAATGGCTGAAACCGGTTTGAGATAAACCTGGTTGAATGTAGTATCAGATTTAACTGATTTGGCTCGAACTGGTTTATACAACGTCTGTCCCAGACCCCTTGCTGGTTTAAGATAAACCAGAGTCCCCCAGCCTCCCAGCATGCTGTCTGGGCTGGGCGGGGCTCTCTGCTCCACAGCAGGGCTGGGCCCTCCCCTTTGCTCCCTGCCTGCAGCTCTGGCAGAGACTTGCGGGCACAGCAGAGTCTGCCTGGCTTTCCTCCTCCCCTCACCACTCCCTGCTAAGCAGGGATCCCCCATCCCCTCTGCCTTGCACAGACACCTCAGCATCAGGTAGCTGGCTACGGTCTGTGCTGTGGCAGACAGCAGTGTTGGCTTAGGGCAGCGGCGTACCATGGGTCTCTGGTGCCCAGGAGCCAATGCTTGCATTTGTGTCCTCCCCTCATCCCAGGACAACCCAAGCAGGGTGTGGGACCCAGGGCAAATCAGCCTGTGCAGGGTCCCCTCTCCCATCCCATGGCACTTCCACGGCAAAAATAACAGCGTGGCACACCAGATGCGGGGGGAGGGGCAGCGGCCAGAATTTCCAGCCAGAACAGCTAAAGGAAATTACAATCCACTGGGTGGGCGGACTACACACCAAACGCGGGAGGTGCTGCCGCCTTTCCAGCCAGTGCCCCTCTCCAGGCTGGTGCCCGAGGGCCCCCCCTCCCCATTGGTATGCCACTGGCTTAGGTCTTTTTGGAGCTAATTAACATCTCAGCTGGTAATTTCCCTCCATTCCTTCTTTGTTTAAGAAGAGCTTAAACTAATGAGAGAGACTGTTTGTTTTCTGATGTAATGATAAATGCTGATAGCAGAGCTGATAAATGCTCTGTTATCAAGTGGGAAGAACCCCTCCCCAATCCTTTTGGGGCCTGGCCACACCCCCACAGCTCAGCTCTGTGGAAGGGAAGGGAGGGCTGCTCCACTGCCCCCTGGCTTCTAGCCTGAGCCATGGCAAGCATGTGCCTGCATGTCTGGGATGTCTGTACAGTTACAAGGTGATTTAGCCTAGCCAGGTTAGACTAATCTGCAAGATTGAATCAGTTCAAGCTCAGGCTTTTTGAATATTTGTCCCTAGCCCTTATAATTTAAATGATTTTGGGTTAACTCAAGCTGAGGGGGCTAATTGTGAAAATTAAACAAAAAAAAGCAAACAATTGCTAGACCCTGCAGTCCCCAGGTTCAGACTGAAGATCATGGAAGATGGAGTATGGACACTGCTCTGACACCGCTGTGACATGATAGTGAATCCAAAATACTGCATGGAGACTTGGAGAGCTGTGGTAGATAAATATGCATAATTCAGTCAGAGGCCCCAGAAAACAGATCCTTATGTAGAAAACAACATACTAAATAAATAGTAGTGCCTCGTATCTGGAAAAAAGATGCAAGCCCAAGCAAACTGTGCATAGCAGGATGACAAAAGCACCAGTTGTAAGGTGTTCTTCATAGGAACAAGTAACAGTGTTACAGCAGAAGATAATTGGGCTGAAAACAAATGGGTATTTATTAATTCTAAATTGAACCCTAGTACACAAACTTGAGTAAATAGGCAAGATTCAGGGATTACAGTAATAAATTTATCCCCACTTCAAGAATAGGAGAACTAAACCAGTAAATAAATCAGAAAAGATACGATTTACAGTAGTACCAGAGAACAAAATTATCCACTGCAGAGTCAAAAACCTGTCTGGCTTTTAGTCTGATCAAGAATATACACTTATGGTAGGAGTATGGTACCAAAACAACGGAGGGAGATTCAGGACATCTTCTTCCTCAGGTCCTACTTGGTCCATAGTACAGGACAGAGAGCTCATGTTGATGGCATATGAAGTACCAACGTAAGTTTATTTATGTAGGCTGGAAAAATTAGGTACTTCTAGACTATTAGTAGGGTGTATCAAAGCTGTTCTCTCTGGCACAATAATGTCTGACTAGAGGCCACAGTTTTGTGAGCATGAGTTTAACAGTTTGTACTGAAGTTTGGGTTAAAATATGCAACAATATTAAAGCACTTACTAAAAAGAGTGTGGACTCAGAGTGAGCAATATTTAACACACACTTAGTAGTTTCTCCTCTAAGTATCCAATACATGTATGTAGGGCCATCCTAACATGGGGCGAATCGGGGCGACCACCCTGGGCCCCATGCTTTGGGGGGCCCTGCAGAGAGGGCCATTACAGGCCCTGCCATGGCCGCTGTGCTCCAGCCATTCATGACCCCCACAGCCTTGCATAGACCCTGCACACCCCTAGGGATGGCTCTGCATTTATGTAACAAAGCCATGCCAATACCGTAGCTGGTGAATTTGCATACTTTACCAGATAAAAATGTTAGATACATAGCCTCTGCACTTCGTCTCTGCAGATTGTAAGCCCTTCAGGGAAATGATTATCTCTTTCTTATGTTTGGAAAGTACCCACCCTCGTGAGATCTCAATCCTGTTGTGAGAACCACCATTAATGTACATGTTTAGTCGGAAGCATAAAAGATTAAAAGAAACTTGGGCTTTCAGTTACCTCGAAGACTTTTAAAATGAGAAGGATATGGATGACTAATTAAGGTTGCCTGACAGACATCTACAATAGACAGGCAACTCATTTTTAAGCAGAGCAGTCGCTTAGGGGTTACAATATTTTCATCACTTTTCTGTGGCATGCTAAGAAGTAATGGTTTACCTTAGAGAGAAAAAAGTCAGTCCTGACCTTACTGGTTACACCTCTGATTGGAGGCAGTGAGGAGTACATGTTCTTAGGGCCTGGTTGCATTAATCTCTAAATGTTATGAATGATAATCTAGTATAAATTACTATTTTATCTTGCGTGACATTTTCTCTGCCAATTCCATTTGCCCTCTGACTTCACATTTGGGTACACCAGAAAAGTGTTTTGTTTTGTTTTTCATTTTCTTTTGTTGTTTTTCTTCCAAGCCTGAGAAGAACATTAATAACTTGTCTGTTTTAAGTTTGGCTGGTATTAAAAATTAAAGTGTTTCTTGGATTTCCCTTACAAGTGACTGAAAATGTCAGATTTGCTTGGCAGTAAGTAGTTCCTATGGAGAAATGGTCATTTTGGAGAGTTTTAAACAATAATTCTAAGAGACTATTTCTGTTGGGTGTTCATGGTTTGAAATATTAGTCACTAGTGCAGATTTGGAGGCGTGACAAAAATCACTGTATTAGTCTATGATGGTAGTTAGATGACTAAGTCCTCCAACACAAAGACATGCTCCCAGACACAGATTCCACAAGTAGTATCAGCACATTCACACTGACTCTCCTAAAAGACGGCACATTTATACGGTTGCTCAAACAACACATGCATCCCCATGAAAACAGTTTGCATAAAGAAGGAGTGCTCCCTAATTAATTAAAAATCTTGGTCAATCACAGGCTGAATTACATAGAATCATCATAGAATCATAGAATCATAGAAGTAGGGTCAGGAGGGACCTTGTAGATCTTCAAGTCCGACCCCCCGCCAGGGCAGGAGAAAAAACTGGGCTCAAATGATCCCAGCTAGGTAGGCATCAAGCCTCCTCTTAAAGACCCCCAGGGTAGGAGCCAGCACCACTTCCCTTGGAAGTTGGTTCCAGATCCTAGCCGCCCTAACTGTGAAGTAGTTCTTATGGATATCTAATCTAAACCTACTCTCCAACAACTTGTGGCCATTATTCCTTGTTATGCCAAGGGGTGCTAGGGGAAACAAGGTCTCTCCCAAACCCTTCTGGTCCCCCCTAGTGAGTTTATAGAAGGCCATCAGGTACCTCCTCAGCCTTCTCTTGTGAAGGCTGAACAGGTTCAGGTCCCACAGGCTCTCATTGTAGGGCCTGCCCTGTTGTCCCCGGATCATGCGGGTGGCCCTCCTCTGGACCCTTTCAATGTTGTTCAATGTTGGCGCCCAGAACTGGACGCAGTACTCCAGCTGTGGTCTGACCAGTGTTGCATAGAGGGGGAGGATCACCTCCTTGGCTCTACTTGAGATGCACCTGTAGATGCACGACAAGGTCCGGCTAGCCCTGCCAACCATGACCTCGCATTGTCGGCCCATGTTCATCTTGGAGTCAGCAATGACTCCAAGATCCCTTTCTGCCTCCATGCTCCCAAGAAGGGCATTTCCCATCTTATAAGTGTGCCGCTGGTTACTACTGCCCAAGTGCAGCACCCTGCACTTGTCAGTATTGAAATGTGTCCTGTTTTTGCTAGCCCACCCCTGTAATCTATCCAAGTCCTGCTGCAGTCTTTCCCTCCCTACTAGCGTGCTCACCTCACCCCAAATTTTGGTATTATCAGCAAATTTAAACAGGGTGCTTTTCACCCTATCATCCAAATCACTGATAAAGAGATTGAACAGTGCGGGCCCAAGGACCGAGCCCTGGGGGACTCCACTGCCCACTTCTCCCCAGGTCGAATATGACCCATCCACCACCATCCTCTGAGTGCGACCCTTCAGCCAATCTGCAATCCATCTAACTGTGTAGGCATCAGTGCCACAGTTGCCCAATTTTTTAATGAGGATGGGATGGGAGACAGTGTCAAAGGCCTTGCTGAAGTCCAGAAAGACAACATCCACGACAACACCTGCATCCCAGGTATACATGTTTAGGTATACAGATTCTGCTCACCTGTATAGACCCACCGTGCACCAAAGAGTCATACTTATCCTCAAACTGAAATGCACCATCTCAGGCATATGCTTTCAGGGGACCTCTTAGGCCTGATTCATTGATGTTTCTACATGCTGACCACTTCAAGATCTTAGGTGTGGGCTGGGAACAAAGGTGGTCTTATGTCATTGGTGTGCCTCCCCTACTCTGCCACCATCCATGTTAAAGCAGCTTCAACACTCCCTTTCCTTGTATCCACCTGTTTTTCTAAGAGGCTTTTATGGTTATTGCCAGTGTGCCCCTCATAGATTCATAGATGCTAGGGTTGGAAGGGACCTCAAAAGATTATTGAGTCCGACCCACTGCCTAGGCAGGAAAGAGTGCTGGGGTCAGATGACCCTGGCCAGATGCCTATCCAGCCTTCCCTTAAAGACCCCCAACATAGGGAGAGCACCACCTCCCTTGGAAGTCCATTCCAAATTTTGGCCATCCTTACCGTGAAGAAACTTTTCCTGATATCTAGCCTAAATCTGCTCTCTGTCAGTTTTTGACCATTGTTCCTTGTTACCCCAAGAGGCACTCTGGTGAGCAGAGCATCTCTGATCCCGTGTTGCATCCCCCTAATGAATTTGTAGGTGGCCACAAGATCACCTCTCAGCCTTCTCTTGTGGAGGCTGAAGAGGTCCAGGTCCCTCAGTCTCCTCATAGGGCTTGTCCTGTAAGCCCCATACCATACGAGTGGCCCGCCTCTGGACCCTCTCGAATCTATCAAATCCTTCTTGTAGTGCAGTGCCCAAAACTGGACGCAGTACTCTAACTGTGGTCTGACCAATGCCTCATAGAGGGGAAGTATCACCTCCCTGGACCTGTTTGTCATGCATCTGCTGATGCATGATAAAGTGTGCTTAGCTTTGCTGATGATTTCATCACACTGACAACTCATGTTTCATCACACTGACAACTCATGTTTATCTTGGAGTCCACTATGACCCCAAGAACACTTTCAGCTTCTGTGCTGCTGAGAGGGTCACTTCCTAGCCAGTACGTGTGCTGGATATTTTTGCACCCTGGGTGCAGCACTCTGCACTTTTCCTTGTTGTACTGCATCCTGTTGTGTACTGCCCACTTTTCGAACCTGTCCAGGTCTGGCTGCAATTGTTCCCTACCCTCCGGACTGTGCACTTCACCCCACAGTTTAGTATCATCCACAAACTTGGACAGAGTACACTTCACACCCACATCCAAGTTACTGATGTAAATATTGAAGAGTACAGGCCCATGGACCAAAGCCTGTGGGACCCCACTATCCACATCCTTCCAGGTCAATAATAACCTGTCTACTACCACTCTCTGGGTATGACCGCTAAGCTAATTTGCCACCTGCCAGACCATGTAAACATCTATGTCACAGCCTCTTAATTTATTTATGAGAATAGGATAAGATACCATATTGAAGGCCTTGATAAAATGCAAGAAAATGACATCCACCTCAACTCCTGTGTCTAAGCATTTTGTGACCCTGTCATAAAACAAAACCAGATTGGTCAGGCATGATCTACCTGCCACAAATCCATGCTGGTTTCCCTGCTGCATTATTTTTCCTGTTGGACTCCCACAAATACGATCCTTCATAATCTTTCCACGCTGGCCCGTTTCCAGTCCTCCGGGACCTGACCTGAGCGCCACAAGTGCTCAAACAGCCGTGCCAGTGGTTCTGCTATGACACCAGCCAATTCCTTCAGTACCCTCGGATGCAGCTCATCCGGGCCTGCTACCTGAACATCTCCAGTCCATCCAAGTGACTCCTCACCAAGTCAGCGTCAATAGTTGGTGGGCTGGTGTCTCTCTGGTGCCCATCTAAGAATCCATTAGGAGGCTTATCTTGAGCCCTGTTCAGGAACGCTGAGGCAAAAAACTCATTGAATAGCTCAGCCTTGTCTCCCTCCTCCTGGGGTCTTTCCACATTTCCCCCCTCTAAACCAAAGAAATTCCAGGCAAAAAACAGCTAAAGAGACCCCCCCCCCCAAAAAAAAAACCCCAACCCCCCCTAGAAACCAAACAATCCCCCCTGTGCAAATACAACAGTCATTGGAAATGCTTAGCTGAGAAGGAATGCTCTCTTAATCTGAACTCTATCCTGTCCTTTCCGCATATTTTTCATGATATGGTCTTTAACTTTATTGAAAAATAACACATAAACACAAAGTTTTAAGACCCATTTCTTTAGAGTTCTATGGATAGCTTTTCCACCTTTCCATGAAGAAAAGCTTGCCAAAAGGGAAAATTGACCAGAAGCGCTATAGTGTACAGTTGTATAACAGTTGTTACACCAATATAATGTCCCATGTGACTACTCTATCAAAAAGGTCACCTCAGAATACAGCTACTTGCAAAGTAATATGTTTTACTGAAAAAAATATCACTTTTATTTCAGAGTAGAATATCCACTAAGGAACAGAGCTAGGCAGCCCTAGTTATAACACAGTGTTTCAGCTTATCAACTTCCCCATGCAGACAGGGCCTAAGTGACTGAGGTTTCCTTCCTCACCCCACCACCTGCTTCCCACCTAGGTAAAGAAAAGTTGAGTTATTAAACCACTAAAGAGCAGATGAGGGGAAGTACAAATATTACTCCTGTTCAGTTCTGAAATGTACAGCAACCATGGATGTCTTTAGTAACCATAGAGTTGCAATGGCTCCACTTTTCAGCTGCCTGTGTTATAGTGCTTACTTCCATTGCCAGTGAATATATAGTCTCGGCATATCAATGTTTAGATAAGGGGCATAAAGAAGCGGCAGCTTCTCTTGGCTGCAGATGGGATCTAATGTTGCTAAATCTGGTGGAATTGACCTGCTCTTAGCAACCATGGTTTAGGCAAGAGTTTTGTTTTTTGCAGGCCTGATAAATATTTTGTTCCAGTGAATTAATGTCTCTTATAATTGGGTTGAACTAGCTGCCTACATTTTTTTTTTGTACTGACTTATTCTGATCAGAAAAGCCATTCATTTCAGGGAAGTAAAGCTAATGTATCTGGGTAGAGGTGCCAGCATTGCTGTCTGTGCAATGTGATAACAAAGGAGAAGCCTGCTTCAGGTAGGAAATAAGTGCTTGCTAATCATCCTGCTGACAGTGCAAAGGCCAGTGAACTTGAGTCACTAACCCAGCTTGGTTTGAATAAAATCTAGCCGGGGACACTGTGATCATTTCCAGTATGACACACTGTTTATCATTGTCTTGGACTAAATGAACATTTTGTGCTGTTTAGCTCAGAGGTGAATATGGCCTTGTAGTCCACACACACATCCTTGCCTGTTTCAGCTGGTCCTAAAACTTCAACAAACAGATATTACTTGCTTCACATAGATCGTTTTCACTTAAGAAAATTTGAGTTTCAGACAAGGGGAAATCACTTGCACCGAAGGCAGAATTACTGTTTTTGTTGCTGCAAAATACTGTTTCAGGACTAGATACAAGCAATTCCACCTACAAAAGCAAAGCAGCCATTGTATGGTCGAAGTCATCTCTAGGCACAGAAGTGCAAATAAATCACATCATGGCACTGAGAGTAAGGAAAGGTAATTTGGGGGCTATTTGTACTGATGAGGGTGTTATGACACAGGGTGATTTAATATTCATTTGTCAGTTAGAGTCATCTAACTCCCACTAAGTCAGTTACCCTGCTCATCTGGAGAATTGAATCATCTCATTTAAGCTGGATCCAAAGCCATTTTCCTGTACATAGATAGTTTTAAAAGGAAAGAATAAAACACAGTGAGCAAAAATTGTTACCAGCAGACAGTTTGGGTCATGACACAGGCCTCAGTCTACATGACAAAAATGCTTACTGCATTATGCCCCAAGTGGTGCATAATGTGCTAAGCACCAAACTCCCAATTGCTTTAAAGAGGCCTAAACAACCCGCTTGTTATTGGGGTTATTCGTTTTACAGCAGAGTTGAGGTACACTGGGGCTATGGACAGACATTCAAAAAGCCTGAATTGATTCAATCATTGCAGGTTAGTCTAACCGGGCTAGGCCGAACTGGTTTGTAACTGGACAGACGTTCTCTCTGGACTGAGGAAATTCAGGCACATGCCTGCAGTGACTCAGGCTAGAAGCGGGGGGGAACAGAGCACCCGGCCCAGCCCAGAGAGCATGCTGGGGGACTCTGATTTATCTTAAAACAGAGGGGGGTCTGGGACAGACATTGCATAAACCGGTTTGAGCCAAATCAGTTAAGTCTGATACTACATTCAACCAGATTTATCTCAAACTGGTTTCAGTCATTTTCAAACTGGTTTATATGCACTGAACATGTGCAGTTACAGGCTTAAACCTGTTTCTGATCACTTAAACTGGTTTATGTGTAATGTCTGTTCCTAGCCTGGCAGGCAGGGATTGTGGAGAATGGTTGCTGACTGCTTTCAGTTGCACTGGGGGCACAGTCCCCTGGGCTCTCATCAGAGGTGTGTCTTTCACCAGTTTTGAAGTATTAAATAGAAACATGAAGGAACAAAAATGGCCTGTGGAAACTCTTCTTAGCCATGGATGGAAAGGCACTGGGAAGAGCCTGGGTGTTGTATAGCAGCCTTGTTTGAGGAATGGGAATACGTGCACACGTGCGATGCAATCCTCTTTGACTGAGAGCAGAAGGCTGTGTGGGATCAGTCACATACAAAATAATGTGTTTTTATTCTGCTTTTTGTTGGAGCTATAGCAACCCAATTTGAAAAACTAGGTACTGGTTGGACTCCAAAATACGAGGATTAATATTCCTTTCATAGTTTGTTGGCATTAACTTTTTATAATGCTTGATATCCTTGTTACAGGTACTTAATTTCTTCTTTATTAACCCTTATGTTTTCCACAATTTCCTGTGGCAATGGGTTTCACAGTCTGAATACGTGCTGTAGACCAGGAATGGGCAATTATTTGGGCTGGAGGGCCATTTAAGGAGTTTTGGCGAGCTGTTGCAGGTGGGGGAAAGGGTGGGGTGCAATTGATCCCGTCTGGCCCTTGCGCACCTGTCCTTCTCCCAGATGCCACTCCCCACCTGCTTGCACCTCCTCCCATCTGCTTAGCCGAGTGTGCCTTGCCTGCAGCAGTCCAAAGCCTATCTCCCTGGAGACCCTGCCCACTCACCTGCTCCACTCAGTGCCCCCACCAGTAGGTGCAGGGCAGAGGGATTGGGGTACCCAGGCAGTGGGGGCCAGGGCTGGCAGCAGCAGTGGAGACACTGGCAGCAGCAGCTGCATAGAGGAAACCAATGCTGCCATGGGGGCTGCCAGGAAGCTAAATTGGGCTGCTGTGCCACCCCCTTCCCAACACATGCCCAGGGGGGCAGGACCAGCCACACATGTCACAGCCCGGGCTACCCCCTGTGCCTGGGCTGGGTGGGAGGGACCTGCTGCAGGGAGGATAAAATCCTTTCATGGGTCGAATCCAACCCAGAGGCCATATTTTGCCCACCCCTGCTGCAGACCCCTTCCTCACCCAAACCTAGTGAAATCCTAGCCCGAGAGAACTCCGATCTTGCCTGCACGATGTCTGTTACTGATGAGTGTTTACGGTGTCCCACCTGAACATCTAAAACATCTCGGGAGCTTCAAGATGAAAGGGAGAAGGGAAACCGCGTGGTATTTGGAGGGACTAGTGAAATCACGCGAAGTTGATTTTATTTTAAAAAATGGGACAGATTAAAGCACTGAATAGTCAGCAGTTATTCCCTTGCGTGGGGAAACAAATGTTAGTCTGTGTTCTTAGCCGCTTTACATTATTCTGTCTCTTGGGGACTGTCTTACCTGCCACTGCTCCCCCAACCATAGATATGCTACTACAAAGACACCCAGGGGTGATTTAGGCACCCTTTAAGTTGGTGCTCAGGGTGAGTGCCCTGCTCATGCCCCTTCCCCCCTCCCCCAGTTATACTACTTAAATAGGGCTCCTCATAGGTCTGGAAATGTGTCATAGTAAGCAGTGGGAGTGTTATTTGCCATGGCTCCCAGAGCAATTAACCTGGGTGCCTCTCAACCTGTTGTCAAATTTGGATGCATGGGGAGCCCCGCAGGCCATATCTGGAGTAAAGAGTTGTGTCACCTGGCCAGGGCTGGAAATTTGGTGGTGGAAAGAGCAGTGGTTGCCACAGCAATTCCAGCCCCGCAAGCCAGATGACACATGGCCCCGTACTCTGGATCTGACTTCTGGACCAGCTTCATGCCGCTTATTCAGCCCCCGGGGCTGGATAAGTTGTATAACACTGAGGTAGTCCTAATTGCATACCATCAGACAATGCTAGATTGCACCTTACTGCTTATTACTAGTCTGTGGTCATTTTAAATGACTCAGACAGGAGGATTATTTTTACAGTACTTGATTTAATAGCCACATCATTTTTATGTTACTCCTCCTAAGCTTTTGGCTAATTTCAGCATCCCCTTGTGCAGTTGTAAATAATTCCTTTGCATCCTTGCCTTTTTACCCCTTTCAAATGCTTAGGGATGTAGGATTGGAAGGGGCTGCTGCGCCAGTCCCCACTTTTCCAGATTCTTATCGTAATCCCTAGCCAGATCTAATTTTTCACTTTAGAGGTTAGTATCTCCAAATCCATAAGCATTTTTGGTCGCTTTTCTATGAACTCCCTCTTAACAGGGTGCTTAGAACTGAAGGCAGTATTCCAGCAGTGTTTACACCAGAGCTAGACAGAGAGGGACTATTATTCACTCTGTTACATAATTTCTGCTTAGGCAGCTTGCAGTCCCAGTGGTCTTTTTGCTGTTTTCTCACATTACAAGCATGTCTTGTTTGCTGTCTAGTCCGGCTACTTTGGATCTCCTTCAGCATTACTCTTTCTCAGAATCCCCCTGCCCAGTGAATAGCTGCAATTTGGGTTGTTTTTCACCAGACATAATAAAATTGCATTTTGCCACGTGAAATTATATTTTGTTTCCTAAATCTCATTGTGTGCCAGAATTTTGACTTGCAATGCTCCTTGCCTGAAAAAACATACCCAGCCATTAATGATGGCTCCCTGGCCTTGAACACCAGTGTTGCTATAATAGAAAATATCCCACAAGAAGATACAAAACCCCCTTTCTTCCCCCTTTGCAAGACACCTCCTAACACTCCTTTGGTACAAGTCAGTCTTATTACACGTATGTAGGAGTAGGGGGAAACTGAAATCTTAAGTGACTTCCATACTTCATGCAGAAAATCAGTGGCAGGACTAGAAACAATACTTGGAAATTGTGACCTCTTATTCATTGCCTGAATTCTTGGACTCCATTGTGGCACTGTCTATAGAGGTGATTTCTGGGAAGCCTCTGATTCAGACGACCTGTTGGATGAAACATCAGAAATGAAGATTGACATCCACATGGATCCTTTCTGAGACCTAACTGAAAATGCATAATAAAAGAAAACAATTAAAGGTCATGTTTGTTAGTCACAACACTTGTGGTTTTGCTGTCTTTAGAACAACTGCCTGAATGAGAGCGGGACATCTGTGTGTGTGAGGGCTGACTTACTAAAGCAGTTGCATTGGTGGGGAAGGCACATGGCATAAAGTCAAGAAATAAGAAAATAAACTTTCTGTTGCAGCCAGCTCAAGTGTAGTTGTTCGCTATGGGAAGGTCTGCAACACCACCTTTGCCACCATTGATTTGCTAGTCTTCAAATCTTTTAATAATGTTTTCAACTGGACCTGAGGAAAATTAAACTTCTCTGTCCAAAAGGTTGGACTGTAGTCTGTTTTGTATCATGCGGTTTGACTGTGTGCTAAGAGTAATCATCTTTAAGGCTATGAACAGACATTCAAAAAGGCCAAGGCAGAATTGATCCAAGTTATGTGGTTTTCTGTAAGCAGAGGAGTTTAGCTCAATAGCGAGCAGAACGTACATTTGCTTTTTGGTGGGGCGGGGGAGGCAAATCTTAGGCCAGGTTTCACCATTTTTAAACCAGTCTGTGTGTGCCAAACTTGTGTTTTGGGTATAAGCTGGTTTCAGATCACTTATACCGGTAAAAGTATGATGTCTGTACCTGGCCCAGATGATTGTTTTTATGTGCACAGTAAGAAGTTTTCACTAGGAGCAGTATCCTTCGTCTATAACCAACCCCCAAAGGGAAAATGAAGCTGCTAAGATGATCCTTGCTAGCTAGGGTGACCACATTTTCACGATGCCTCCCCCTTGCTACTCTCTGGATGAGCTGCCCGTGGCTCTGTCCCACTCCCCATCTGGGCCCTGCAGCTGTGCATTTCCATCCTGGCCCTGGGCCACATGCACCGCCTTGGCTGGACAGCAATCCCAGCCCCAGCCACCAATCCTGCCCCATACCCTCCTTACCTGTAGGCAGCTGCAGGCACTTACCTGCAGGCATCTGGGGGAGCTGCTTTTCACCGCTGCCTGGGGCTGTATTCTCAGCTACATACATGTGTGCACGTGCACACAAGCATGTGGCACCCCCTGCATCCCACTCCCTCCAGTCCCAAGCAGCCCCTTGGAGGCTGGAACTCTGCAGTCTCTGCAGCCTGCAAAGGAAAACCCAGGGTTTCCCATGGTTTTCTTGCAGAGAATGGAAAGCCGGGTTCCCGCACATGTTACTGGCATGATAGTTGACTGTATACAGGGGAATCTGGGACAAACACTGTCCTAGAGTCATTCAGCCTGGGACTGGGACTTCATATTCATGTTTTGAGACCATTCCACCCAATTAGGGATAGGTGATCATCCTGTTGCTAACTGATCTGACCCACGCACCTTCCTTTTTGGCCAAAAAATACCTTTTTTTTTTTTTTTGGTGACATCTCCCCTACCAGTGACCTATTAGCCCTTTCTTTGCCTGTGCTGCAGCTGGAGCCAGAGCCACTGCAGGAAAGATGCAAGGTGGGGGGCGGAGGGGGTGAGTGCTCCCCTTAGGCAGTGCCTGGGGCTCCTGCTCCCCTCTGCCACCCATCATTATGCTACTGGCTCCCATTTCACTCAAATTTAAATTTCTTGTCTTCCATTTCCAAGCCTTTCATATTGGATTAAGGCGATTATAGAGCTCCAGCCCGGAGTGACAATAGCCACTTGGGCCCAGTCCCTTGCACTGTGATCTCATGCTGACTTGGACTGCCAGTCACAAGGGATGCCCCTGCATCTCCCAGTATGAGAAGCAAGAGGGTACTTATTTTTCCTTAGAAGTGATAAAAAGGACCCTCTTTAGCTGCTCCCAAACAGGCAAAGCCCCCTCCCCAAGTATTTAACTTACCAACATTGATATTTAGGCCACTGCTGCAGCGTGGCTCAGACCCTCCCTTACAGTTGTTCTTGGAGTTAGCACCTGACAGCTATCTGTGGCAGTCTACCCCCTGCAGAGCTATTGTTTCAGGTTCTCAAGGGACTAGTATTTATCACTGCAGCCACATTCAAGTCACATTTTGAAGGATTTTTCATAACCATGTGGGCTAAAATACTGGGTTTTTTTTTAACTTTTTAAAATAAAAACTGTGATTCTGAAATATTCACAATTCCAGAAACTATCCTCCAGAAACTACTAGGACCCTAGACATGGCTAAGATTTCATTTGGCCCTGTGCCAGCTTTGTCCAACTGTTTGCCCGTTCTTTGCACAAGCTTTTCTGCATCTTCCGCTGGACTCCTCCTTGCACAAGATGTTCTTCCTGACCTGGTATGTTAGATCAATACTCGCTTCTCCTTCAAATCCAAATTTCTTCACACCCAGTTCTGCCATGAAGAATAGTTGGTTTGAAGGGCAAATGAAATCTAGGTGACACTATATCTCCTTGCAATAATTAACAAATACAGAAGGATATAACATTGTGTATATTTGATTGTATTCTTCACCTTTTGTGTGTCAGATGTTATCATAAGCTGTTAATTCTGTTGAGATGCAAAAGATATCTCTATACATTCATATAGCTCATAATAAAATTCTGAGCATGGGCTGTGGCCACTTAGGATTTTATAATATTATAAAATCCTATGTGGGTAGCAGACAGGAATGGATGAAGATAGAGGAGGCAGCCTAGGGCCTGTAGTGCTAAATCATCATCATCATCATCATCGTCATCAGGTATGTAGTAGGAAATAATAGTAAAGAAACTTTGGGGAGGATCAGGGACCAGCTGTATGATTTCAGCTATACGCTGTAATAGCAGCCTGCTAGATACAGAAATGTGGATTATAGTATTACAGAACATTTATTGAACACCTTTCATTGCAAAGTCAGAAGGGGAATGAAATAAAATTCCTAATACTCATGTAAGAGGGTCCTTAATTATACTTCTTAAGTAAATGAGGTAAGTTAAGCACATTCATATTTCTATTTACTAGGTAAATGGAGATATTAGAAGCCTAGTCCTGATCCACTGAAATAAATTCTTAACATCTGTGGTGGAACGGGTTTGTGTCTCATGGGACTTGCTTCACTGGTACACAGCTCCCTGTCTGACATCCAGATACTCTGACAGGGATTTGGGTTTTTGCTTCATTAGATTGCAATATCTGGGCCAACTCAGTTTCAGAGTCCCAGCATCCAGTGCCTTCCCTAAGCCGGACTCTGTATTTGAAGTACGTGATCATTTTAGCTATGTCTCATAATATATATGAAACAATAACAAACCAAGATGCTCCGTATTTACAAACTTTGGGGTCAGTTCTGAAAATACTTGGCCATCTGAGTAACTTGAACCACATGAGTATCTGCACAGCCCAGCCTGAGTAGTTCAGTGCATAGTCATCCAGGCATGTAAGTGTCTGCAGAATCGGGTGTGATTGTGGCTTTTCTGCCTCGCTTTCAGACCCTTGTTGCACAGGCGAGTGACAATTCATCAGCTTCCTGCCTGATCCCAGTTTAAGATTACTACAGCTGAATTTAAAAAGACTGCAGATGAACCTGCAGCAATCGGAAAAATAGGTCTAGCTTTTAAAGATGAAAAATAGGTCTAGCTTCATGGCACCCTCACTTCAAGTGAGCTGCAAAGCTCCATATCTTTTCAGCCAAACTCTTTTTTGCAAGGTGCATTAGGACAGTGGTTCTCAACCTTTTTTGTACCTAAACATCAATGGTCAGTCCTGACCCAGTGCCCCTTGCCCTCTGGCTCCAGCCCCCTAGCATGTGGGGCACCCCAGGGGTGGGTGTGGAGCTCTGCCAGCCTGCAAGGGAAAGTCCGCTGTTTCCCACGTTTTTTCTCCTTGAAAGGAGAATCCATTTCTAAAGTCTGTTTGTGACCCTTTCATATATTCTTACCACCTGCTTTGGGTGGCGACCTGGGAAACGCTGTGCGCCAGGCGATCAGTCCCTTCATTAGCCAGTCCCTTGATCCATAGGTCAGTGATCTCTTTTCCAATAGCAAGTGCTACAGACTCTCCACTTAGGTTTGCAGGGAGCTTGGGCTCTGTCTGTAGCAGGACCTTTCCCCTCGGTGGGGAGAAGCTCTTTTTGGATGTCATTTTGGTTTTTCAAAGGAAAAGCATCCAAGCAGCAGCTCGCTAAGGATCCTCCCCCCTTCTTAAAGACACAGACACGGAGTTTCGCCTCCCGGCAGTCCCCCCCGCCGCGCTGCACGCACGGGAGGCTCAACGCAATCCAAACTCCGGCATCCTTCTCTGCCTCCTCTTTTTAAGGTCAAAGATCTTCAACTTCCTGAAATTGTTGGAGTGGATCGGAGCGGAGTTTTTTTCTTCCTACCCCCAGAGGCAGAAAGCAGCCGCTCAGGAAAGGCTCCGCAGCCGGCAGAGCAGCCAGGAGTCTCCCTCCCTCCCTCTCTTTACGGGGCTCCCCCTGCCCCTTTTGTCTCTCCTGGGAGGAGCCAGTCAAAGACACATTGTGCCGACCACAACTGGACTGGAGCCAGGGGGTGTAAAACTCGAGCTGGTGGCAACTGGGGCCAGATCGCGGTGGATAAATAGCGAGTCCCCTCCCTGGCGCGAGCAGTGTGGGGGGAGCTGGGCAAGCAGGGCTAAGCAGTCTGCTCCACCTCCTGTTTGTCTGAATGGGGTTTTTTCCTCCAAACCCCCGCCCCCCCACAAAAAACCAAACCCCAAACCTCGAGGCAGCCCTAACTTAAAATCCAGAGAGGGTGAGTGGAAAGTGCACTTCTTTTTTTGGTCTTTCAAGTAGCGATCTAAGGTAGGTTTGGCTCACTCCGGCTGCAGAGACGGGAGGGGAGGGGAGGGGAGGGGGGGCGATCGGGTCGGTGGCAGGGGTGCCCGCCCCGCCTTCTGCCATCACCCCCATTTCAGGGGGCTCCGTCTTGCGGGCAGAGGCCATCCTCGCAAGGTTGTTGCCATTGAAAACGGGCTTTGTTGTGTTGAAGAGACATGGATCTGGAGCTGGGGGCCGGGAGAGCAAAAGCAAGCTGTGCCCCAGCTCCTACGGGGGGGGGAGGGGGGGCTTGGTTGCTCAGCCGGACCCTTGGCATCTCGGTTGCTCTTTACCGGGCAGTGCGTGTGCTGAGAGCGGAGCCGCTCTGAGTCAAAACAAAAAACAACCCAATTAAGTTCCCTCTATACAAAAAGAAACCAAAATAGACGCTTTTGAAGAGTGAGTCATTTGCAAAGCAGAATGCCTCATGCTAACCCTTCCCCTGGAGACACCAGCAGGCTGAAACTTGGAGGGGGCGGTGTATGTATGGGGGGGGGGGCATTTTTGCTCTCCAAGTTCCCTAAATGAATGTAATCAGCCTGGAGCCTGACCGAAACCATGGCAGTGGCAGAGGTGTGTTGGAAGAGGCTGAGCAGCCTTCCCCTGTCCCGCTCCCCCATGGTCGTGCACTTGTCTGATCGTTTTGTGAATGGAGCTGCGCGACTCGTCCTTCCCTAATAAGCTACAATGACTGGGAAAAATATTCAGAGCTGAGACTTGGTTACCTAGTAGACACATCTGTCATCTGACCCTTCAGAGTTTCCATGAGTAGAGAGAATCCAACCCCCTTTCTCCCCCCGACTGTGAAATCCCCCAGCATTTGCAACTCTTATCACTTGCCCGGGTGGGTAGAAATGCAAATGTCTGTATGCAAACTTTGGGTGTGGGGCAGTTCATAAGTGTCTAGATTGAAAAGAAGATCCTAGTGTTTTCCTCCCTTCTGTCCCTTCAGTCATATGCCAGATCTGTACATGTCCTCTGATTTTATGTGGTGTGTTGGTCAATGCCAAGTGCTGAGAATATTAACAGACCATGGTGCAACTTTGTGGTGTGAAAGGTTTTATTCACCAGTACATGGTTCAACTGGCAACGTGTCTGAATCTTGCATTTACAGCGTGTATGTATCTTTCATAGAATCATGGAAAGTTAGGGCTGGAAGGGACCTCAGGAGGTCATCTAGTCCAACTCCCCTGCTCAAAGCACGATCATTCCCAACTAGATCATCCCAGCCGAGGCTTTGTCTAGCCGGGTCTTAAAAGCCTCCAAGGATGGAGAGTCTGCCACCTCTCTGGGTAACCCATTCCAGTGCTTCACCACCATCCTAGTGAGAGAGTTTTTCTTAATATCTAATGGAAACTTTCCTTGCTGCAACTTGATGGCTCCTTGTTCTGCCATCTGCCACCACTGAGAACAGTCTAGCTCCATCCTCTTTGGAACCACCCTTCAGGTAGCTGACTGCTATTAAATCCTTAAAATGTGTAGTGTGGCTTCAACTGGACGGTGTGCAATCACACATGGTTTTTTACCCCTACCAGTTCCAGAAGCCACATTGAAACGGCAGCAGGCCATGATAGCAGAAGGTACTGCTAGTTTGATGTCTGTCTTGGTCTAATACAGGGGTCAGCAACCCCATGCACGCGTGCCAAGCATGGCATGCAAGGCCATTTTGCTCAGCACACCACTGCCAGCCTGGGCTCTAAGCAGCTGCCGCCAGCCACGAAGCCCAGGCTGGTCCCAGCAGGCGGTTGGGAGGCTGCAAGTCCTGCTGCGAGGAGACCCGGCTCCATGAGCCGGCTGTAGCCAAGAGGCTGGAAACAGCTGCTCTGGGCTCCAGCGTGTCGGCACCCGGGCACCTTCCAAGGTAGATATTGTGTTTTTTTTGGCACGCCGGCCAAAAAACGTTGCTTACCCCTGGTCTAATATGCATGCAAAGTCTTTCTGCAAAGACAGTCTAGGTTTATGAGTTGTGGGGAAATTTGTGCTGTTGGTTTCATTAACTTTACCTACAGCATGGGGGATGATTTGCTGCTGACTGCACAGCAACAAAGATGCAGCGCCTAATACTTTCAGCAAACTCGTGTTCAGCACCCATTTAACCTCAATGGCCCTCAGCAATGGTAAATTTCTGGTAATCTGGACAGTGTTAGTGACTTCTGCCAGAGAAGGATTTGTAACGTCACCAGCGGTGGAAAGAAGGGTGGCACTGGCTTAAAAAAACTCACAAGAACAATAAGCAGTGTTTTCCTCTTTTCCTGGAAAAAGTGGCATGAAAACCTTTTTGGATCCCTCATTTATTTAATTTTGGTTTGTTTTGCTCATGTCCTGGTTTTCTGTCTTTATCACCAAATAATATTTTCCCCTGAGAATGCTGGCTGTAGGTTTCGGAGGTGAGATCTCTTCCTCCACAATGGACTTTACTTTTAGCTTGTCTCTTTCTAATGAGCTATGTGCTATGGTTATAAATTGTTTGTGCCATTCTAGAGCAGATGGAATAAGTTATCCAAATTAAAATTAGCCTGCTTGGGTTGGAGAAAATGTTGCTTCTTCCTGCATTAACTACTATCAATGAGGACTCCAGGTATAGCTTTTATAGGCTTATTTGCATGGGCTTGTTAGGCTGCTTTTGTGGCTAAATAGGTTTTTCCCATGTCAATATAATTATGCTTATCCTTCCTATTAGGAATTGCTTAAAATGTGGATGCTTTTCCTGTTCTATTTTTGTACTGCATGGCCTCATCACAGGTGTCCAGCATGTTGGCTATAAAGTAACCCTTGGACAAGAGCTATAAAAGACCAGGGTGAAATAAATTGCAAAAACTCCATGGCCATCTATGAGTTTATGGCTGTTGATATGCTGCACACCTTGGTTTATGGGAACCTCAGCTACAGCAGGGGCAGAACTCTGATCTTTTTGGTCCATAAGCACCTACCCCCTAATGAGCTGCAGGGAAATCTGCCTTTTCTGCTGCAGTGGAAACAGCACACACACCAGCTGGTTCAGTAGGATTTCAAATGGGATAGCAGAATGTAAGACAGAAAGTCGGAATTACATTAGCTTTTTTAACTCACACAAGACAAAAAACACTTCTACTTTTTTGGGCGGGTGGAAGCTGGGATCTCTTTCTTTCATTAATTCTGTTTATATATTTTGAGGCAAGAAACCACTGTGATCTAGACTGACTTCCTGCATAACATGAGCCATAGGAGCTCACTTAGTTCTTGTATTAAGCCTATTTCTTTGTGGTAGGCAGAGTTGTCTAACTTCCAGGTAGCTGGGCGGTGTTGTGCTAACATGGTCTGCAGACTTGGTTGCTGCATGGGTGGGTGTCCCCTGGCTCCCTGCTTCTGGAGTGCCCATCGCGCCCCCTTGGCTGCTGGCATGGCTTGGGCAGGCTGACTCCCTCCTCTCCCAGCTGCACATGCCACTTGGCCAGTCCCTTCCCTGCACAGGCAGCCCACCTTCCCCACACCCCCCTGTGCCCCCCTTCTGACTGCATGCACCATTCACCGGAGTGGGCTGCCCAGCTGCCTTCTTTGCACCAAGTGCTTGGGCGCTCCAGCCCCTCTTGGCCACTGGGCCAAAGAAACTCAGGGAAGAGTGGTGGTTAAGCGTGGGGCTGCATGCTAATCCTTTGGTTAGCATGTTAGTTAGACAGTTTGGGGTTTAGGGATAGTATTGTTTTTATAAAGACATCAATTGATTTCTTTTTTTCTCCTTTAATTCTTAAAATACTGCTCATCAGAACATGGTGAGTTGGGCTCTCCTTTCCCATAACACCAGAAAAAGAAGACTTGAGATTTAAAAATGATCAAAGAAAACTTTTTTTCCCACCCACAGCATGCATTATAATTAATCTGTGAGATTCATTGCTGCAGGATGCTACTGTGGCAACATTCCTAGTAGGGTTTCAAAAGGGATTCGACATGTACAGATGGGCTATAATGTGTTTCTGGAATATAAACTCTTGTAGTCGGATCAGAGGCCAAACACTAGCTGAGACTGGGAAGGAACTTCACCATGGAGAGAATATGCCATAATTTGGGAGTATTTTGTACCTTGATTAGAAGCAATTGATTCTGGTTGTTATTAGGGATGAGACACTTGACTAGAGAGATCATGGGTTAGTTGTATTTTCGTGAATTCTGTTTATTTACTTATTCAGTGATGAATATTTTCAGTTGGGGTTTTGCTGTGGAGTTCCTAAAAGAGCTTTTCCTGTAGTATCAGGCAACAAAACCCATTAGAGAGACTTTCCTTGCTTAAACATGTAAATGTAGCAGAAGCATGGATATTTTCTTCTACTTATTTTACAGTGTAGTTAAAATAACAGCCAGTGCATCTATCTTGATTGCACTTTGCCCTTCAAGATAGAGGCCCATCTAATCGTGTTGTATAATATTTATCAAGTCTGCTGTGTCAATTTTGATCAATGATAAGGCTTTCAAGGTTTGTTTTCAAAACTGAAACACTCAGTTACACTAAAAGTAAAAAGAAGCACTGGCACAGGCAAGTCCCTGATTCAGTGTTGTCCGCTCTTGTGCTATATGGAGGTTTTCTTGAACTTCTATCTCCCAAAGGTAGGTGAGGATTGCAGTTTTAATTTGAGGGAGAGGACAGAAAAAGTTTATGGCTCTTCTTGTATAAGAAAAAAAGCTTGAGAACATGACCCAAGTCTATGCTCAAGGCTAAGAAAGCCAGCAGGCAACTCAAAAGAACAAATATATACATATATATATATTTTTAAAAAACCCACCAAATTCAACATTTTTGGCCAATTTTGTGATAATCATGATTGAGCATGGTTTAGGGCTGGTGTCTGTGTTAACCATAAATTCTGGTTAAACTCGGGTTAACCTGTCAATATTAAGTGTATTTTCTTACCAGGTGATCTTTTAAGGTCCCTTCCAGCCCTTAATTTCTATGATTCATCACTGAGGGTGTGCAAATCTAGCTTTAGCACAGTAGCAAAATGTATGCCATGATTTGCTCCTTGTCCAGTAAGGGATAAAAACTTACTGCCTCTATATGTTAAGGGGTTATCCTTGGTTCAAATGAGCCGTGTGAAGTTCTCGCTGAAAACACATATGGGGATTCAATAGGTAAATAGGTCTCATGCAGCCATGAGTATTTTAGCCACTACATTTTCTAGCCCAGAGTGGTTAAAATGCTGGTCACTGGTCCTTGCTAGCATGTCCACTCTTCTTTACTGCCAGTGAAAGAGTGGGTGCAACAGTGGGACATGTTAATAAAGGATGTAGAGCAGAGACGGCCCAACCATGTTGGACCACTTCTACTATATTAAACATGCATCCTGCATTTGTGCAAGAGGTGGAACTACATATCCCTCAAGGTCCCTTCCAACCCTGTGATTTACTCCTAAAAGATTTGTGGTTATTTAAACTGAATTAGATCATGTCTAAAAAGATCTTTGGTGCTCTCTCATTACCATCTCATAGGGATTTAATCATGCTCTTAAATTTAACTGACATGGCTTCCTTTGTTTTGCATCTGTGTTGGGGTTTTTTGTAATGAATTACTTTGTAGCTGACTTACTGAGCACCTCCGTACATTTCTTGTTTTCTCAAAAAATAATTTTCTCTGTAGTCAGAACAAACCTGTTTTCATCTGCAGAAATTATTTTGTGCCTAGGACAGTACACTTTGTCTAAATTAACAAATAAAAATGTGTCTTGTGGATGCTACTAGTATTGTTGAAGAGAGACTGAAAACGAGTTAAAGCAACTGAAAATTCACCTTGCTTTATGAGTTCAAAGGCATTAATTTATTACTAATACATTACGCTGATACTTATGCTATATTGATACAAAATAATTCCCATAACCAGAACAGTTGTGACTTTCAAGTGTAGGCTAAGCCTACAATGTATGTTAGCTGCACTGAATTTCCATGCATAGAGTCTGGCTGGAGGAGAATTTGAGTGATTACTAAGATGTTTTATGTGTTTTCACTGCCTCGAAGGGTGTGATTTTACATCGAAATAGCTCAAGTGAGTGATCTTCCTGTAAAAAAAAAAAAAAAAAAAGAACCCCCACCCCCAGCAGAGACAAGGTATTGGTAATTTTTACCGCAGTGTAAATAGTCAAAGTCAACATTATAACCCTGTTCAGTTACCTACATCTTGACAGGTGAACTTCTAATAGCTGGTTGCAGATAAATTTACTGCTTGGTAAACCTCTTAGAAAAGAGATTGCAATACTTTCTGCAGTCAAACACAATAGAGGATTTGGGTGCCTTTGGAAGGGAACTACTTTTTATAATTATTATTTTTTTAATTAAAACTAAATTCTGCAGAAATTAATGGTTTAGTATTCCTGCTTTTCTTCCCCCCCCCCCCATGCTATTTCACTAGGAGAAATTTCTTACTTGGCATTTGCAAATGCTGCAGTGAGTTTTCAAGCCTTGCTATCAGGTCTGTTAATATATGTGTTTAAAAACAATGCTGTATCGTTTTGCTACAGGCTGTAACCTGTCTTGTAGTGTGGTTGCTGCTTATGCGGGAAATTTAGTTTGCCTTAAATCACTTGAAATCAATTTAGTGGTTTTAATAAATTTAATTAAAAATGATAACCTGACCAAATGATTGAGTTGTTCTTTTATTGCATGTTCCATTCACACACTTCACAATGTTATAAAAGCAATTTAACCCTTTTCACACCTGTGAAAAGTAGGCAATATTTTCCGTTTTTCAGGTGCAGAAACTGAAGTAGAGGATTAAGTAATTTGCCAAAGGTATTGTTCGCAATTGGTGACACACACGAACAGAAGCTAGTTCTCCTGTGTAGTAATTTCATGCATTCATTACAAAGTAGTTCTTTCTCTGTAAGCTTGATAGCATGTTTCACTATCTCTCACTCAAAATTAAACTAACTGGCTACCGCATGGTAACTATTTTCTTAGACTTTTCATAAGGAATGTTATTGCCAGTAGTGCAGCATGTCTGTGAAGTGTACCTATTTAATACCATATACTTCAGAGGCAGATGTGGTCTCTGAAATATAGTGGGAAGCATCAAATCGCAGTGGGTCAAATGCAAAGGTTTTTCACTTCTGTTCTTACACATTTCCTTACCACACTTACCCAGCTTCTTGCTGATTTGATGCCCCTGAGTTTCTCTGTAAATTGTGGGTGTATGCATGAGCACGTTGTGTGCATGTGTTTCATCACATGGGCCTAGGATCCAGAACTTCTACTGAACCGTCTCAGCGTTGACAATGAAATCTCTCAGGCTGGGGACAGAAATTACCCATCGACTGGTACAAGTGATCGGAAACTGGTTCAAATCTGTAACAGAAGTTCAGCATGCTTAATCTGCTTTCAAAATGGCCACAACCGGTTTAGGATAAGGCTGGATGGCTGTAGTATCAGACTTAACTGATTTAGGGTAAATTGGCTTCTTGAACTTCTGTCCTAGATCCCCTCCAGATTCAAGTTAACCCAGTCCCCCAGCATCCCAGGTTGCTTTGAACCTCCCTTGTAACACCCCTCCCCGCCTCCACCCCAGCAGGGTGGGCGGGCTAGCCTTACACCAAGTTGTTTGTTCCAGCCAAGCAGGGAGGCATACTCTAGCACCCTCCGGCTTCTGGCCTGGGCCACTATAGGCCTGCGGCTGCATTTCTGGAATCAAAAGTGAAGGTGTGTTCCCTTGCTCATCAGTTCTATGTATGCAGCTTTGACTAACCTGTGAAGATTGAATTGATTCAGCCTTGGGTCTTTTGATTGTTTGTACTTAGCCTCAGAGGGCACGTCTCCAGATATCACTGCTTTGTGCCCCAGGGCATGCCCCTGCACGCATGCTCCAGTGCATGCTAAATTGTCCTGGGTGGAGTAAGGGAGACTGGGGCCAGCACCTGTGCTAGCCCCAGCAGTCTTACCTGGGGTCCTGGGTAGCAGCATTGCTGACCCAGCATCATGGAGCCCGGCTGACAGCGAGAGTGTGGCTGTGGATGGCCAGGCTTAGTTGGCCAGGCTCTGGATGGCCAGTGCACCCTGCTGTTGCATGTGCTACACTACTCTTTGCAGTGGTTTTGTTTTTTTTTATACCAGGACATGCCGCTGTCGAATTTTGGCACCACGCTGCTAATCTACAGTGCAGTACATGGTTGCACACTCACCATGTGTGGTTTGCAGTGCTATAAACAGGCTTGCAGTGCTGCAAACCACACGTGTGTGCTTCTCTGGACACGCCCAGAGGGATAGCCTCATTAGGAACACTTGGAGATGTGGCTTTGTCCAGTGAATATGGCCTTGGATTAAGAGAAGGGTTCTGTGCCCAACTCATACTTATTCATCTGGATGAGTCATTGGCTTTCTGACTGCATTTCCATATCTGTAATCTTGAGATAAGGATCCTTGCTTTCTTTCATAAAATGCTAGGAGATCCCTAGATGAAAGTACTGAGAATGAACAGAGCTGTCTGAGCACCCACATAACACTGCTCTGTTACACTCACTTTGTCTTAGTCCTTCCCTGATTTTGGATGTAAGAGTTGCTGGAGCAGCAAGTTCAGGCTACAGGGTCTGGGGGCAGCCAAAGGGAGGGCTGCTGGGAGGGGGAATCCCATTTCTCTCTTAGCCCTCCTCCTCCCCACAGCTGTGACACTGCAGGTAGCAGTTAGTGCTGTGCCCATTTAGTGAGCAGATGTCTGGGTATCAGGTACTATGATCAGAGGTACGAGACCTGCAGGAACCGGCTCCAGAAGGGGAGTCTTTGGCCACGTGTAGACAAAACAAGGGACGTGTGTGCACAACACTTTAAAGTAGGCTAAATGCTTTTGCACTGCCTTAATGGTGTAAGTGTTTCCACGCCTTGGCTGCGTATGGTGCATTAATTCCAGCCGCTGTAGGAAATTTGGCGGCGTAATGCACCTTAAATGATTTGGGGCACAGAAAGTTTGCTGCCGCTACAGGCGCAGAGCAAAGCACCGGGCTCCGTGCAACTCCGTGGCTCTGCAGGAAGCCCTGCAGGCAGCCTGGCAGCAGCCCAGGAAGGTAGGCTCTGCCCAAGAAAAGCAGCGAGCCTGATCTTTTTTTCTCCCCTGCCCCGGAGCCTACCTGGGGGGGGAGGGCAGGCCCCACTTCCGTGGAGGGAGGCACCAGCCTCCTCTGCAGCCCAGGGACCTCCTCTGCAGCCCCGCCAGCACCTTGCCCTCCCCTCCTCACCACCGGAGAGGCAGGTAAGTTGAGTGTGCACAAGACATGGGGCTTTAATTGGCCCTAAATTAAAGTGGTGTTTTTAAAAATCCACTGCTTCAATTTAGGGGCCTCGTTCCATCTACATGCACCCTTTGAGTCTATGACTCTATTGTAGAAGCAGGACATCGGCTGCCGTGGTTCACCTATGGCAGGTTAGGGTGTTATGTCTGTGTTGTGTCAGGGTTGACAGTAGTGTTATGTAGAGTTTAGATGATGGAGTGTATGGGAAGGTTTGAATAGGGATGATCCTGCCTCAGGTAGCGGGTTGGACTAGATGACCTCTGGAGGCCCCTTCCAGCCCATCTTATCCATAAATCTGCACCCCTAGCTTTTGCACCTTGGACACTTTTTTCTGCAGCCGTTGGGGCTGTGTGGTTTTTTTATGCCACTGCTGGTTGGCAGTGTAGCACCACTGGGTAGACACTAACTTTACCAGCCCTTGAGGCAACTCCTACATGCCATCCAGTTTGGGCATTGCTTTTCATTGCAGGTCGGAGGGTTTTATCAGCATGTCTGTGTAGGGGGTGTAGGTATTACCCAAATGAAGACCTGCTGAAGCTGAAGCTTATATCTCAACTTGTCTCAGTTTGGGGCTTTTTGAATGACTGTCTACATGAAAGCAGATCAGAATCAAGGGGAGGAAGGGTTGGTGCTGTGGCTGTTAGCTGCTGCAAAAACATTTTCAAAGAAAATATAGTGGCAAGGTCAGCCTGCGCTTAGAGCTGTCGTCTGCTTTAATTTAAATGGGGAGGGGGCGGTGGGGGGACATAAGTGATAGCAACTTGTGAAAGCAAGTTTTGCTTTTTGATTTTTCTGATAATACAAATATTTCCTTAGGTTTTAATACAAAGAATAGTAATACAAATATAATATAGTCCTACATATTTTCCTTATAATACAATAATACATAATTTTCTGATCATGCAAATTTCCTTACACGCATTTTTACAAGATGATTTTTGACAAGCGATTGAAAAATTCAACTCCCTTTCTAATGCTAAAGAGAAAGAGATGCTGCTATGCCACATGCTCCTACATTCAGGGTCTAGGCTAAAAAAAATCTGTGCCCCTTAAGAAATGCCATTTACTGGCTTATACTGTAGGCATTGGTGGGAAGCTGGTGATTATCAGAGGCAGGAGCTTCATGGCGGAGATGGGATTTGCACTTGTGGGCTGGTCGAAGTCCTCTTATTTGCAAATTGCTACTGGCACTGAAAAAGTCAGCTAGGCATAGGTTTATGACTTCCAGGGGCTAGAGCAACCCTGGTGAAGAGTGAAGCTGAACGTATGTGGAGTAGTTTTTCTGACTCAGGTTCTGTTTTGGGGGATTGAAATCTCAAATACTTGTTAAGTTCATAGTCTGGTGTCCTAAGTGAAGTCTAGTTCCTTCGTCTGGAGTTTCTGCTTGCAGAATTTACAAGTTTTTCTTTTTCTTCTTTTTTTTTGCCACTGAGATTTTCAGAGTAAACAAAGTTTTAACGTACTCACAGAAGATACTTTCTTTTGATGCGCGTGATTTGACAATCTGATCAAAGGTGTTTATTTAGCCTTGTAGTTTAGTCCTCACCATTCTTATTCACACCCATGGATTTGAAGTGCCTCTGTCCATGGGCTGTCTTTCTTCAATATTTGGAAATAGCATGTGACAGTAAATAAATAATGAGTAATCCTTTTTTGGCATGAGAAGTCCTGTTTAAGTGAATAACACTGATTACATGAGTAAATGTTCTTGTCTTGCTTTGGTTCAAGCAGGTTGAGATGCATGGTAAGGTGCCCATTTCTTTGCAGGGCTGTTGGACCAAGCCCAACATTTTAATGAGTCAGCATTTCAAAAGTGAACTGTGTAAGGTGTAGGTAAAGCATCCAAGGGGGATTTTCAGAAGCATCTAGGTGCCAAATTTCTGTGGTCCTGTGGGTACCTAGAGGGATTTGGGGATTTTGAAAACACCAAAAGTTTGGAGTGTCTAAATACCTTTATCAATCTGCTCCTGTAATCATACTTCAAATCCTGTAGAAGTCACCGGAAGACTCCTCCTGATTTAGATTTTAAACTTCAAAGTTACTATTTTCAGCTATCCTTGAATTAAGGCACATTTTCTCATCTGAACCAATTTCAGAGTGGGGTTTTAATAATTATGTGACTACATCCTAAGTTAATTATCATTCCTCCATTGTTCCAACCCTTCATAACTTAAAACCTCTTACAGATTTTTCTTGAGGAAACTGAATAATTTGGAAAAAAGAATGGAAGTTGGATTGTTAACTTAACAGTAGCAGACTCGATCTGCATTCACTTGAAACATGTGAACTACACCCATGCACAAGCACACCGTTTTGAATGGTACAATTCTGTGAACTGCTCACATCTGTCAGTAAATTATTTAAAGAAGCGTGATTCAGAAATAAAACCATCTTTGAACCTTATCTGTTGAACGCAGATCAAGGATTTACTGATCACACATTCTGTTAAAGATTTACTGGGCTTGAATGAGGAGCAGCTGATAGATATTTTTTCTATACCTTTTCATATCTAAATAGACTGACTGCATGGAACAGAGCTACGTTTTTACTAAAGAGATCCAAATGTGGATTTGTAAATCTAGGACAGTGGGACGTTCTCTTTTAAATGATTATTTATGTTTCCTAGAGCTTTATGGAAAAGTCCTAAACTCTTCTGGCACGTCATGTCTTTTCCAGTACTAAGTTTAACCTTATCCTACAGTGGCACAAAAGTATATAAAGTGAGAAGGAGAATGAAGGAGATCTCTTGCTTACAAGAATCACATTAAAAAGTTGAATGTCTTCATTATTTTATTTCTTGAGTGACATAAAGTGCAAAGTGTGACTTACAGTATCTGGGTTGTGTTGGCTAGTTTTGAGGAGTGATGTGAAGCTTTGGTTGAGTGAATAAGGCTCCTTTGATTTTATTTTTTTGATTTTTCTGCATTGGGTTTAAAGTTGATTTTTGTCTAGTGGCAATTTGGTGTGAATTTGCTTATGGTCTTGACAAACACAAGTGGTGCCAGTTACCCTATCGCAAGCCCCTCAGTCCTTATTGCTACCCCAGCGTTCCCACTGGCAGCTCTTCCAATACTCGCATTACCTTTGCCAAATAACTTGATTCCAGTGCATATTGGCCCCTTCCCTGGATCTTGTAGAGAAAAAAATCAAGGGAAATTTGACATTACTCAAGATTCAAAGAGTCTGTACTCTTGTTAAGTATTTGTTGACCTGCCATTTTTTAAAATGAACCCTGGATCGTCAAAAAAATGCATATTTTTGACAAAGTGTTGCCAGTCTCTATCTCTTGGACACCATTTCCCATAAGGAACAACTATTTTGGCTGATCTTGCTAATCTTCTAGGCAGTCAAATGTATTTTTGTCTGTTGAAGGGATGCCTTTTGCTAAAATAGTTATATAATCAGTTCCTTATCTTTTGTTTGCTTTGTAAACCATCAACTATAAACTTGGAGCACTGATATGGTTTGCTTATGGGGAGAGGCTATCTTTTTTAAATTTTAAGAAAAGGTAAAAACAAAACAAACTAAAAAACCAGATCCTAAGAGATATACCAGTATATATGCGGTTGTTTCCTGAGAGGTTCCTGATCTTGCTCATGGTCAGTGGTGATTTGAGGATTCCTTCAGGAAATGTTTGCTTTGAAATTCAGAGGATGGTCCAGGAGCTGCCTGTTTTCCTACGTCCTATGTTCTTTTAGATCTCTCATGGAAGTTTTTTCTCACGTGTAACTTCCTGCAGACGGATGCAATTACACTGTTGCTAGTTTATATGCATTTCCTCCGTTCAGACAGTCGGAGACCAATTGAAGACAACAAAAATCTGACTGTCTTGACTGTACATACAAGGCAAATCTGCTTTGTTTGGGCTCTGGAGGCTTTTTGCATATAGGTTACTAAGCTTGTCTTTTGGGACTAGTTGATAAGTTCAGGTGTTGGGCAATGGGTGGGGGGTAGAGTGGAACACAATATCACATCTCCTTGATCTTCAGCAAGCTTCCTGTCTGAAGTACTGTTAGATGGGTGGATGGGGAATCTGGTTGGGGAAGACAATGATGGAATTGGTATGAAGGCTGAATTATTCTGTTGCACTTGGAGGTGTTCTGCAGGACTGGACCATGTGGCACACACTTCTGCTGACCAGTGCTGTCCTTGTATTGCAGTCAGTACTCAGATGTGGACATTAGCAAAAATAAGACAACATAGTTGAGTGACTAGAATACTAGTCATTCAGGACATCTGAGCTCTTTTTTTAGTTTTATTACTGATGTGCTGGGTGACCTTGGCTAAGCTACTTCATCTGCTAGCCCTCATTTGAAAGGATAGCAATGCTTCTCTCCTTTGTAAAGTATTTTGGGTTCCATGCATAACAAGTGGTAAGTATTATTACAGCTGGGCATTATTGTTGTAAACATAAATGTAATATTGTTATGTCTTGCTGATATCCATGATATGTGTGGTTTCTTCATTGCCACCAAAGCCATCTATGGTCTGTGCACTAAGGGACCAACCCAAAGCACTCAAGGACCAACCCCACTGCCAATAGAGGAAGGATGGAGGAAACCTGATGGAGAAAGGTTTGGTCCCTGAGTGTTTGGACCATAGATGGCTTCCTCCAAGGATGAGATAAACCTGATCAAGGAAAGAGGAGCCACCAATGCGCATTGGAATGAACATTTTGAAGATCTTCTCAATCAAGTCTGTTGTTGACAAGAGGGTTCTCAGCTCCGTCCCACAACACCCAGTCAGAGCTGATTTCAGAATCCTCCAACCCTGGATGAGGCGAGGAAAGCCATCAAGCAGATGAGGAACAAGGCATCTGGAGTGGATGGGAATCCCTGGTGGCATCTTCAAGCAGGAGGGAGAGGAGCTCACATCACAGATTCTTGCCCCCATCTTAAGGATCTGGAATGATGAGGACATCCCAGCCTACCTCAGGGATGCCACAGTTGTGACAGTCTTCAAGAAAGGACACAAGTCTGACTGTGGAAACTACAGAGGGATCACCTTTCTGTCCGCCACAGGAAAGAACATTGTGAAAACCCTCCTGAGCCATTCCTTCCACTTGCTGAAGAGCTCCTCCTGGAATCTCAGTGTGGATTTAGGGCATCAAGAGGCACAACTCACATGATCTTTCCAGCTGCAGGAGAAATGCTGGGAACAGCCTAAGCCTCTATACATGGCCTTCTATGGCCTCATGAAAGCTCTTGACTCTTGTCAGCCAAGAAGGGTTGTGGAGGATCTTTCTGAAGTATGAATACCCACCAAAATTTGTCACCATTCTCTGCCTGCTCCATGATGGTATGTGAGCGGTGGTTCTCAGTAATGGATCTATCACAGATCCCTTTGAGGTTAAAATGGGGGGAGTTAAGTAAGGCTGTCTCATCGGTCCAACATTCTTCTTAATATTCCTTGCCGTGATGTCACATCTGACCACCAACAAACTTCCAGCTGCAGTGGAACTAAACTACCGAATGGATGGCAAGCTGTTTAACCTCAGCCAACTCTGAGCCAAAACCAAGACCACCATGACCTCAATCACTGAGTTCCAGTACACTGATGATGCTGTAGCATGTATTCACTCAGAAGCAGACCTTCAGATAATTGTTGACATCTTTACTGAAGCATGGAAGAAAATGGGATGGATGCTTAACATTCAGAAGACTAAGGTCTTCCACCAACAAGCTCCTAATAAACAGTCCCCAGTTCCATTAATCCAGATCCATGGTGAGACTGTACAGAACATTGAATATTTCCCGTATCTCAGAAGCCATCTTTTGCAGAAGGTTGACATCAATGAAGAAATCCAACATTGCCTAAATGTGCAAGTGTAGACTTTGGATGCCTGAAGAAATGCGTGTTTGAAGATCACAACATCAGATCTGAAACCAAGCTCATGATTTATCGAGCATTCATGATCCCCATCTTGCTGTACAGACCTGAGACATGGACAGTGTACAGGAGACATCTAAAGTTTTTGGAGAAGTACCATCATCAACACTGCCTGTGGAAGACCCTTCAAATCCAGTGGGAAGACAGATGCACCAACATTAGCCTCCTCCTGCAAGCAAACACTATGAGCATTGAGGTGAGATCATCTGACATCAACTTCATTGGGCCAGCCATGTTAGCCAAATGTCCGACTCCAGACTCCTGAAACAAGTTTTATTCTTCCAGTTCAGTCAACATGTCCACTCAACAGGAGGCCAGAGAAAGCACTTCAAGGATGTCCTTGAGGTCACCTTAAAAAAATGCAACATCAGTATCAACTCATGGGAGGTCATTACCCAAGACCACCCCAAATGGAGGAAGAGTTTGTTGCAGGGATCTCAGTACTTTGAAACCTCACAACAACAGGAGATGGAAGTGTTTGAACAATAAAACTAGTGTGTTGCACATCAAATCAAGAATCCAGCACGACCCAACCCATACGGAAACACATGCCCAAGTTGCAGTAGAGGCTGTCAATCCTGGATAGGCCTGATCAGCCATCTTTGGGCACACAGATAAGATAATAACAGAGGACAATCATCCTTGACTGTAAGGGATTGCTGAAGAAGGAGGAGGAAAGAGGACATGTTTGGAGAAGATTGAAGGAATATCAGAAGTGAATGGCTTTTCCTGAAATGCTTTGTGTGTGTGTGTATAATTCTTTACTAGATTTCATAGAAAATGGAGGGGGAACAGTTATAAACTTGTCATACTCAGCAATTTGTTACATACTCCGCATTCCTGGTAGCCAAAATTAGCCAGAATGTCATGAAGACTCCTTACAAACCTATAACTACATTGATGCCTCTCCAACCGCAAAGATAGCCTCTCTCAGCAAAAAACCCTCTACAAATTGCACATTATGGAACACATAAAAGAGACACAACCAATAAAATACTAACAAAATATGCCTGTGAAAATGAGATAGTGTTTACAAGGGAACCTTGTCTTAAGATATCTGGGTATAAAGTAGTTACTGTGGAAGGAAAAATTGGGTCTCATGGCTTTTGGCAGATGTTGCAGAGCAATAAGGAGGAGCTAGGGGCCTCACTTGGATGCTTGATTTATAGCTCAGTGGTTCTCAACTTCATTAGACTTGAGACACTCCTTGGAAAATGCTAGCTCTTAGCTGTCTCTTATTTTTTGATTATGGGGAAATAATAAAGCAGTTTCTCATTTGCGAAGAACTTGGAAAGATCACAACAGGTGAGAGTGTTTTTAATACTGTGGATTCCTGCTTGAAATCTCGGAGTCATGTTTGCACACCTAACCATGGAAACATTGCACGGCACCTTGGGGCACCCTTGAAAAGATTTTGAGGGACCGTGGTTGAGAATCACTGATATAAATTAGGTCTGCAAAATTAACATTTGCTCTAGCAAAAATACGCTTTCTTGTGAGTTGTCTGTTGCTTTTTGATGGCCTGAACATAGCAAAAGAAGGCAGTGGGGAGAGGCTGGAGGCAGAAGTAATTGTTAGCACTCCCAGTCGGAAATGGCCAATGCACTGCCAATGATTTGTAATGCCTCCTAGTGGATGGGCCATATGCCGAAAACAGCTTACTAATTCTCTTAGCCAAAGTGTTTTAAGTCCTCATGTATTTGAGTCCTAAAGCAATGCAAAGGCTCCCACTGATCTATGAGATCATTGGATCAGGCCCTTCATGCTGCATGTCTTATGTTCAGTTCTTGATGGTGACCTGTAGTGATGGCTGTGGGCGAAGGGAATGTATTTATCTTCTGGACTTAGATGAGAACATGTACTATCTGTCTGGGTGACTTTTTTTTGACAGAAGGTTAAGCAAAACAGCACCTAAGTCTCCGTGAGCAAGAGCAAGCATATTCTTTTAATAACAGCCATTCAGGAAGTTTGTCACAGGACCCTGTCTATCTCATGAATCTGCAGCTGTGGAATTTGCTGGGGAATCTAGCTAATGAATTTGCAGGAAGTAGGGCCAGGGGATCATAAAGATCCCCCGTGGCTTTAAAAATCTGTAGAATCCAGCCAAAGAAATTCACACTAGCAGATCTCTCTTCACAGATTTGTGCTCCAGGATCTAAGATTTCATTTAGTTGTTTTAGCACTCTTGACTGCAAAGAAAACCATTAAAAATGTCAACTGAACATGGCCTAATGACATGCTGTGATTTAGTTGTGTTAAATACACATGGGCATTCTTTTGTTAGGTAGGTGGGATGCTACTAATGATATGAAGTCATGCAGAGCGACACAAGTTTTCGCCTAACTTTCCTATTTCCTACACTGGTCTAAACTAATGGCATTGCATTGGTTCTGAAAAAAAATATGTATTTTCCCTTCAAGCCTTTATATTGTCCCTTTACCTAGCCTTTATATTGTCATACCTCTGAGAGGTATGAACTGTGTTTATTCACTTCTTTGAGTTGTTAGTTTTTAAATCTAAAGATGAAAAATGTCAGCACAGTTAACTCTCTCACTGCTAACTTTTTTCCTTGTTTTTAGCAACACATCCAGCTAGAGGCACTTTATCCCAATACACCCTATCATGCCAACATTCAGCAGATTATCAGGGGATTTGCTTCGTTAACAGATTCAGGTCAGAAAAAATGGATTTGAGCATCACTGTTTGCACCAGAAAGAGCTTATCCAAATTAAGTTAAATGTGTCTAAATAACGTACCTGGAGTTTTGTGGACAGGGTTACAGATTGTAGGGCTTTGGGATGATGTCTTGGTGATTTTATTCCTTTGAACGTATTGTCAGTGCTTCATAAATGAGGTCTGTTTCAGTAATTTCTGGTCAAAGCACAAGATCCCGATACCCTTGTAATACAATGTAAGGCTGATTGGAAAAGGGGATTTTGAGGGAGGCCCAACATAAATCGTTGGGTTTTCTAGTTCTTTTTAGTTTCTCACGCTTCCTTAGAGTCTGGGATAATATGATCTGGGGCAAACTGCAGAGTGCATGCTAGTTTTAGAGCAATTGGTCAGAATCTAGCGAATGGACGTCAAGGATGGGAGTAGGGAGAAGGGCTCGGTCCTAATGGGACTAGCTCAGTAGGGAGAAACCTGCCAAGCCTGACATTCAAGAAATGAATGTGTGGGTTGGGGGCAGAGGGGGCAATAAAGCTTCCCAAAGCTGCTAGAAATGAATCGTGCCCTCAGGGGATAATCATTGAGTGGGAATGTTGTTGTTTTACCATAGGCATCCTAATTTATTTATTTTTCCTGGTTTTCTCTTGATGGTAATAGAAAAGAAAGAGCTGTTTGCCTTCTGTCTCCTAAGTACCTAGCTCAGTGGCCCCCCACTGCAAACTCCTAAAATACTATCCAGCCAAATACAACAGGAGCTCTGGCTCAACTCTGAATTTCTATGGGTTTATCCAAACCCAGCTTAACCTCTGACATTTAACTGGTTTACCGAGGGCTACTTGTTCATCTGTATGAAGATGATAATCAAAGGGAAGAGTTGTATGCTTTGTAGATAGACAGAAGCAACTGCTAGTCTATATGGATCAAAAACCCAATGTGCCTTTTAATTAAATCACTGGTTCCCTAGCATCTTTTGTAGAAGCCCCTTATTTTCTTACTCATTATAGACTCATGTTTGGGTACCTTTATTTCCTTCTCACCATGTTCTTGCCACAGAACAGCTTCCATTGTTTATTGTCCCTTTCCCTTGGTATGCATCTTTTTCCTTTTTTGTTTGTAGTCTCTGCAGTTTCCCCTCCCAACTTCATGCTCCCTAGGGCAGGCATATGAATATATAGCACTATAATTAAGGCATTTCTAAAGTCCCTCTTGTACTTTAGAAAGATGATCTAAATTGAAGTGGGAGGAGAGGAGAAACACCAGGCTAAATTGAAGGAAGAGGAAAGGAGCTGCTTAAGCCTGCAGGTTTCTACCATGGCTTGTTTTTAAGACTGGCTACTGCAGGGGCAAGACAAGAGGGCAATGCTGTTGAAGAGCTATCAGCTTTGCCTTATTCATTATGGGAATGGTGATTAAGGCTTTAAATAGTTTTTCTTCCTCCCCCTCTCTGCCCTTTATCTGTCTTCATTTTTAAAGCCCAGGATTACACTAGTCCCCAACCTGTGTTTTGGGAAACACTTATTTGAAGACTTGCTTTTGCTTTTGCTGCAGTTTGAACCCTTGGGTTTGAAGAACGGGGACCCAGTCTGTGCCAGCGCAGTTGTGTCCTTTGCACCCTCCTTAGTCTGACCTTCAGAAGAAGACAGCTCCCAGCCAACCTGCTTCTACTCCATCTGAATCTATGACTGGGGGCTCCACCCTAGTCCCACCCTTTGCTTTCCCATTCCAGAAGATGGGTTCATTTCGAAGACCCAGGCCTCGCTTCATGAGCTCTCCAGTGCTCAGTGACTTGCCACGGTTTCAAGCAGCACGGCAGGCTTTGCAGCTCTGCTCCAACTCTGCATGGAACAGGTGAGGAGGGTCCAGTGGGCCTAGGCCAAACGTGGCTTGGTTTGTGAAGGTCTCTAGGTATTGACCTTGTGGGTCTGAAATGTGGTACTTAAAGGCTTTTACACCTTAGCTAGTCTGGTAGTAGGCTTGAATGAATTTCTAGAACTTTTCCAGTTTTGTCTACATTTGTGGGACTGACCCATCATCGATACAGATTGGAGACTGGTTGATCTGACCATGCTTTCTGTGAGTGTGTTGAGAGAGACTGTGTCCATATGCACTAACAGTTAAGCCATTTTGGCAGGAGTTCAGGAGGACCCATGGCTGGCAAACAATGTCAACAAAAGGTCAGTTTTCAAATGCCTAGAGAAATCTTTAGCCTTTTGGGGTGGTTTCTAAAGCTGGTAAAGTTGTCTGTTGGTGTCATGAAGCTGTATGTGACTTATCCTAGTATTCCCTAATAATCAAGCATCTCCAGTGCATGTCATAAAGCAGAAGATACTGGAAAGACCTTGTCTACAGTAGGCAAATGAAATATTAATTAAGAGACTACTTTTGAGCGCACACTAGCAAACATTTTACAAGCAGTGACTGCAATACATGGCAGAAGGCTGGATCTGACTGAACTGTTATTATCTACAGCAGAGATATAAACAGATATGGCTCACAGAGCCATGGCATTAGGCCTGCAGAGCTTCTCATGGGGCCAGCGTAAGGTGGCTGGATGAATGATGGCAGCATTAATTATTACAGCTCCCAGAAATCTGGCGATGGGAAAAGTGGCGGTTGCTGTGGTTTGAGAAGCTGCGGGATTTGACGCTTCCACTGCCAAATTTCCAGTCCCACAAGCAGCCCTTGTGGGCCTGATGACATGGTTCTGGATCTGGCTTGTGGATCAACCCTATGTGACTTATCCAGACTACAAAGCCAGATGAATTTGACATCCTTGACCTACATAACTTGCCCCAGAAATGTTGCAGAGATTTAGCCTGTACTCCCAGTACCATTTTATTGTAAAGAACTGAGTTTAACGACACCTTATCCTGGGTACTGTGGGAAAGGTCCGGCAGCAGTTCGGGAGCTCACATGCAGCCTTGGTTTTATGATGTATTCTGGGTGCCTATAATGGCTTTCCTTCACCTACTGTAAACACAGGCTACATTTGTTCTGCTCTGTCTCCCATGAGAGACATAGGCAAACAAGAGTGATGATTTCCAGGGGAGAAAAAGTGGAAGTATCTAAGTGCAATTAACCTTCCCACCCCATTATATCCACTTGGCTCTTGGCTGCTGGTTCAGATTGCTCCATGTACTAAATCATCCTGACACGTGTTATTTATGGTTGTAATACTGTCTCATTTCTTTTTGGCAGTGTTCAAACAGCAGTGATAAATGTGTTCAAAGGGGGAGGCTTGCAAAACAACGAACTTTACGCCCTCAATGAAAACATCAGGTATGTCGAATTGTGCGCTGAACAGCGTTTTATCTACAGCACAGGTAGCAGAATGGGACTTTTGGGTCAGGTGGGGGGATTGGTGGGTGAGAGACAATGATCTGGCTCTTAAGTGCATAAACTGTATTTTAACTCTTTTTTCCCCTCTGCCATTGGTTGGGAAGAAATAGGCATTAAGAGGGGCTACACACATACTCTGGGATGGGGGTGCGGGGGAAATTTAGTGAGAGCAGCTCTTGGGAGCCACTCTAATTAAAACGCCTGCAGCGTCTTGTGTATTCAGTGTCCTGCATTTCAAAATGGTGGCAGGGACTCTTTAACGAAAGCTTGTTCGATTAATTGAGCCTGCTCTGACGCGTTCTAATGAGAACACGTCTGAGCATGCGTAAAAGTGTCCTGTAGCTCTAAGCTCTAGGATCTCCTCCTCTAGCTTGCCTGGGTATAGGGCACGATTTGTGCTGATTTGGGTAGAAGGGAATTTCTGTTCTCTGGAGGAGTTTGTCTCCCCTTTGGATACTAATGCAGCCTTGCAGCGATTTTGCAATTGTGCTGTGAACCTTGTAACGATTGGTGTTTTTCCCTAAAGCCCAGGCTCCTACAGATGTAAGATTACATCAGTTTCTCCAGTTTCATGAACAAAACATGTTGCTGGACCTTGTGAATGTTGAGTAAAACTTAGGAAATAAAAGCCCTAAAGGTTCAAAACCTGGAAGGCAAATAATAAGAAGACCTAACCTTCTCTCAAGCATCTGTAAAGCAAAATGGTATGGTTTTGGTTGGACTTATTCACGGGTGCTTGAAAAGTTGAAGTTGGCAGTATAGATGTTGTTAAGACAGCCTTATCAAAGGCATCTTGAAACCCTCTCTTAAGCAGGCAGAATCTTTGCTGAATGTGATCTCTTTGCTTATGGTTTATTTGCTTATGGGGTCTGAACAGAACTATTTTCAATAATTGTTTCAAAAGATGAGACTGCATCTTGACTCTACTAGAGAATAAAGGTAAAACCTAGTTACCCTTTCATTTCATTGCCTGGCCAACACCGAAGAAAAAATCCTGTTTCAAAACTTACTGATTACAGATTTGGAATGGGTTCAGTAGAAAAGGTTCTAGCTGCCAGAAGCATGGGCTGTATTATAACTCCAGCTGTTTTTAAAATTGGTTTCTCTGAACTGGTTTTAAAATAGGTTCCAGTTGTTAGGAAAGTTTCCCTTATGTAGACAGGCCTTTGCAACTGGATCTATTACTTGAAAACTCTTTTCAGTAGTAGGTGAACTTCCTAATATAGGAAGGTAGGAGTGCATTCTAAACGAGTCTTTGTCTGCCTCACAAAGACCATTTTATTCTTGCCCCAGCACCTGATGAGACTGGTTTAAGATACTTTCTCAGGGGCAGATGTCCACAGAGGTCATGAAAAGTGTGATCTCATTTTTCCTTCTTTATCACCACACCCATGTTCATTCACTTTGAACATTTTCAGAGAAGGGAAAGTTAAATTAGTATAAAATATGAATCATAAGACCCTATTGTAGTTCTGCTGTGCACTGGTATAGGTTAAAGTTCAGGTAGCTGTTCCAGCTCTAGCTCTTATTTTCAACAGTCTAACTACCCCTTTCTCCACTTTCCAAAGAAATACAATTTAGAGATCATGAAACTTCTCTGACCTAATCACAGCCCAAAGGTAAAAGTTTAAGCAATTCCATTGAGTTAGACAATTCCTTTCATGCCTCTAATGACTGCTTCATGTGCTGCTACTGGAGTAAGAACTCAACTTCATTTTTTTAATGCTTGCCAGAAATTTAGTCCTCCAGTAGATAAGCTGCCGTCATTACTAAATGAAGAAATATTGTTTAAAAATAAGTCTTTCTGAATAGCATAGTTCATGGTGACCTCATTTTCATTTGCTGAAGTTTTATAGATGGTAAAGAGCTGGTTGAAGAACAGAATTTTTTTTTTTTTTGTGAAATCCAGAAATTGTCTGCTCAGATTTAGCAGGGAGCGTGTTCCTGTATATACAGACAAAGCACATGTCTAGAGATAAATGACTGACGATCTGAGCAGGTGCCTCAAATGATGGTTATGTCTCAAAGTGTCAGCTCCTAAATAAACAGCTTTAAAAATTACAGTACATTCATTTCAACTTAGGGAAGCAACAGATTTGCATCTGCAGGCATGTACGCAAACAGCTTTGAAGTTTGGCACCTGTGACTCTCCATCTATTGTTCAACAAACCAGAGATGTAACATTGGCAGAATGTGCCTCAGTACTTTCTCATCCTTTGCACTGCCTCTCACTTCAGCACAGGGCAGGAGGCAGGAGCAATGATCAGGCAACGTGTGATGGAGTGCATGATTTTCTGGGAACTGTATTTCTCTATAGTGGCAATAGAGTTTGTTGCCGCTAGGGGCAAACTTCCACCTCATTTTCTTTGCTGCAGAAGTCCATGTGAAGAAGGCAGAAAAAAATGCTGATTTCAGCGGGAAAAATAGACCTCAGTTCTTTCCCCCACCAGCCACTCTACAAAAAAACTCTGATGCCCAGAATGCCTTGTGCTCTACGATATACACTGCCTGCACCAACTGCTTCCTTCAGCCCTCCATGTAGGTGCAATATGAGATGGGAGAGTGAGGTACAGTCTCTCCATCCTTCTGCACCCCTCCTCCCCTTTGGCAGCACCCAGGGCATGTACCCCACTTGCCCATCCAACGTTATGCTACTGCAGCAGTGTCAGCTCTGCCTGCATGAGGAGCTGAGACCTGGCGAAAAAGCAAACCTGTGGAAAAGCCAACTCTTGTGTTTCTTGAGTTTGAACTGGCAGCCTTTCCTCATTCATAACCCACCTAATGTGCATGATTTGAAAAAAATGTACAAAGGACATCCCCTGGATTCTCCACAGATCTTATTTACATGATTCTGGGAATGCAGGGGGGACTTTCCGACTAGGGTAGTGATGACTGAATTACGACACAAGTGATTACTAAACACTTTGCTCTGGATTGCTGTCACAACACTGCTCTTGTCATTGTGCTCTTTCCCTCCTCTTTCCCCTCTTTTCCCCCACCAAACCACCCTCCCGACACACAATTTAGACTGAAATCTTTGCATAATGCATATGGTCCTGGGAGGGATCTATACGAGTGTTCAGAAGGAATTCAAGCACCAATAGCTCAATTTTTATGAAAGAAATATTTTATCATGAGAATCTACTTTGAATGAAGACTAGGAAAAAAATCTGTAGTGGTGTCATCAGCTAGTTAGAACATGGGCCTCGGGATTGGACCTCTCGCTGGCTCTAATATCAGTCCCATCACAATCTCTCTGTGCTAATTCTGAGACAGTCGTTCTACATCTCTGTGGGTATGTCCTCATTGTACAGTTCAAGCCTGGCATGGGCATCTCCTGCCTGCAAAGCCTTTCCTGTGATACTGGGTTCTCACAGGTCTTCCGCCTTCCTGCATGCATCTGTAGCTCTGGGATGCAGCATACTCAGGGCAGAGAATTCAATTGTCAAACTCTAACAAGTCTCTACTGAACATGAACAACTGTGATGTTTTTAGAGGTATTCAATTTGGCTTTGAGGTTAATTTTTATAGGAACAGCAAAAAACCACATCTTTCTGATCTCCCTTCACTGTCACCAAATTCTAGGCTCCTTGCTCCAAAGCACCGAAATATTGCACTGTTTCAACAGTACAGTTCACATTAAGGCAAAATTGCACATTTCCCCCGTCTTGCTGTTGGATACTGCTGAACTAAACAAAACTTTTCAAGAAAAATTCACCCTTGAGGTGGAGACCTGGCAGAGGAATTTTGAGCCTGACAATTGTCTCTCTACCATATTTACTCAAATAGAAGTTGACCCTGAATTTAAGATGACCTTCCCAATAATTAGATTCTATATATGGAAAATGTATGAATTTGTGATAATTTTCCAGGTATAGATTCGAATAATCAGAGGGTTGTCTGGAATTTTTCCCTCCCATAGCTGCAAGTTGGGGGTGAGGGGGAAGGGTATCATAGATATCATAGACATTTGGCCTGAAAGGGACCCCGGAGGATCACTGAGTCCAGCCCCCTGCCCCAGGGGCAGGAAGTCAGCTGGGGTCATAGGATCCCAGCAAGATAAGCATCCAAATGTGTCTTGAAGGCGTTCAAAGTGGGCGCTTGAACTGCCTCTGGTGGCAGGCTATTCCAAACCTTGGGGGTTTGGACAGTGAAGAAGTTCTTTCTTATGACCAGCCTGAATCGGTCACAACAGAGTTTGTGACCATTCGATCTTGTCATCCCTTGGGGGGCTCTGGTGAACAGACGTTCTCCAGATCCTGATAAGCACCCCTGATAAATTTATAGGTGGCCACCAGATCACCCCTGAGCCTGCGCTTTTCCAGGCTGAAGAGTCCCATGGCTCTCAGCCTCTCATCATAAGGTCTGTTTTCCTGACCTCTGATCATGTGCATGGCTCTCCTCTGGACTCTCTCAAGCTTCTCCACATCCTTTTTGAATTATGGAGCCCAAAACTGGACATGGTACTCCAGCTGTGGCCTCACCAAGGCTGAGTACAGCAGGAGAATGACGTCCTGGGATCTGCTTGAGAAGCATCTATGGATGCAAGCCAGTGTTTTGCTCACTTTACTAGCTGCAGCATCACATTGCAGGCTCATGTTCATCTTGTGGTCAATGATGACCCCCAAGTCTCTTTCTTCCATAGTGCTATCCAACATAGCACTGCCGAGCCTATAAGCATGCTTCAGGTTTCTCCTCCTAAGGTGGAGAACCTTGCATTTTCAATGTTAAACACCATCAGGTTCTCATCTGCCCATTTTCTGAGCCTGTCAAGATCCGCCTGAAGCACCCTCATGTCCTCAGGTATGGATGCTTTACCCCAGAGTTTGGTGTCATCGGCAAACTTGGCCAGCCGGCTTCTGACTCTGATGAAGATGTTAAATAGTATGGGTCCTAGGACAGAGCCTTGTGGGACCCCACTGATCACAGCTCACCAAGATGATTGACTTCCGTCAACCATCACCCTCTGGGTGCTACTGCGGAGCCAATTCCCCAAGCAGTGGATCGTAGTGAGATTGAAGCCACAAATAGCCAGTTTAGCCAAGAGGTGATTGTGGGATACCAGATCAAAGGCTTTTTTAAAGTCAAGATATACAGCGTCAATCTCTTCCCCCTTGGCCAGGTAATAAGTCACCTAGTCATAAAAGGAAATGAGATTGATCAGGCAAGACCTACCTGCAACAAACCCATGCTGGTCCTCGACTTCTGCCCTCCCACATCTTCCCCCTATAGCCTTTCTGCCTCTTCCACTGCTATGGGCACCTCCCACCTCCAGAGCCCCATAGCCTCTGCCCTTCCATGTCCCCTCCACAGTCTCTGCTTCTTCCTCTCCCCCTCCTCCCTGCCCATGGGGGTGGGGGGCAAGAGGCCACTGTGGGTCTCACTCTGGCTCCAACCCAGGTTCAGGGCCAGAGTAAGAGCTGCAGCAGCCGCCTGCCTCCCACTCTCTCTGCTTTGTATGTGAATGGAAGACAAGGGGCTTTTCCCACTATACTGCTAGGGGGGAGCACCTCATCTTAGATTTGAGTAAATATAGTAATAGGAAACAAGAACTTATAATGGAAAGTGTCGGGTAACCTTACGTAGAAGGAAAGCTATCAGCACTGCTCATTAATACGCAAGTATTAATGTAGCTGGGTGATAGCTGGCATTTTAATTATTATTAGGATGCTCAAAAGTTTTGTTTTTTTAAATCCATTTTGCAAGTTTCAATAATGATAACAATAATTTGTGTACTCTACTGTCCATCTTAAAAATCTGTTGGTTTTGGAGGTAATCATGTTGAGGGAAAACAAACAAGCAAACAAAAACCTCTCTTGTTTTCCTGCTGGAAAAAAATGGGACTTTTTCTCTTATTTTACTTTCATTGTGTACCTCATTCTTCAACTTCTTTTGTACTGGAAAGGATGGAGAAGTATAGTAAATTGAAATGTCATGGTTGGTGAGTAGAGGGGGGAGGAAAAATCCTTTGTTTTACAAATATTTATTTAATTCAAATGAAATGAAAATACGCTTTCAACTAATTAGTTAATTCTTTTGAAATCTTTTTTGGGAGCCAAAATTTCCATCAGCTTTGTTACTAAGATTCACATAAACCGACTTGTAGGGAGTATAATGTTCTTGCTGACCCAGACCTAGACTCTGTTGGTGTTGAAGAAGGTATGAATCAATGTGAAAGGAATCTTGCTGTGAGCAGATTGATTTCTTTTCCTTCTGGTATACCTATCCTTACATCTTTGATATAACTGCAGGGGGTGATTGAAGTGCAAATAGATCTGTGAGAGATGACCAGCAAAACCTTTAGTTCATAGGGTGTGTTCTCTCTCTCTTCAGGCGTCTGTTGAAGAGTGAACTTGGATCCTTCATCACAGATTATTTCCAGGTAAGGTACTGCATCTGTTCCTTCACAGCTTGTTAAATGTTCCAATCTTTTTCTTTCTCTTTGTTCTCTTAAACTTCTTGGTATGCAAAAAAGCAGAGAATTTCTACCTAAAAGCAGGTAGCTGGCATGCAGTGTTTTCTTCCAGGAAAATATATCAGTGGATTTTTTAAAATAAGGTCGCCACAGGTTCAATAAAATTCATATATATATGCGCTAATTTAAGGATTATCAGCTCTTGTGTTTTTGTGCAACAGGCAGTTTACCTGCTGGGCTGAGAAAGGAATACCCTTCACAACCTCCCCAATATAAGACTGGGCTTTTGTTTATGCTGCACTTTGGATTTGGGTTAGCAGTTTAGTACGGAAAGGAGTGGACTGGAGGTTTTGCAGTAGGGGAGAAAAGGGGATACACTCCTGGCTCTTTTACTTGCTATATACAATTTGATAGATTTCATAGATTTCATAGACATCAGGGTTGGAAGGGACCTCAGAAGATCATCGAGTCTAGCCTCCTGCCTGAAGGGCAGGAAGTCAACTGGGGTCATAGGATCCTAGCAAGATAGAAGAGAGATCATCCCTCTCTCAGCAAAATAGAACTGATTCTTAACTACTACTGTTTATTAATTATTCCCAGATGAAAAGAGCTACGTAAAGGCTAACCATCATTATCATGATCAATACTGGATTAAATAAATGTATGCTGTCAATTTTCTCTCCAAGACACATGCTCAGTTTTTGTGTGTGTAACATTATTAAAAATAAACTGGGAATAGTGGCTGCAAGTCTCTCTCTGAGCTCAAATGGCATGGCAGAAATACTCTTCTATCAGCAAAAATCAGTCTGGTCATAGTTTCTGTTTGGCTCCCAGAAAATAACTCCAGTTTGTGGAGGATCAAAAATGTAAAGCGTGGGGAACAGATGATTAGTCACAAATGTGAATAATTGTAATTACCATTGGCTAATAATATCCCTATACCTTGTGGTTCAGATACTCACATAAAAGCATGTTTTAGATGATTCCAGGAGAATGCCGCTGGATTTTAGTACCACAGTCACTCAGTGGCAGCATTACAAAAATAAGTAAATAAAGCTGTTGAAAGCAACAGGGATTTCAGTGTTGGTTTTATTATCTACCAATAAAAGAGAGAGGAAAATTGCAATACTTCCTGAGGTGACTGAAGCAGCCCGTGTACTGTGCCAGCAGTAGAAAAATAACCGACCGGTCTCATTTCCTATTGGTAGTAGATTGCAAGACTTTAAAAAGAAACAACAACAAACCTCCTCCCAAAAAACAAACCAAAAACCCCATGCTGTGTTATTGAGTGAGAAATGAACGCCAATGCAATGTTCCACCTTGTCAGACCACATCTATACAGTTAATTTACTGGAAGAAGAAAGCCCTTTCCTTCACTTAATGGCAGGGCATTTCCTAGAACGTGAGCTAAGAGTCTAGCAACTGTGAAACTAATGCTTAGTGAAACTGAGCTTATAGTATAAAGTGGTTAGTCTGAATGGAAACCTAGTGTAACTGGAGGTGGCTTTTTTTTAACGTTACAAACAATAAAGCATGCTAGAAACTGCAGTGTAAAGTAGTATATGAGCACTGATTGGAAGGTACAATATTCAAAGGCAAATTGTTCTGGAAGTGGCTAGTTTTCTGTTTGACTCTTAACAAGCTACACTAGTATTATGTGAACCAAGTGGAAAAGTCCTGGAAGTCAATGACTTGCAGGGTTATTAACAGGATATGCAGCTTTCCTCTTCCAGGTTGTAGGCTCAGATATACACCAGTGCTATTAGTTGACACTCACTGGGCATCTTGATAGTAGAACAAATGCTTAATGGACCCTCTCATCCTTGTAGGTTGGACATCCAGATCAGGACTAAGCTATTAGCAAGCAGAGAGAACCTTGCCTATCCTGTATGCAGTTCAGGGAATCTGGTACCAGGGCTATCAGTCAATAAACCTGGAATTCAAACAAAAGTGTGCAATATCTTATTGTAATAGCAGAGCTTGGTGACAGATATTTCACTTGAAAGCCACTGTCAGAATTGGCACTTCATATGTTTTAATACAGAGGAAGCAATGGCCCTTGTCTCAAAACTAGATGGTCACCCAGGGGCGTAACAGTGCTCAGAAACCCCCTTGGCTCAGCAGGGGCATTCAGGAATGCCTGAGGACTAAAAGTGGGGCATACAATCAGTGGAAGGGAGGAGCTGTCACCAAGGAGAAGTACTTTGCCTCGGCCCATGAGTGTAGGAAGCCTATTAGGAAGGCCAAGGCAGAGATGGAACTCAGGCTAGTGTCCAGGATTAAGGACAACAAAAAGTCCTTTTTCAAGTACATGGGGAGGAAGAAGAGGGCACCAGGCAATGTAGGGCCCCTGCAAGACTCAAATGGTAATCTTGTGGTTATGCCAGATGAGAAAGCTGATATTTTTAACAGTTTCTTTGCCTCTGTTTTCTTCAACAGGGACTGGGACATCCCTCCTACCAGAGGTAGGGACAATCTCAGGGTTAGCTCTGTCAGGCCTTCAGTCAGTGCAGATGTAGTTAGGGATCTTCTGGAAGGGCTGGACATTTTTAAATCTGCAGGTCCAGATGCCCTCCACCCAAGGGTGTTGAGGGACCTGGCAGGGGTCATCGCGGAGCCCTTGGCCCAGCTGTATGAGCGTTTGTGGTCATCTGGCCAGGTGCTGGGGGATTGGAAACTAGCTAATGTGGTCCAAATTTTTAAGAAAGGGAGGAAGGAGGACCCAAGTAACTATAAGCCCGTAATCCTCACCTTGGTCCTTGGGATGATCTTGGAGAGAATCATCAAAGAGCACATCTTTGGGGGTCCAGCAGGGGAGATCATGCTCAGGGGCAACCAGCATGGGTTCATCAAAGGCAGGTCCTGCCTGACCAACTTGGTTGTCTTTTATGACCAAGTAACTAAATCCTTGGATGATGGTGTTGCCGTGGATGTAGTCTTTCTAGACTTTAAGAAGGCCTTTGACACTGTCTCTCACCCCATTCTCATCAATAAATTAGGCAACTGTGGCATTGATACCTACACAGTTGGATGGGTAAAAAATTGGCTGATGGGGTGCACCCAGAGAGTAGTGGTGGACAGGTCGTACTTAACTTGGTGAGATGTGAGCAGTGGGGTCCCCCAGGGCTCAGTCCTTGGGCCCGCACTATTTAACATCTTCATCAGCGACTTGGAGGAGGGGGTGGGAAGCATGCTGTTCAAGTTTGCTGATGACACTAAGATGTGGGGCAAGGTGGACGCACTTGAAGGAAGAGAGAGGCTGCAACTAGATTTAGACAGACTACAAAAGTGGGCAGAGGAGAACAGGATGGAGTTCAGCGTAGACAAATGCAGAGTGCTGCATGTTGGGAGAAGGAATCCACAGCATACATACAGGCTGGGGAGTTCCCCTCTTGAAAGCACAGAGGCGGAAAGGCATCTTGGAGTCATTATTGACTCTAAGATGAACATGAGCCACCAATGCCAGATCGCAGCCAGCAAGGCCAGCCATACCTTGTCATGCATCTCAAGCCAGTCCAGAGAGGTGATACTCCTCCTCTATGTGACATTGGTCAGGCTGCAATTGGAGTACGGCGTCCAGTACTGGGCGCCGTACTTTAAAAAGGATGTGGCCAGCCTGGAGAGGGTTCAGAGGAGGGCCACCCACTTGGTGAGAGGGCAGCAGGACAGGCCCTGTGAGGAGAGACTGAGGGACCTGAACCTGTTCAGCCTCATCAAGAGGAGGCTGAGGGGGGACCTGGTGACTGCCTACAAACTCATCAGGGGAGATCATCAGCAAATAGGAAGAGCCCTATTCTCCCCAGCACCACCTGGGGTGACAAGGAACAGCAGTAATAAGCTGATGGAGAATAGGTTTAGGTTAGAGATCAGGAGGCAATATTTTACAGTTAGGGTGGCCAGAATCTGGAACCAACTTCCTAGGGAAGTGGTTCTTGCCTCTACCTTGGGCAAATTCGAAAAAAGGTTAGGTGATCACCTGTCTGGGGTCTTGTGAACTCAGCATTCATTCCTGCCTGTGGCAGGGTAGATGGTCTGATCAGGTCCCTCCTGACCCTAGCTACTATGATACTGTGATACCTCTCTGGGGTCACCTAACCCCCGTTCCCCAGTTGTCTTCCTACCTAGAACCAGGGTGGGGAGGGGTGTGTGTGGGTGGGGTGTATGAGGGAGGCTGTTGCATGTGTATGTGGGTATGGTGAGGGTTGGGGTGTGCGGATGGGGTGTGGTGCATATAGGAGGGTTTTGTGTGTGTATGTGTGTGGATGTGGTGGGGATGGGAGGTGTGGGTGTGTGTGGCTGGGGTGTGGGTAGGTTGGGTGTGTGCGTGTGGGGGGGCTTCTCCTTACCTGCTGTTTATGACATGGCTGAGCCCACCCCCTCCTTAGGCAGAGGTGGGGACAAGGGATCAGCCCTGCCTGTCTGGCTTGCAGAATGCTTTAATGGGGCAGGAAAGCAGCTGGCACCAGCAGGCAGCAAGGGAAGCCCTCAGGAGGGTAGGTGGGGGGAGCCAAGCCTAGCACTGCCAGCTCTCTTGGCCTTTGTCCCAGGCCCGCCTGGCAGGGCTGCAGCTGAGCCTATGTTGACTCCTGCTTCTGCTGCTCCCATCCCACTTGCCTGTCCCATGCCTTGGGGCTACAGCCAAGCCCACGCTGGCTTCTGCTGCTGCTGCTGCTGCTGTTGCTGCTGCTGCTCCCACCCTTCCTGCCTGTACCGTGCCTGCCCAGCAGGGCTTTGCAAGCAGCTGAGTTCCTTCACACCCTTACCTTCATCTGTGCGCCCCCTGGCTCAGGTGCAGGACCAAAGCAAGCTGCCAGCAGAGTATGCCCCCTGTCCCACTCTCTTCAATGCCACAACTTCTTCCCCTCTCTATGTGCTGCCCGGAGTGCGGGAGCTTGGGGGAGCCCAGCAGTTCCCCAGGTAGCTGCAGGAGTAGCCCTGCTTGGAAGCTATGCCCGCTGGCCAGGGCTGGGGAGGCTGGGAGTGCAGCATGTACCACCCCAGACAGGGTGGGTGGAACTCAGCCGTATAAGGAGCACAGCAGGAGCAGCTGCCAGTTGGGTGAAATACAATTAATTGGTGGGTGCCTGCCTACAGGCCAGATCTAGTTGGATCTGGCCTGCGGGCCATATTTTTTCCACCCCTGCTGTAAGGGGATAAGTGGTATGAGACGTGGGCTATTATAAGAGGTCTTTCTCCCACTTTGTACTGAAATATTGTATTAATGAAATTCGGCAATATGCACTTGTATGCTCTGAAAAGTTGACAGTACTTTTTATAGATCCCTGAACAAGAAGCATGGAGGCACAGGAATGGGGAATACGGAAGACAGAAAGAAGACAGCTTTATTAATCTTTGAACTAACATTGCTATTTTTCTTCAAATGCAAGACACCATTTATTCTCCGACCTCTTCTTTCCCTAAGGACAGACCCATTTTCTCCCAAGGTTCTCACGTGCAAAGTGGATGCTTTTCTAGTAGCAAGTAGAACAACTCACTGAATCTACCAATGCTTGAAATGTTTAAGCTATTTTTATTATTTTACCGTCTTCTTACGGAATACAGGCTCCCATTAGTAAGTGCTAAGATAACTTTCGAATCACATTTTCCAGAGTTAAGAGTACTGGCTCTTACATTATTTTGTAAAGAATTGTTCTAACCACTGAAGGTTAAGAACTTTTCCATGGAACAGACTTCACATTCAAAGACAAAGCTAACTTTGTGATTCACTTGAATTCATTGCTCAGAAGTAATTTTATACCAGCGCTCTTGGAATGACCAGTTCTAAATTTCAAGAATAGAACGAGCTACTGGGTTTCTTCATAATTCTCAGATTATTTTCATAGACTCTAGGAGGATTTTTATCTCTGTTACCAAAGCCCCAGGTCCTCTGTGTTACTCTGTTTTGTAGTTAAATGGAAGTACAATAGATCTACACCCACTTCTATAAAGAGCCCAGTGGAAACTCAAATGTTTGATTCTGAAGGAAGTATGTGTTACAAATCTGGTTCCTTAGCAATAGTAGCAGAGCTGTAAGCCACAACATTGACAGTGACTTATGAATATAAAAACTAAATACTGTAATTGGTATTCTGTATTCTGCAGCTATGGATGTACTTCATGTTCTCTGTCACTCTGAAGGCTTCAGATTATATTTCAGTTATAATCCCTCTAGCCCTTTTGGTTTTGAAGAAAGCCTTTAAAATATGAACTTGCTGCAAATTGATATATCAATACCTTTTCTTTTTGAGTCTTCAGATAGCCTGAACTGATGGCTTTGCTGGGGGGGGACTTTCCCTATTCATGTCCAATGGGTAGTTAACTTTGAAACCTAAAAATGAAAACATAAATGTTAACAATTTCACTGCTGATCATGTTAGTAGAAAGAGCCAGCCAGTAGTGTGCTTGTCCCAACTGGCTCCTCCTGAGATGCTGAAACCCAAACAATTATCTTTAGCTATATGTCATTAGTACAGTAAGTGTGGTGCACTGACAACACTGAGCCAAATATGCTGGTATCAAGAACGGACACATGCTCTATGATTTATAGTTTCATATTTAATTTAATGAAAATCTAAGTTGCTTAAAATTCAGATGAAGCTGCTGCAAAGTTTCCAGTCTGTCACACTAGGAATACAGCAGCAGGGACCTTGCTCCAAATCTTAAGTTTAGTCTCCTGTGATGTGTTGCAGGGTCTTGTGGATAACCAATGTACAAGATAATAAAGTGTCCATTAAAGTGTACAGGTCGCTAAAGAAAAAAGACAGGTGCAAAATGGAGCTGTTCAAAAAAAGGAGGTCTTGCCCCCTCTTTCCCAGGCTCATGTATTGTAAAGGAAAAAAAAATATTGTTGGCTTAAACTTTCTGTAGCTCTTAATCTGATGTGTTTCAGCTCTTTTGTACCATACACCCAGCTAGATAAATTAATACCACACAAAGCTAAAATCTTGAGGTGCTGAATAAGAATACTAATAAACTATAAAGGCCCTGGAATAGGTCTGTCCTAGTAACCAGCAGTAGAAGCAGAAGGTTCCCTATCCTATTTACAGTCTCTCCAACTATCTGTTTTCCTTCTGTGATCCCTTCTCAAGCAATGTTTGCCTTTGTAAAGCCTTGCTAGTAGCAGAAATAGTCTTTTGTCCTGTGTTTTGTTTTTGTTCACATTGCAAAATGTAGATGTCTATACTGCTTTCCTTTACGTGCTCTGTTTTGCCTATTACCTTGAAGAAGGGAAGTGATTGTTTGGTTGTGTAGATGTGCATGTTCCAAGCAGATAAAGATATAGCTGACCATTATCTTGATCAAATGCTAGGGCCGCTATTGGATGGAGTAGTTAGGTCACTTAAAAAGGGAAGAATTCACCATTTTCTCTAACAGAGTTCAGCTGTGTAGCTGCAGTGGCCTATTGGGGCAGACTGGTCTTTATTATTGCAGTTTTATGTGGGTTGGCCAGGATCCCAAGTTAGTCCTGTTCATGTAGATCCAGGTCCCCTCCATCTGGTACTTTTTGCAACTGAGTTCTTTTAAGGCTGCTTCTCCAGAGATGTTAGCAGCTGTCCAGGTCTGTTAAGGTAAAGAGTTTCAATAGGCAGATCAGCCCCAGTAAGCTGCATTTGGGATGTGAATCTAATAGAAGGCTTAATACTGCCTGGTGCAGATAAAAGTAAAGAGTGCTTATCGCTTTAACACTGGCAGAAGGCTGGTTTGTGGGTTTGATGAATATACCATTGGGCTCTGGATTGTGGGTGGTGGTTACCACTAAAACTAAATGTGAAATTTCGTGACATGTGAGACCTGCCCAGTCATTTTACTCTTAACTGCAGTTGTGTGGGCTAGAGTGTTGTTGAGTTTTCCTGCAGTTTTTGCAGACCTGAAAGATTGTGGTCTAGATTCTTATCGTGATGCCCCCTCAGAGAAGTGTATTTATCCTGCCTGGCACGCTTTTTTCTTTTACCTACATTTGGTTACTTTCACTCTCTGATTTCCTTGCATTAAATGAGCCCCTTTGTGATTGTTGGCATCTCTCTCCTGATTCTGAATGTGGTCTGCTTTATTGGGACAATAAAAGCACCTATTTCCTGCCCTCCTCACCAGCCTAATTGAAGCTTTAAAGCATCTCTACAAGCTTCAGCCTAGAACTGTTTGAAACCAGAAATCATCTTGCTGAAAAATCCTAGGCAAACAATTTTGAGTGGCACTAGAATTGCTTTCTGCAAAAGTTCATGCATTTGTTAAAAGTTTGCTACAAAAATCTGTAAAATCATATGCTTAGCACTGAATTTTGAAACCTGGTTTTGGTCAGAAATGGAGCCCAGTTTGGACTTCAGAAATTGTGAAATATTTCTTTTGTTTTCCTCCAGCAAAGAAACCAAGATTTTTGAGTTTGCTGGGAAAAAAAAGAGACTTGTATTTTGAACAGTTTTTGTTTTTAACAAATATGTTTTATGCCTATCTCAATCTGATTAATAGAAATAACTGTCATGTCCAGTGCTGAAAGGAATTTTTTTTTTGTTCCTGAAATCATTCAAGTGTACATTGGAGAAAGGTTGTTTCTTTCTTTGGTTAATTAGAAAACTCCTCCATATCTACCTACATTTCAGGGATATGGGCATAGGCATGTCTACTGGACAAGATCTGAAACTGATTGTGGTATCTAAAGATTCCCCTGACACTTTTTGTAAGTTTCTGGGTGTTAAATGTCACATCCTAGCCAATTTCCAGTTTAGGCAGTGGCAATCTGCCAACTTCAAATTCCTTGTGCAGATACAATTGGAGAAGCTTGCTTCATTTCCCCTCATGGAAGGCGGAAAAAAACCCAACAAACAGCAACAAAAAAAGTCTGTGTCTTGTTGCTAGGCGAAAGATGTTGTCACCTGCAGAGTGGCTGTTTTTTACACATTGGCACATGACTCACTTTTGGATCCTTTTTTATATGAATATCTTCCAAGCAGATCAGAGAAGACTTAATGGTAGAGATCTTACAAAAACGAGCTCCCTCCACAGACATGATGGGTGCATCTACACATGCACTTTACTGCAGAGTCGACTAATTAGCTGTGCAGTAAAGTGTCAACTCTGCAGTAAAGTGCCACAGTCTAGATGTGAATCAGTATTAGGGCGCAGTAAGTTAATTAACTCTGCAATAGGATAGGATTGTCCAGGACAGTACTATCTTATGGTGGAGTGGTAACACGTGCTGCAATGCACAAGTAAACTGAATGGGTTGGCTGAAGCATGAGGGTGCAATGGTGCAAGGGCTGCCAAGTGGCTAGCCCTGCACTGCAGCACTCCCGTACCCCAGCCAGCCCCTCCGCCACCTGATGCTGTGACCCAGAGCCCAGGACTGACCTCCCAGTGCCACTACCAGTCCAGGGCTGCTCCCCCTCAGCTCGTATTGCTGTGATCACAGCCACACATGTAAATACTGGACTTGGGAGCAAATTTCTCTGGTGCAAACTGTGCCAGAGTTTATTGCTCTGAGTTAATTGCTTGTGTAGATGCACCCAATATGGAGGAAAACACATGGTGCCCAGCTGATTTTTCTTGAGAAGAAAAACCTGCTTAACTCTCTAAGTGCTTGGAAAAGGTGGGGGTAAACTCAAGGCCTTGGTCCTTTCCAGTCAGTCTCTTCTTTCCACAATGAAGTCATAATGCCATATTTGTCCTCCATCACTACAGCCATAACAGCCTGTGGCATCCTAACTACAGGGTTAAGTCCTCACTGTGGGGCTGAAGAGAAAGCTGTCTTGGGAAGGGAAATTATCTCTTATGCTAGCACACAATCCTGCTGTAGTAGCAAAGGGACATTAGAAGACAGCTAAGTTCCCTTTCATATAAAGCAGTGTCCTTCAAGTGATGTCCCTAGGTATAGATCTTTATTTGGTCATGCTTGTAACTGTATTAGATTGCTTTTTTCCTCAGGCTATGTCTTGCTATATTGCCTGTAGCAACCAGGGAAAAAGCAGGATCAAGATGTGTAAGCAGTCTGTTGCAAACCTTCACTCTGTGTTTATTAGGTTGTATGGATTTGTTCAGCAAATTATAGAGTATTAGTTCATATATACCTGGCTGAGTGCACGATCTGGAGAAGGGAGTGCTTGGAAGGGCTTGTTGGTATCTTTTGGCAGTGAAATAAACTCTCTCCTAGACCTAAGCAACAGACAATTTTACCTATTCTGCTAAATGAGTCCAAACTGAACGTTGCATCCCAACAAGCCAACACATTGTCTCCAAGGTCATGTCCTCCTTCTAGGGAAACTTGGTAAAAATGCAACAACACAATGATAGTGTCCTTCCTAGAAGAGAAAATTTGAACAGCTTTCCCTGCAGCTGTTAATGTTCATCTCTCCTGATTCTTAAGAATAGAGCAAGGCAAAAAATTGAATTCTTTTTTCGTGGAAATCTCTGTTGTTGTTGAAAAAAAGAAGCAGAAAGCAAGTACTTCCAATGAAAAATTCAGCCTAGTTGGACAGAAAGTGTTGGGTTTTCAAAAAGTGTTTTAGGGGAAGATTTTTAACAGATTCTGGTTAGCAATCTTGCATGCTACACTATGAATGGGTGCAGACTGTCATTTAAGCATGATATTATCTGATTGCTCAAAGCACATCTGGCTATTCTAGTGCTTAAAAATACATTTGTCATGAGTTTCTCCTAACGTTGCCAGTTTTGGTGTGAACTGGTGGTTTACAGAGGGTAAAGAATATCAGTAGCATTGAGAAAGTCAAATACTCTTAAGCTGAAAGCTATGAACCACCGGAGGCATAAGAACCATGGTTCTGCTAGCTATAGAATTGTTTTCTCTTATCGGCATTTGGAACTTTTTAACTAACGTTAACGACAGTCATTTGTGCTTCATTTGCAAATAGATGAAAAATTCAATTGCAAAAACTCCTTAGGGCTCCATTCCTCACATGCTCACCCCTATGTATATCAACAATTTCAAGTCCCTGGAACAAACCAGCAGAACTACCCTGGTCAGTTTTGATGCATATGTTACAGTTCACACCAGGAGGGGACTAGGTGGTAGCAAAGGCTGGTCCACGGAAACTACTGTGAGTGTCCAGTAGCAAAAGCCAAACCTTAGGCCAGTGCTTCCCAGTCTTTTCCTCAGCATGACCCCATTTCCTCAGCATGGACCCTCACTCCCAATCCACAGCCTCCCACCCTCTAGGTGCCCTTGGCTGTCCACCTGCAGGCCCTGACCCTGCCAGTGCCCTGCCCCCTCCCCCATGGACGGCATGGCTGGAAGAGAGCCCATGGGTGGGGGTGGATGTGGCCTGCCTGATGCAGGCTCGGGGCTCCCTGCCTTGCTGCCCTCTCCATGACCCAGCAGGTGGGACGTAGTGTGGGAGGGCAGCAGGGCTTGGTGTTGCTGCCATGAGCCCCATGGCAGCTGTGCCACCAGGGTGAGGCACTGCCTGCAGTGGCAGCGGTGGTGGCAGTGCAGAGTTGCACCCGCTGCAGCTACTGGGTGGGCAGGGGGTGCCTCACCATGGCAGTGTGGCCAGTGTGAGCCTCCCAGCAGTGGTACTGAGCCTTCCTGCCCCGCTCTGCTGTGGAGGCCCTGCGGGGAGGGCAGCAGGGTGGGGAGTCCCAAGCCTGCAACAGACATCTCACATTCACCTGTGCCCTGTGCACAAATCTGGGGGGGGCGCATGCCCCCCCATGCCTCCCCAGGAGTGCATGCAGCAGCAAGGAGCCAGCCGCCCTGATGCCCCCCAGATGAGCCTCCCATGGCTCCATCCTGCTCCCCAGCCAGGCCCCACATTCCCACCCTGGCCCCAGGTCCCATATACTAACCCAGCCCCAGCCCTGCCCCACTCCCTTCCTCCTTCCTTCACCATGGGGGCCTCAATTTTGCCCTGCAACCATAGACTTACCTGGAAGGAGCTGCCAGAGCTGCTCTTCATGCTTCCTGGCAGCCACGTGCATGTGTGTATGTGTGTGTGTGTGTGCATATACATGTGGCACCCCCCTGCCTGATCACTGTCCTCCTGCTCTTCCCAGCCCCAAGCAGCACCTTGCAGACTGGAACTCTGCCATCCAGCGAGGGGAAACCCACCATTTTCTGCTCTTTTCTCCTTTAAAAGAGAAAATCTGTGATTGTCTTTGCAACCCCATTTTTTTATTGTTACAACCCCAGATGGGATCGCAACCCCAAGATTGGGAACTGTTGCCTTAGACACTACTACTGTGTTATTAATAATAAAGTATGAGGGCTGTATACACTCCACCTGTGTTTTTCCCATTTGGATGTGCATTAAAGCATTGGTCTCTAGGTCACGTTTGTGAAGTAAACTGCATTAACTGGACTTGTATCTAAATATGATTCTTCTAACAAGCTTTTCCTGGCATGTATATATTTTGGAGGTAAATTATGTCTTGATCTGTATCCCATGCAGCCTCATTGTCTTGAGAACAACATTTGACTGTTTATTTGGGGCAAATTCCTGTTGCATGGAGCGGTTTGAGGCCTCCTCGTATGCAAGTTATGAACTGTTGGTCTTTCAGTGGGTCATTGCTTCAGTCTGAAATCTTGGCAAAGATGTCGAGGGGGAAATGTGACTTTTTCATCAGGAGCAAAAGTAGCTGTTTGCTGTACTGAATTTAAAAAAGTATTTACTTACTGGAGCACTTCACGCTATTGCTACCTTGAGAGCATTGTGAAGAATAAATTCCCCTCCCCACTCCCGCCTGTCTAGGCTAGTGCACACAGACATTGCCTTATTAATAAGAGATGCAGATCTTTCTTCACACCCTTAGTCTCAATCTGTTTTGCTGAAGACTTGTGGAACTTATTTTATTAACATTACAAAAATGATGCCCTCCTTCCCTCATGATGCCCTAGACTAGGGCTGTCCAACTTGCAAGTGGTCAGGGGCTGTACACCCTGTGGGCTGCACTAGCGTTCACTCTACTACACCACACGTCTGTTCAGTACCCCTCCCACTGCTGCACCATGTGCCTATGTGGGCACCTTTCCACACTGCTGTACCACATGCCCTCCCATGCTTTGCAATGCTGTGCCACCCTTTGGGGCAGAGGCAGGAAGAGGAAGGAGGAGTCTGCAGCCCCCAGCTGTTGGTACAGCAGGAGCAGTGGTTGAGCAGGAGCTCATGGGTTTCAACTTCACTCCTCAAGGGCTGTCCTGCCCTAGACTAAAATATAGGACTTTGTTCTGCAAGCCTGTCTTACTGTAGAAACAGGGCACTAAGGAAAGGGTCACAAAGCAACAGACATGATCAGCAATACTACAGTCCTCTATTGTTTTTTTTTTGTTCTTGGCTTTGGAAGATGCAGAGACATGCTGTTCTCTTCCTAGCTTGAGCTGATTCATGCTGTAACCTTTTGCTTACCTCATGATCCAGCGCACCCTATTAGATAACCGCAAAAGCATTTCTGGCATCCAGAGTGACGGTGTGGATCTGAGTATGTGGTAGGGAGGCCATTGGCTCCAGCTGGTGTGAGGTCTGTCTCTCTGTGGCAGAATATTGTGTACTGCGCATTAAGACTGGTAAAAGAAGAATTGGGGACGAAGGTTGTGACCTCTGCACAGTTGTGACCTCTGTACCAGGTCGCAGGGATATCATGCCATTTAGAAAAGAACAAATAAAACCAGTGAGCGACATAATTTCATCATGAAAAGCATGTCCCTGAGTATTCAGGGCTGCTCTGATATTGCAGCATTTCCAAAGAGCCCGAAAAACACCATGTGATGGCTGTGGTGGGGCCCAGCTTTTCTGAAATGCTAACAGTTATTTATGGTTCTCTGCTATTTCCATCTGAGATGGTCAGAGCATTTCAGAATAACTAATTTTTCTTCCCCCAATAGCACTAAGAGATAGATAAATACTATAAATCCCTTTTTACAAATGGGGAACCAAGACAATATAGAGACATATGGGTGAGATGTACAAAGATATTTAGATGCCTGAAGATGCACGTATGACTTCATAAATCTAGCCTTTAGTGATTTATTTTTCTTACAGAAGACTTCTCATTGACTCCTAGTCTTGCAGCCTAAACCCAAAATCATTCTTCCTCCTAATATGGTAAAGTGTGATAGTGTTATAAATACCATGATTTTTTTCTACACCTGTTCTGTTGCTCAGAAATATCTGCAGTTGACAAGCAAGTTAGCCTGTGTGAGCTTTATTATGTGACCCACTCAGATGGCAGCACTGGGAGGCTATGACTAATTTTTAGGTTCCTGCATGTAAAGTAAATACCATGCATAACCATGCACGGTCTTGAATGTTTATTTTAAGTCTTGGAAAAGGCAAATGCATGTCTCTTTCTTCTCTCTTGGCAGAACCAGCTCCTTGTGAAGGGCTTGCTGTTTATAGAGGAGAAGGTTAAACTGTGTGAAGGCAAGTACTGAGAGACTGCTTTGGTCCTGATGGGCCCTTGTGAGTCACCCTTTGATGTTTGGACAGCTGAGATGCATGTCTTGGGGGAAAAAATACCATCTCCACAGTACTCATGTGGCTGGAAGATTTAAAATCCTATCTGGACAGGATGTCCACACTCCCCTTTGGGAGTGAGGTTGCAGTGAATCATTTACATTGCTTGGCAGATGTCAGACTATGTTGAATCAGAGGTACATACAAGACTCTGCCATTAGCCCTTTTCTTCACCGGGTTCAAATATCATTCTGAAATGCAGTTTGGAACCCAATTACTAAAGCTTTTTGATGTGGGTACTTCTTTCAAACAGAGTACTAAGCTTCTCAGGCTCTTGCCTAATACCTTGAGATGGTTTGAAAATATTTGTTGTAAGGCCAAGGGATATCTCTGACTGTAACTCTGGTGCCAGTGATTTTGTGTCCTTTCTTTTGAATGCTTAACTACTAGGCATTGTGCAAATGTAGAGGAATGTGTGTTGCACCTGGAAGAGGATGAAAATTCAGTGGGGACTGATATTTCCATATGCGAGGAGCAGGTGGCTCTGTTAGCTGCTGGCACTAGTTCCTAATCAGGACTGTGGCATCTAGATGTCTGGTGGGGGAACGGCAGTGGCAGAGCAACCATCGGGGTTGGTCTGTGGTGATAAGTCATGTTTATTATAGGTTTGCTCAATCAGACTGGTATGGACAGCTCTTCTTGAAAACTAGACTGCCACTTGCCAGTCAGAGGACACAACACTGGATCACAAGTCAGCCTCCCCACTAACCCGCTCTGTGTAGGTCATTAAACACTAGTGAATTCACATACTCTCACATCACTGTTGGTACTTCTCTTTTAAGCTGATTTCTCAGCTTGACAAGGAACTCATGGGACTTGAGCAGTTGCAATCCAATGCATGAGCTACAGCATGAGTTGCCCCTTTCCCAGGGTCCGATGTGCTTCATAAGAAGCAGTCAGTTAAGTGTCCTTAATGTACTGCTTGCCTCTTTGGATGAGGGGAGGGGACGGGACGGGAAGGAAGGAATGGAATATGCAAAGTATGGTTATGGACATACGAACAATTTACTGTGGTGTGAATAGGGCTGGAGTTTTATTGCTCTATGGTTACTGTCAATGTGCCTGGTCTTATCCTATTGTAAGTGAAAGCTAAACTGCAGTAGCTGAGCCCTGTTTCTTTCAGGTTTAAGCTGTCCTGGTTTCACTTACCAAAGTGTAACAGCAGACACCTGGATATGGCTCCAATCCCTCTGAATTTGTTATAATGCTTTTGTTTCCCCAGGCTCTGTCATTGAGAGCTAAACTGCTTCCATTTCCCATGGGATAAGATTATGTACATGGACAGCTATCACCCCCCCCACCTTTTTTTTTCTCTTCGCATTAAATTGTTCACATGACTGTATCTTAAAACTAAATGTGAAATTCTGTTCAGTGTCCTAAAAAGGGCATTTATTTTAGCTACCAGTTCCTCAACAAACATTGATCATTTAACAAACCAACCGACCAAATCCTAATGCCTCTATGTAAAGCTGTTGCAATTTGTGATTCAGATTTAAAAAGCTAAGCCCCAGTCTATCACACATTCATGAGTTACCCAACTTCACGTACAAGTGAAGATCCAGCTGGAATGACTTGGGAAGAGTGATGGTTGCTTCTGTTCTAGTTTGATAGCAACCCCTCCTACCTAACGATGCAAATATGCTCCCTTATATGGCCTGTGTCTGAAATAGTATTGTAGACGTGGTACATTATGATCTCTGCGCCGCAGTTAGGACTCAGATCATTTATGGATTTTTTTTTCTTGTTTTCTTCCCATAGATTTTTTTTAAATGGATATATCTTTTATAAAACTATCCAAATTCTTATTCCAGGGAATCTGGCTTCTTGTCACTGCTTGTGCACACTTCACTGTAAGTTTTGATTCCACAAAGGGACCTCTTGGGCCAGTTTGGAGATGATGAAGTAACGCCTGTGCTATGGATATGGCACCATTCTTAGTTCAGCGCATGTTTTCTGTAATCAGAACTTCCAGTTTTACCTTGTTTTCCTAGACACAGTCTTAAAAACTTTCCATTTAATTTCAGTGGGATTTATGACTTCTAAAACAAATACATCATTTCCCTCTCTTGTAAGAGAAAGTATTCTGGAGCATTTAATTCTAGCCCCCCCACAAAGCAAGAGCATAGTTCTAGGGAGTGGGTGTGAGGGAGGAGGAAATCCTGAAACTCAACCACATACATTTCCATCTTTCTCTTTTTACTCAGTAGCCAGTGCTGCTAAATATGTTACTGGCTCAGAGGCGGATGGGCGGGTAGGCTATATCCCTTTCACTGTGGTTAAAAAGCAGATTAAGGCTTGATTCCATAAACCCTACCTCACAATCTTGTTGAAGTCAATAGGACCTTTACTCCTTGTGGCCGTGTCCAAGATGAGCGCAGCCATACACATTCAGGTGTTTCCAATGCTGCTGCCTTTCGCTGCGGTCTGAGGGGGTGACCCCTGGAGATTCAGGGGTCAAAAAACCCTGTGCAGTAAAAAAGCAGGGCAGCTCATGTGGGGACAGTGCAGGCCACCCAAAACTGGAGCCAAGCCACCCAAAACTGGAGCCACACTCCAGCTGTCGGGCAGGGTCCAAGCTGCAGAAGCTACCTGGCTGTAGCTTCCCTGGGCCCCAGGACCTGGGATAAGGCTGCTGGGACCAGCAACTGTGCTGGTCCCAGCCTCCTCTACCCCACCCAGGGTTACTTAACGTATGCCAAATGGTGCATGGCATGGGCTTTCCCCGGAGACAACTAGCAGTGGCACAAGATGTCCCACTGCTGGTTGTCCCTGGGGAACCAAATATCCATGCTCATCTGGACGTGGCCTTTAAATCCTGTTTGCAGAGTTAAGTTAGACTGTTGTAGTTTCTCTTCTGTAAGTCCTGTTTTGCAAGGGTGCTGTGCTACAGGTGTGCCAGGGGAACAATCTATGGGAAACATAAAAGCACAAACAGACTCTTTGTAAAACTTCCCTTTATTTGTGAAAACATTTGGGTGCTAATCGGCAACACTCCAAGGAAATGCAGCTTATATTAAAGTCTCTGTACCATGAACTGATACTGCTGCTACATACAGGCTTAAGGCTGAGTTTCCAAAGCTGTAGAGCCATGTAATCTGACCTGTAGGCCTACCCCCAGGTCTGAATATTTGGCAGCAGGGGAGCAGTGGCACCATTAATTGCCGCTCCCATGTTCCACATAGTCTGCCATAAAGCCATATGTCCACATAGCTTTGTAGCTTGGCTGGGCAGGGCAGGGCAGGGCTGATCCTGGCATGTGAGATTGGACCAAGGCACCACGAGCCCTAACTGGAGCGTGCAGGGGCAGCATGGGCTCCAATCTTGCACACAGGGCCCAGTCCAGCCCACAGACGGACTACCTGTCTTGCGGGGCCAAAAGATTTAGTGCCACTCCCCTAAGTCAGCAATCAGCATCAGCAATGTTTTCCAGCAGCATGCCCCAGCTCGGGTCTGAGACAGGCCAGCACTAGGATCTGGTTGCTGCTGCTGCTTCTCTTTGCTGCCCAGCCATGGCACAATGTGGGCAAAGCCCCCTGCTGCTGACTGCTGCTGAGGCCCCAGCTCTGCAGGTTAGATCCAATGCCTTGGTGGACTGGATCTGGCCTGTGAGCTGCAGGTTGTCAACTCTTATCCTAAGTAGCTTGGAGATCACAGCTTAAGTATTTGGAAACATGAGCAGTGCTGTAAATTCTGTATTCTCATAACTGAACCCCCCCCCCAAACCCTACACTACTACATTCACCAGCTGTATGACTGCTGATGTATCACCTTATGGCCCCTGGTGGTCAAGTTACGTTCTTGTGAGGAGGTTTCTGGGTAGCATGGCTTTCAGTCTGTAGTTTTAATGATCCAATATTAGGGGCTTTTGTTGTGTCCGGATTGATACAACTGAACAAGTTTCAATTGGAAATCTGAGTTGCCAGGTGTCTGACGAAAAACTCTGGTAGAAGAGACATTCTCATTTGTATGGCTTTCTAGTTTGCCACACATCCATGGATGTTTATGTGCACAAGGGGTCTGTGACTTATGGCTCCATGTTTGGGACAGCAAAAATATCAGAACTGATGTTGCTCTTCAAAGAGCCACCCATACAGCACAGTCTCCTGACTCAGCCTCTGCAAAACACACAGTAGTGGCTGGCTCCTGCTGTTTCTTCCCAGCTGCTGCAGTGGGACCATAATGGGACATTAGCTTCTGGTTATTAGATGCAAAACTGAAAAGTTCTTTGCCTGTGAATCTAGACCCTAAGTCTAAGGAGATACTTTGGCCCTGTTTAATGTTTTGGGCAGAACTGCTCTTAGGACTGTGAACATCTCAGCAGTTTCTGGCCACTGGCTTTTGTCTCTGTCATTCAAAGAAAAATTTAGCTGAAGCTAGCTGTTTTGGAGTTTGAGCCTAACAGGACTTACTTGGAAGGGCAAAGAGCCTGGAGACATTAACCTGGTGGCTAAAAGGACTTTCTCTGTCCAAATTCCTGACATTTAGGTGAAGATCGCATTGATCTCCTCTCTCAGATCTGGGATCACTTCTTCACCGAGACCCTTCCTACGCTCCAAGCGATATTCTACCCAGTCCAGGTAAACTGGTTTAACATACAACCTGAGGGCAGGGAGAAGAGGTAATGTAACAAAATGTAAAAAAAAATCACTTTAACCAAAAGAGGCATTTTTTTTTTAACTTCTTGGACATTTTCCAATTTCTCATGATTGGAGAAAAGTGCTAAATATGTTCATTTAGAGTTCCTCAGTTGAATTTCTGATGCTAAAAACTCAGCAAAACAAATTTATATGCACTTCTGAAGGATGCTTCATTTTTAAACTCAGCTGCTGAGTACTTGTAAATAGGTCTAAAGTGGCATCATTGATTTCTCCCTATTTATGTGGCCCCTTACTAATAAAACATCTGAGGTGCCATGGAAGATTTTTGAAGGTCCCATTTCCAAAATTAAAAGCAGTGGAAGTTACATACCTTCATTTGTTCCTTTGATAATGCTTTCCTGGATTTACTAGACTTGGATTTACCCTAATGCCAACCAGCCTTTGGTGACCAGTCGCTGAAGTTGCAGAGTCAGTGAAGTGCCAAAGGCAGAGCCCCGGATAGAGCCAGAGGCACCCCAGTGGCTGAGAAATCCACAGGTCTTATTGAATCAAACTGAAGTCAAGACACTGTGGTCTACCCCAGGGTACCTATTTTATAACAGTCAACACTGTATGGACTACTTGTATTAGAAGTCCATTTAGTCCAAGCCACAACCTGACATTTTTAAACTCTAACTGGCACAGACAGTGCCTTAACTGCGGTAGGGGAAGAAAGGAAAATGCAATATTACCCTTCCTTTTTGGCTTGTAGCCAGAGATGGTCTTTCCAGGAGTAGATACATTTGCCTTTTTTTTCTTTTATCACTTGAAAGTCAGCAGGTAAGACTTGAAGGCTGCCCTTTCCTGTTATCCTAGTAAAGCTGGCATTTCCTAAAAGGACTAAGGATTTGTATAAAGAAACTTCTCTGATATATTTGTTTTTATTGTTTCCTTGCTGCAGATGCTAGAAGGTATGTGCACATGTGTGGGAGAGGAGCTTGTGGGGAAGGGGACAAGGGTGGAGCTAGGGGAAAGTGTGCAACGGAAAGGTCTGCACTTCTTCTGTTGTGCTTAATTTGGAGGCCTGGAGTTGCCTACCCTAACAGGGTAAGGATGTGTCTGTCCACTGAAGACTTTAGTGTAGTGTAGAGATACCTTGGTTCCTTGAGCAGTGACATTTACTGACCCTATGGGCTTTGGCATCCTACCAGCAGAATGGGTTTCTCTCTCTAGAGAGAAATTGAGCCAAAGTCTCTGCAGTGCTGTGTGGCTTCTTAAAGTAAGATGTTATCAAGATTAAAATATTGACAACCTTTTCTAAATTTATTTATAGACTTTCCTTTAGTGTTTCTTTGGAGCACCATTATCTGAGCTGCTCATAAAAGATCCTACAAGCTAAGGAAGTAATGGAAGGAGAACAGAGAAACGGAAGGGCCAGGTTCTTTAGGTGTATAACTGCCATTGAAAACGGTGAAATCTAAGCACCTAAGTACCTTTAGCAATCTGGGCCTAAGTGACCTGCCCAGGGTCACACAAAAAAAATTGTGGCAGAGCTGGAAACTGAATCCTGATCAGCTGTATCCCACTCCAGTGCCTTTCCTACACAAATAAACTGTACTTGTCCCCGTATCTGGTACTACATTGATGATTGGACTGCAAATTTTCCTCAACACAGTTGCTTCATACGGGTCTGCAGGAGCTGCCTTTTGTTGTTGAGAGGGTTCAGTCAGTTTTGATACATCACTAGGCTGTGATTTCCTTGCCTCTATGGGGATATAATTATGGCTTTTGTGATATGAACTTAAACCACGCGGAGACCTAACTTTCCCATATAGATGAAAACAGTTTAAAGAGGTCATTGCCTTCCACTGAGATACTAAGGTCAAATTGACTGCTGTACTAGGCAAGGGCAGAAAAAGAAGGCATCACCTTTCTTCCTTGGTATCTTGTGGTGCTTTGACTTTAAATAGAGGTATTAAACTGAAATAAATAGGAAAAAGTGTCCTGTTACTGCAAAAATACAATTCAGTCCTTTGTGCTGCTCTCAACACCCTGGCATTTCCAAATAAACACTCTGATGTTTTAAAAGAGCAAAGCAGTTGTTTAATGGCCAGGCCAAACTTGATGCCATCGGCTATAGGTCTTACTTGAATATTGATGTAATTGCTAATTGCAGCATTAAACCCATTATGAATTAATGATTAACTGGCATTTATTCCCACCAGTCATATTTGCTTCACTGGGTGTGTGATGGAGGTTGTAAAATGATCCCACAGCAGAACATAGAGCAGAGGTTAACTTGCAGTAGAGAGCTGGAGAGTCTCCACATAGGACAGGATAAAGGAGGGGGGAAAAATATCAGCAGTTAAACCTTTGCTGCAGCTGATTTGATGGTGCAGGAGATTAGCAGCTGTGTGCCAGGCCTAGCGCAGGCTAACAATAACATCAGTGTTGGATTAGGTTAACTTGTTGTGTGAGAAATGTACTGTGAAATATTTTGACATCTTGATGGTGCACATGAAAAAGGTTTAACAGCTCATTAATGCAAAAAAATAATATTGGGAAGAAAAAATATTTATGTTGGAAAACCAAAGCCACTGCTTTCTTCATCCTGATGGACAGAGTTGGGCGGGATGGTCTGGCCAAACTGAAGAGATAACTAAGTAATTAATTAAATTGTGTTTTCATTGGCAATTTCCAAAGTTAAAAGTTGAATTAAATATGAGATCTGACACAGATCAGAAATAGGCATAATTCAGGTACACTATATGCAAAGTTACCCCACACAACTGAGGGGCAGCACAACTGCTTTAGTAGCCCTTGACTTCACATTGCCCACCCTAACTGCAACCATTACACCTCTTGCTGAGATTGTGGCTCACTTTTGCTTGACTCCCACTAGATTTGGATTGAAGCCGGAGCTCTGAGGTTTTGCCACCTAGATCAGACATAGAGTAAGGCAGTGATACTCAGATAAGCTATTGAGGAGCACTAGAAATTCCCTAACGAGTGCTCTACCATTACAGTAACTTGCAAGACAGGCTGCCCGTGTGTGTGTACTTGTGCTATATACATACTGTGCACATGTTTTCCACTGTGTTTTATTTTTTTTTCAGGGTCAGGAATTGACCATCCGCCAAATTGCCCTACTTGGTTTCAGAGACTTGGTCCTGTTAAAAGTGAAGTTGGAAGAAATTCTTCCCCTGGTCCAGACAAAGATCCCAGCTTCCATTGTCCAGATGCTGCTAATTCTACAGGTGGGGAAAAGCCTTTTTTCTTTCTTTCAAAGACACCACATAAGCACACAATTACCTAATTCATATTGTCCCTGGATAGAGGACAAGGAGGAGAGGAGGGAGTTGTATGTATTCACTTGGGGACATTTCATATGAAAATAGAGCTAAACTGACCATTAAACCTTGTCACTTGAATTTTCCTGAGCAGAGAGAAGGGTGGGTCTAAACTATCCTTCCGGGTTTGATCTTGGCATGTTTTCCTTGGTATATGATCTTCACAGCCATGAGTTATCTCAGTGCTTTTGTTTCACTTAACCAATCATCATCTTCTAGCATCCCTAAATGATCTCATTTCTCATACTTGCAATGTCATATGCCAGGTCATCTGTTTCAACAGCTTTATAGTGGCAGGGATGGTTTGCCTCAGAGGAGTTCATGAAATCAGATGAACACTGGCTACTAACACAGTCTTTAATACAGATTGCCTCAACTAAGAAGGGAGTTCAGCTGGGGTCCAGCTTTGTGAGGGGACAAACACCTCTGGCAGTAGATCTTTCAAGGACATTTCCCAAGCAGCATAGACTTTTGAAGGGGACCACCCTTCAAATCTAGACCTCAAGGGGACAGAGAAGTAGTTTCCAAGTGTTACTTATACAGTGAGTCCCCTGTGGTTCAGTGATAGAATCCTTGTCTACCTGACAGGAGACCTGGGTTCAATTCCCAGACACTTATACAACTACAGCCATGGAGGCACCAGACATCTGGACCCAGTCTGGTCTTTAGATTCTGTCTCAGTGGCCTAAAGGGAGGATGGAAGGTCTGGGCAGCCTCCACTTTGCAAAAAATTTCCGCCCAGGCATATGTATCAAAGGTCTGGGTGGCCCTCATGCATACACCATGATCCAAGCATACAGTGAAGCATATTAGCTCTTGTATCATCTGAAATGAAAACCATAGAAAAGATCCATGTTCCAAACCCTTGCCTAGCCCTAGACCCCTCTAGTTTGTATTTCCCCACATTTTAGTTTCCATGGATTTTGATTTTCCTTTCTGAAGGAAGGCACTGTGGAAAGTGGTGAAGCTTGTGTTCTGCAGATGAATTCTTAGTTTTCCAGCCATCATTATTGGTAGTGTTGGAGTTATGTTGTAGCCATTTCCTGGTCCAGGTCCAGGAAGTATTCCCTTATGTCTCCCTTCCAGTTCTTTTGGCTTCTAGAAATATAGAATTATATGATTTGAAACTGTAGGTGAAATGTTTGCTTCAATGCTTGAATTTCAGAGTGTCCATGAACCTACGGGTCCCAGTGAGGGCTACATGCAGCTGGAGGAGCTGGTTAAGCAGGTGGTTTCACCATACCTGGGTTTGTGTGAGGATCACAGCTTCCCTGGTAGCACCTGTGCGCTTGGTAAGACCCACCGCGCTGAAGTTGTTGCAGCTCTTGCTCAGACACCTCCACTGGTTAATGCAATGTAATGGAATGTAATGTCAGACAAGGAAATGTGAACTGGCAATGAGTTTCCTGGTGTTTTTTCTCAAGGACTACATTACTCATACAGAGACTTCCTTCTACCATTAGATCACAATTGTTGAGGGAAGCTACACGTCGACTTATAGGTCAATAGGATTTAGACTCATATGACTCAGCTTGTTACACAGGGCACCACACTTTGTGTGACTCTAGGAGATGTTCTGTTACAGGCAAAACCCCTTGAACCAGAAAGCTGCCTTATTTTAGGAGCTTAACAAAAAGGCAGGGAAAGCAGGAGACCAGTATCATGCAAGATGGTTATGTATCCTGGCTCTACCATAAATTCATTATATGGCCTCTGGTCAAGTTATTTCTGAGGCATTTTATTCTTTCTTAATAAAGTACAGCTATTGGTCAAATAAAGTACCTAATATTTTCTGTGGAAGTGCTAAGAACTACTCACTCTCCAAAATCACTCTCCAAAATCAAAATTGACATAACTGTTGTATCTGTTTCATAGAACGATAGAAATTAAGGGCTAGAAGGGACCTCAAAAGATCAAGTCCAACTCTGCTGCTCTGGGCAGGAATACTGCTGAGATCAAATGATCCCAGCAAGGTGTCTGTCTGGTCTCCTCTTGAAGACTTCCACGGTTGGGGACTGCACCACCTTTTTGGGAAGTCTATTCCAGATTCCAGATTCTTACCATAAAGAAGTTTTTCCTTACATCCAACATGAAACCATATTCTAACAGTTTATGGCCATTGCTTCTTGTCCTCCCCAGGGTGCCCTAGTGAGCAGTTTTTCTCCCAGCTCCCAGTATTCACCATTAACATATTCATAGATGACCACCAAGTTCCCCTTCAGTCTTCTCTTTCTCAGGCTGAACTGTTCCATATTCCTTAGTTTTTTCTTATAAGGTTTGTCCTCCAGGCCCTTAATCATTCTTGTGGCCCTTTTCTGGACGCTTTCAAGATTCTCCACAACTTTTTTGAAGTGTGGGGCCCTGAACTGGACACAGCACTCCAACTGGAGTTTCACTATGCCTAGTAGAGAGGAAGTATCACTTCCTTAGCCCTGCTTGTGAAACATTGACTAATGCATCCCAGTATGCTATTAGCTCTGTTGACTACAACATCACACTGGTGCCTCAAATTATCCTATGATCAACCATAACCATGAGGTCCCTTTCAACCACTGTGCTAGCCAGGACATCTCCTAACCTGTATTCATGCTGCAAGTTACTTCTTGCCAGATGAAGCACTCTGCATTTATCCTTATTGAACTGCTGCTGATTCTGCTCTGCCCACCTTTCAGCTTATCCAGGTCCACTTGGATCCGTGTCCTATTCCCTAGCAAAACTGCTTTTCCCTATAACTTAGTATCATCTGCTAACTTGGCCAGCATGCTTTCCAGAGACTCATCTAAATCATTGATAAAGATGTTGAACAGCACTGGGCCAAGAACTGAACCCTGTGGGCACCACTGGCCACCTTCCACCAAAATGATACAGACCCATCCACTAACACTCTGGGGAAGAGAAGAGTGAGGGGGGAGTTGGTGACTGTCTATAAGTAGTATGTAGGGGGTGAATATTGGGAGCTGGGAGAAAAACTACTCACTAGGGTGCTCCAGGGGAGGACAAGGAGCAATCTGTGCGACTAGAAGTGGTTAGTCTGCACATCTGAGTGAAAACCTGACTGCTCATCCCACATGATAAACCCATGTACCTTGCTTCACAGTGAGAGAGTCAGGTCAACCCTAACAAGTTTGTGTGTTTGGCCATTTATGGGAGTACACATGCTACTGAAAGTATTTGAAACAGTCAACAGAGCCGTGGAAAATTCTGGGCCATACTGTTCTCTGCAAACCAAACAAAGAGTTAGTGTCAAAAAACCATTGCATATAGTCTGGCCTTGTAAAGTTTTATGGGATTTAAAATTATTGCATTTGATTTGATTTAGCTGCTGTTTATTTGTGTGTGTTTTTTCCCATGTGGCCTTTAGCCCCAGCCCTTGTCTTTATTGAGCACGAGGAAAGGGGGAAGAAGGGAGAACTTCTGTTTGCATTACACAATGCTGGCAACAGAGCAGAACTTTTCCCCAGATAGTGTTGGCATTTCAAAAGCACACACATATTTTGCAAAATACCTTTTCTAATCTGCAGCCTTCTCTGTCTGTCTGTCTCTGGTTCTGGAAAGCTAAGAGATATACAGAGTAATAAAGGGACCCTGCCACATTTCACTTTTGTAGGATGGCACCATGTCCTTTGACCAGTGACTTGATTGTTATCAGGACGTCTCCCTCTAGTGCTGGTCGCTCAGCATTATATAATATAGGAGGAGAAATGGGATTCCCTTCTTTGCTATGGATAAAGAAAGGACTTTAGCTTGCAGCGTTGTCAGCCAGCCACATTACTCCACCTTAAACTTGGTTTAAAAGAAAGGAATATAGTGGGAACATAGGTGAAGGGGAGGCTGAAGAGTGAGTATTAGGAACATTAGAAGGAGTGAAGTATTAGAATGCCTAGGGTGACATTTTGCAAAGCCAGCTTGGGGTGCTCAGTAAGAAATCTTAATCACAGGCTGAGAAGGGACTATGCCCTTTATTATTATGTGCTGTTTTACTTCTACCCTTTCTCACAGCAGCATGCCATTGTGAATGAGGCTGGGTTTTGGCCATGGCTTTAAAGATGTTCAGGATTAGCCTCCACAATTTTTCAAGCTCCCTCTTTCTCTATAACACTCTCGTCTTCTCTACTACCATCCTTCCTGTTTTTAACTCTGCCCCACATAAATCAGCCACAGCCTGCTCCAGGAAAAGGCAGTATGCTGGTGACACCCAGCTGTCTCAGAAACCAAATGTTTAAGCTATAAATGGGGAAGGAGATACTTCCACCACACCTTCCCTGCTCCCCAGCTAGAACTGCATGCCTGCCCCAACAGGCAAAGAGTGTGTTTGACACGAGCTTTGCTGTTGATCTGTGTTTGCATACAAGGGTCTCCCTCAAAATTTTTCTATTTATGTTCCTATTTCATTTTTAACAAACCATGGTTGATCTAAAATCCTAGCTAAACTATTCACAATAGTTTCCTGAGGGCTGCATCTTGTGTGGCTGCTGGGATGATACAAGATGTAGCCTGGTTTTTGGTTTGAATCGTTTCCTATAAATCCATGAGTAATGCTGTCCATATTCAGAGCCAGCATTCCCTTTGCTTTCCATGCAGCAAGCTGGCTGTGGTGGATTTCCGTCCAGGAGTGTCTTGGCTTTAAGCTCTTGGCTGTAACCTCAGCTGACTGGGTTTCAGAAATGGAGAACCCAGGACAACTTTCTTCTCCAGAGGCCTATCTGGGGAAGATTTTTAAGTGAGAAAAGAGTTGATTGACTGTGGTGTCCCATGTGGCAGAGCATCTCTGCTTTTACATATGCCCTTCTCATATTCTCCCCTCTAAGGATCAGAAGGAAGGTCTCTTGTACCCTGCCTCTCTGCATGATGGACTTAAAGATTTATTGGTACATCCCAGTTGGCACTGGCTTGTAGCATATGGATTTGAGCCTGGCAGTGGTACATTGCATGATGTCTGCAAGGAGAACCAAGTATAATAGGCAGAAGAGCTTCAGTCATTCCTGCTGGTGAAAAAATACCGTATTTAATGGATCTTTGTTTTGCTCTAGATTAGCAAATCCTGAAGCTGAAAGCCACGTGTGTTCCTCAGCCTGGCAGATCATATACTCCAGTTAATGGCTCCCAAACTCCCTTCCCTCTGTTTTTAGTACTTTCTTCTACCAAAGGACCATATGTTATCTGCTCAGATGAGATTGCTTCTCTCTTTTTCATTCATAGCTGTAATTTGCTGCCAAACATGTACTGATACAAGCAAGGGCAAAGAATTATTCTAGGCTCTTTCAGTGTAGCAGAAATCTGGAGCTGATTCCTTTCTGGTTGATGCTACACTGTGATCCCATATATTCATTTATGAAAGGGATTGTATGGACTACTTGCTATGATAGCAGGAGAGTGGATCTGGTGACCCAGAAGATCAATTCTAATCCTTTCTTCCTAGCTAGCTAAGGCACTTGTATCTTACCATCATCCCAATGTCTGACCACTTCATGGAGCTTCTCTGTGTGCCTGCAGCAGCCAGTCCCAGAGAGGACAGAACTGTACACATCTGTCCATGCCTGATTTGCGCACTAGAACTGGAAGTTCATCAATGAGGTGACTCTATGCCACTGTCCACTCTGCCTCTCAGGCATTTAACTCTCATTCTTTTTTCCCTGCATATCACTCTTGGCTAATTTAGGCAGCTTTGTATTGAGCTGGTTTCCCATTCTTTAGTTGCTGAATTGTTACCATATATTGTGATGAGCTTAGACACCTGCCAGGGGCTCAGGGTTCCTTGGGGCTGTCAGGAGCCTAGGGGATAGTGTTGCAGTACTGAGCACGTTGGAGAAGCTAGCCATGAGTGACTCCCTCAAGGTCACAAAGGATGGCGAAGGCACAGTGGAGAAGCAAACCACTGTTTCCTAGAGGTTATACTAGTGTCCTGAACACTGGATCATCTTTCTTTTTTGCCTCTCTGCTTGTCCCAAGAGAGATCTTCACCTGATTCCATCTGGCCAAATTGTCTGCTTGCAGGAATGGGAGTTGAAGAGATCTCTTTGGGGCCTCCTCACCACTCTGAAATAACAGAAGTTTTCTATCTGCCTTTGTTGCTGTTCTTACAAACTAGCAGCTGCAAAGGGTAATTGAAGGTATAGAATGCAGATCACTAAAAAAATGAGACACACATGAAGCCACTGCAAAATCTAATTTAGAAAAGTGGAATCATATGCTGGCCCAACAGAATGCTGCCATTCAGCTCCTTCCTCATCCCAGCTGACGGAAATAAATAATCTACAGTTTAGACAGCCCCAGCAAATTCCAGCAGAATGAGACACTTGGTTTGGTAAGTTTTTGAAGCTGTTTGTTTCTGTAAAAGCCTATTTTGCTTGGGTCTCTCTTCTGCTGTCATCCCCTCCCCATTTTGTAGCATTCTACTGCATTTGACACTTAACACCAGCTTGAGCATCACCTTGCAGTCTAAAGCACTGAGGACAGCAAGAAAGAATTGGTGAGCTATGGTTCTCCAGGATTAGCATGCAGCAGCTTATTTGTGCCAGCAGCATTACACCACAACTCTTAGCCAGGGGGAGTTCATAAAATTTGACTTTCAGGCACAGGAGAAATTTGGCCACCATGTGCCTAAAAAACACACCACAGGGAATGATGATAAAGGGAATATCTCCACCTCAGTGTGCTGTGACTGCAGTGTGACAGTGTAGCCTGAGTGGACCTTACATGTGGGTGCTAGTAGTAGGGTGACTGCAGCGGCCTTGGAGCTCAGCTTGGGCTATTGCCCCAACTTCTCAGGCTCTGAGCTGTGCTGTGGCAAGTAGACTGCTGTCCCTGAGCTAGCTATTTAATCTGGTTCTTCTGGTTCTTTTCTTGCCCTAAAGACAGCTGCAAAGTAGTCATGTTCCCATACTAGCTTCAGCACTAGAGTGCTGAGAGAGAAAAGCACGATCTGTTAAATTACCCTCAAACCTGCAGTATCTGTAGGGGTTTTTTTAAGGACTCCCTGCTCAAATTCTGATCAGGCCTGGCACTGTTTAATTTGTGAGCTGTGACTAGATCTCAGCAGAGGTACTGTGTTGTGTAACCACAGCAGTGCAGAGCTCAGCCCGGGCTACAAAATACTGAGAAGCTGTATAGATACTTGAGCAGCCAGCCTGCTCCATGCTGCCACTTCTAGACTGCTAGCAGAACAGCAACTAACTAGTTTAAAGCCACCCAGGGTATCCCTACACAAACCACGATGACTGCAATGTACACCTACCCTCTGTAGTTCTGCAGTAAACTTAGAGGTGGAGATTAGCTTACTTTCTAAAAATCAACCGAGCCATATCTTCTCTTGAGCTGAAGACTTCTGACAGGAGAGGCTTAACACTTAGTAATATCTAAGGCCCTTTAGAGATGCTTAGAAGCTTGAATTCCATTGAAGTCAATGGGAGTGGTAGGTCCAGGTATTTAAGTATTAGTACTTGTTACTAAACTGAGGGACTTCTGCACTGGCTTTTCTCTCCCACTGTGTCAGCCCTTGGGTTGCAGTTCTTCAGTCAGAAAAGCAGAAGCCCTTGTGAATACTAGGATGGTGAAGGGGCAGCTGTTGTTAATTACCACTGTGTCCTTTAGGTTATGCCTATGGTAGATCAACTTTTCTTCAAATAAAATCTCCCATCCTCCATTTGGGGGAGTGCTAGTGCAAACCCAGCAGTGACAAGCAGCAGTGCTGCAGCACTCTGAACAGGGTTAGATGATACAATGGTTAAGGTGCAGCGGTCTGTCTACTCTAGTGCTCCCACCTCTGGTTACCCTCAACAAGCTACATGTATGGGTAGCAATACTGGGATGCTTCAGGGCAAAAGATCCAGTGGGGGTACACCTTTAAATATTTTTTTCTTTCCTCCCTTACTTGGAACATAGCTTGCTGTGGGGCTAGCTGGAGCCGGCTTCTAAAAAAAACACACTTATTTGCCCATAACATGCCCAAAATGAATTTGAACATTCTTTTAAGCACAAAATGAACCTTTCCAAATGAATGTGTTACTGGCAGCAGCAGGGTAAAGTGTTGTCATAACCTGGCTGCTGCCAGTTATGGATTTTTGGCTGCTCATCCATCCCTCCTCGTAACAATATAGAGTTTGTTTTCTGCCTGTCTTACTAGTGCAAGCTTCCAAGAGTGTTTCATAGCCATCAGTGCTTTGCATTTTGTTATTCTTTGCCTCATGCTTTGCTATTTTCAGGTGGGAGGATTTTATAACGTCTCAAAAGCACTTTCTAAATATTAACGGATCCTTGCTCCTCAGCACTCAAAGGAAAGGGTAAGAAAATTACAGGGAATAGCTGTAGGAAACAACGGGTGTTCAATACGTACACAGCACCATTGCACAACAGTTAAGGGTAGGAGGTGAAGAATAACACTGGGTTCACTTAGACTTGCTGAAGGAATGTAGTTAATGCAGTATGATATTACCTGAATGGCAATGAGCCAGGACACAAGTTAAGATCCCTGCTTGTCCTAAAAGTAGCTGAGTCAGTTTTGAATCAGTGCCCCAAACTGCTGGGGGGTGCATTTTGGTAATGAAGTACTCCTTGATTATTTTGCAGGCTTTGAACCTGAGTCCAGGCCAGTAATACCATCCTGTCTTGCTAAATTGCCCCAGCAGTTCTAAACACACGCAGTATCCTTCTTTACCTCCTGTTTTAACCTGTTGTTCAGTGTTGTTATGGAGTGTTGGATGCTTTCTGATCCCTGCTGCAGAAGTGGATACATTTTGATAGTGGGCAAGTATGGTATAACATGCACTAGGATAGTTCTGGCACCACAGGGGCATGTAACACCTGGGGAAATAGTTTCTTCCTTACACCACAAGCAGAGGCAAGGGCAAGGACATGTGCAAGTGTAGGATGCTTTCCACTGACTTCTCATGGCAGAGCATTTTCTAGAGCAAAGGGATGACCCCCACCCATGCCTGGCAGAAGGGTCACAGATTCTGATGAAGTTAGCTTTGACTCAAAAGCTTATGCATCTCTGATTCAGTCAGTCTATAAGGTGCACCTCTACCTTGCCTTCTGCCTAACTTCAGACTAACATAGCTATTTATCTCTGATAATTGTAAGGGAGGGGAGCATTGAGACCTGTTTTAGCCCCACTTCCCCAGCAGGGGCAACAGCTCTGCTGCTTTCACTTGCACATGACCTTGAGACAGGCCTGGCAAATTCAGCAGGGGGGTTTGTCCATGCTGGGATTACCTTTCCTGCTTCCTTTCTGTCTTCTAGAGAGGCGATATTCCAGATCCCGTGCTAAGGCCGGTATGCTGAGCTACAACTCCCACGTGATGACTGGTCGGCAGCCCAGCGAAACGGCTCTGACACCACTCACAGAACAGGAGGGTGAGGCTTACCTGGAAAAATGTGGCAGCATCCGTCGCCATACTGTTGCCAATGCCCACTCGGATATTCAACTTCTGGCCATGGCCTCCATGATGCACACAGGGATGGTAATAGAAGAATCAGATAGCAGTGATAACTGTCTCCTCCTTCAGCCCAGCTTCAGCCACCGTCAGTGCTCCAGTGAGCCCAGTATTGCTGACGGGCCAGAAGGACTGGTAGCCACAGACAGGCAAGAGTCTACAGAACTGAACTGCACATCTGTCGGCTAGGAAGGATCCTTCCATGGGAGAAGAGTCATGTGCCCTAAACTGGACAATAGTTGTTATGCTGCTGCTGGGAACAATGGAGAACACAGGCTTTGGGGATGGATTTGCTGATACCATGGGAATGGTCTGGGTTCTCTTGTCTCTTTGGAAATGTTCCATAGATTTTTTTTTTTTGATCTTTTACTTTCCAAAACCGTTGTCAGTGGAGGTACTACATTGCTCTCAGCACAGCACATGGGGCTGCAAGGGTGTCGCTGTTAAATGCCATTTTCTGTCTTCTGTAAGGTTTTCTTGTGCAGTGTTCCACTGCTTTGGCCTCGGGTACCATTCTATTTTCTGTGAAGGAAATGAATCCCCTTCTTTCTCTCTGCCTCCATTTCCCCCCACCCCCTTCTCTCTTTCTTGTCATGTCTAACTCATAAAATGGAGCTCTATCTCCCTGAGTGCAGCAACAAGTAGAGGGGATTATGCTAAAAACATTTTTGGTCCTGCCTTGGACTGTGGGATGGTAATGACTGGGGTTGCGTTTTTGTTTTTATATATTATTGTACTCAGGGATGAAACTTCTTGCATCTCACGGAGAACTCAGCCCAGATGTCTTGTGGTTTCTGAAGGGAGAAGGGGATCTTCTTTCTTCTCTTGGCTCCCTCTGCGTATAGGGGAGGGGTCTATTCTGATAGCCTGAATTCAAACAAACCGGAGTGGCAGATGACTTTTTCTACCGAGAGTCCGTTGCCTATCCACATGAGTAGAATATGATGTCAGGGGCCCGGTTCAGCTTTTATGCAAACCCACTGAGACATGGGGTGAAACTCTGGGCAGAATCTACCTAAAGCTTTTGGGGTTTGGCAGGATGTGTACTGTCAAGAATGTCAGCATTTTTAGCGTGCCACCATAAGGAGAAACTGAAACTGGTGGCGTTGGAAAGGAAAGAGGCATTGTGGTAACCGAGGGTATACATCTGCATCATGAAGGTGGCTTCAAATGCTTTTTCAAGGCCAGGCCTCCACACTTCTTACCCTAGTGCTGACACACAACCCCCATTTGAATCCCATCTTGCAAATTTTATGACACCAAAGAGCATCATTTGGCCTTTGAGACAGGAACTTCTTGCTGCAAATGGCAAATCTATGCCACTTTTTTCTGACCTCCCTTTGTAGCTGGCTGATCTGACTCTTTTTTGTTTTTAATCCTTGTCTGTCCAATTTGCAGCTAGGTACCATTTAAAAAAAATTGAAAGCTAAAACTGGGTTGAGTTCTTAAGAGATACAATGTTTTGCAGACAGATACTAGTACAGTAGTCCTCTGTCTACTTAATAGCTATTATTTGGTACTCAAATGCCACTTCCATGAGAGTGGAGCCAGCCTGCTCAAGAAATCCCCCTAGAGACTCTGCTGATGTCTTGCTGATAAAATTCTATGTGTAATGATAAAGGGGAATTGATATACTGCTTTAAATATCAAATTCCATGAAAAAGGAGTGCAACTCCACAACCTCCCCCAATAGTCAGTAACACACAGATTTCTTAATAAATCTGTCCCAATGCTGAACTGAAAGGTATTTTTACTTGCCAGGACTTGAATTCAGGGCTCTGTGTATATCATGCCATAATTAATTAATAACCTTGTGTAAGACCTGATTCTGCAAGAATTGGCACATACCTTCATTCCTGTTGTCTCCTTGCCATCTTTCAGAGCTGGGGTTTGATGGGTAGAGGAAATGGAATTTCTTCCCTGGCTACTGGAAGCACAAGAAATTCTAATGCCAAGTCCTAAGCCTGAGACTTTTTGTAAATGAAAGGACTGCTTTTCATCCTGTGTTTGAGAAATGTAGGTAGATATATTTGACAATGGCCTGTTCCTGCCCCTAGTCAAGGAGACTGGAATTTAGCTATGGGCTTTTGCTCTGATTACCATAGCCTTGCTATTTGAAGAGCAAGGGACTTAGCTGGGTTCTGAACCTGCCAAGAAGAATACCACAAAATGTAGAGAACAAGGGGGAGATGGGCACAGGCGGCTTTAAGCCAACTATACTTTAGCTGAATTCTGGGCTGGCTTGTGGGGAGCGGGGGGGCAGGGGCAGGCTACTCTCCAGGATAAATTTAAATTGCCCTCGTAGTTATTGTAATTTAAGATGGCTTTCTCAGGGAGGCTGGGGGCTGAGCCCAGAACCTCCATAGGATGCCATGTGCAGCAAAGATGCCTCCCACCTTAATGTGTTCCCTAACTCTTTGAACAAGTGGCAACATAAGCCTGATTAAATGTTCCCTGCGCTACTCCTGCACTGAAGGAATCCTCTGGTCACTTGTGGTGCTTTTTATTATAGCCATATGCATCATCAGGTGCATCTCCCCACAGTATTTCAGATCACTTTTTAATAATGTTTCACTTTCTTTCTCTCTCCCCTCCCCCATTCTGCAAATATCAGGAAACTTTTTTTGGTAGCGGGCGTTATCCTCTTTATATAACTAAAACGACAAACGTCACTTTGTTGTCTATCAGACTCCAGAATAACCATCCATTCCCTCTCTAGGGGGAGGAATTGCTTGAGCATTATGAACTCCAGTCTTGATTTTAACTTGAATATTTTTTTTTTTTTTTTTTTTTTTTTAAAGTACCAACATGTCTGGTTGCTTGGTTGGTTGGTTTGTTTGTTTTGTTTTTTGTTTGGTTTTTTTAATGTGTGTGTTACTTTGCAACAATTTGCACCTAGCCACTGTGACTGATGCACTTCCCAGGTAGTTTGATTTTTTTTTTTTTTTTTTTTTAAAGGTAGGTGAGTTGTTGTTTCCGTTATGTAAACAGAACATGAGGCTTAAGTAACTCTAGACAAGGATTGAGAAAAGTGATACTTATTGGGCCACCCCAGAAATGTTGAGTACACACAAGCGTTTGGAAGTAAAGGGGCCCACATCCCTTGTCAGCAGCTTATGTGACTTGCCAAAAGCTCTAGAGTGACTTGCACTGATCTGAGAGAAGAGGATTTCATTGAGTGACAGCATATAGGTGTCTCTAGACATGGCAGTAGCCTCCAGAAGGGTTTTCCTCTACTTGTTCAGTGAAGGATTATTTTAACTGTGGGCAAGGAGCCTTGGGAGTAAAAGGTGCAGATGATAACCTAGACCAGCAGCATGCAATGTTTTAGCTTGTTCTGAGCTACTAGAAAGGGCCACTTTGATGCCACAGTGTCCAAGATGGGTCCTGTCTACTCACAATCTGGTATGGACATAGCTTGTAGGGAAAGGAGCATTGTCCTTTTTTCCCTCCTGTGTCCTATCATTCTAATTCATGCCTTCTGCATAAGCTGCTGCCAGGTTATGAAAGGCTTTCCCTTGCCATTCCCAAAAGCTTGTACATTATCCCCTTGTTGGATTAATCTATAGATCAGTAGTCACCAACTGGTCGATTTACAATTGACTGGTCGATCGGGGAGCCCCTGACAGTCGATTTCAGTATGCGGGGGCTAGCCCTCCCAGACTGAGATCGACTGTCAGAGGCTTCATGTTTGGGAGGGGCTGGGACACAGTCTGGGAGCAGCAGGATGCATGTGGCTGGGCTGAGCCTCACCCCCTGTTGCATGGGTGATTGGTGCGGGGGGGCACATGCCAGTCAGCAACTGGGGGGGAAGGGGGACCCCTGTGGCCAGTTGGACCAACCGGAGTGGGGGGTTCCCGCCGCAGCAATCGCGCTAGCTGGGAATCATGAGTGGTGATCCCGGACATGTCAGCAGCGCTTCACTCGGTGCTCGCACAGGGGCACTGGTGCTCCCGGCTGCCCGTCGCCGAAGTAGGGAGAGCTGCCTGTCGGGGGGGGATACACCAACACTTGCAAGTGGTGGATATGCACCCCCATGGACCCCCTACGCATTGCCACTGCCCTGTTGCCAGGGCTGGGTTGGGTGAGTGGGACAATCCCCCTCCACACCCACTGCCACCGTGGCTGCAGCAGGAGTGGGGAGGGACATGTATGCAGCAGTGAGTGCAGGGGGTGGGGCTGGCACAGGTGCTGCACAGGGTGCGGCACAGGATGGAGCCACGAGCAGCTCATCCAGGAGGCATGGCAAGGAAGGGCACACAGCCTGAGAGGGCATGGGGGGGGACGCATGCCCCCAGATCTGTCCATGTGCAGGCTGGGGCCAGGGCAGCACCAGGCTCTTCCCAGCATGGGTGTTTGGGCCAGGCAGTGGAAGCAGAGCTGGAGGCAAGGCTGTAGGCACCCAAAAATTTACCATAGTCCCCACCAACCCACTCCTAGCGCCTCGGCTGCTGTCCAGCACGACCCCCTGCACTGAGAAGAGCCTGGAGCCATCCTGGACCCAGCCTGCAGCTTGTCCTGCCCTGCGGACAGAATGGGGGGGGCACGTGCCTACAATGCCCTTCCAGACTGTGTGCCTGCACCCCTTGAGGAGCTGCTCACCACCCAGCTATGCAGTGCCTGCCCAGCCCCATTCCCTCACCCACTGCTGGGGGCGTGGGTAGATTGAGGCCCCAGAGGTAAGCGAGGGAGCGGTGCACAGGCAAGAACAGGAGCTGCAGGGAGTGGGGGACAAGTGGAGGCCTGGGGACATGTGTCCCCTGGGCCTCTGCTTATCGCACCACCCAGCCCTGCCAGGGCCCCACTCCTCCCAGCGCCTGCTTCTGCCTGTGCCCCCGTTCCCTCCCTCACCTCGATTTGCCCTGCCCTTTCCACCACAGACTTACCTGCTGGGGAGGTGCAACCCCAAATAATTTTTTCTCCCTCCACCTTGATCTGCCCCCCCCACACACACACAGACTGACCTGCAGGGGGGAGGGCAGCAGCGCACGGTAGATTTTTGGGTTGCTTTTTAATTCAAAAAATGATCTCCTACCCAAAAAGGTTGGACACCACTGCTATAGATGAAGTCACTTCTCACCTCACTACCTCTGTCTTCCTCCTGTAAGATTTACTACCACATTCTTCTCATTTTAAGATGGCTGAAGTGGTTTGTTTTTTGTCACTTTTGTGTGCCCATACAAACTGTGCTGAAGTCTGTACTATAGGCTTATTTAAGGGTGTCCATTGGAAAGCTAATTTATATTAGTGTAACATGCTCTTTTACTACCTCCCTGACGAGGCAAACCGTGTGGTTTTAGTGCTAGCAAGCTTAGCTCCTCCCCATCCCCTGCCAGGATGGGCAGCAACCTGTATTTAAATTGTAATTGTGCATCTGAATGCACCCAGGAAATGCCATCGCTACTAATGCACTATTGTCATTGTCACATTGTGACAACTGCGTCAGAGTTTGGAATGTCTGTCATGTAGCATTTGTCTTTAGGTCCTACTCCCTGCTGGTTGGGATCTCTTTGGGAGTAACATTTGTGATGGTTGCAATAAATGTTTAATCCATGGACTGAATATTCTGGTTTGTATGAACCACTTGTGTGCTTGCAAAATGCTTTCTCTCTCAATTTTTTAGCTAATTGCTTGTCTTCATTTGGCTGTAACATTTACAATTATTTATTTACACCTATTTAATTTTGCAGTTCGGTTGCAGCCTCAAAGGGACCTGTGGTTCTCCCCTTCCCTCCCTCACCCCCCAAAGGCAAATTTGTCTCTCTAAGAGGTAAAAACCTAATGCTTGCTGAAACTTAATAGCACAACTCCACCGTTAGCTTCACTACAATCAGGACTGCACCCTCTATGTTTGGAGTGAAACTTACTCAGCACAGCAGGCCCTGATCCTTCTCCTGCTATGGGCCCACCTAAAGCTACCCTACTATTGGATCTTTCTGGTACATATAGGATGCATCTACATGTTGCCCTACATTGATGTTGTTACTGTGCTGTGCTTTAGTACTTCCTTTTAAAAGTACTAAAGCACGGCACGGTAACTGTACTGTGCCATGTAGTTTTAGCCACTGCTTCACCGTAGCGGCATGCTAAAATTGGGGGGAGGCACTATGGCAAAGTAGCTGCTATTCACATGTAGATGCACGTGATTGCTACATCACCGTAGCACATTGTATGGTGACGCAGTGTGTCCCTACTGTGACATAGGGTGACGTGTAGACACGCCCATAGACTACATATAGGAAGAGCCTGTTTATTATATACTCATTGTCCATAAGGGAAGTAGCTCCTCCACAGATGAAGAGACGGATGTAAAAATACAACAATGATGAAAATACACTGGGAGGTCCAGGAAGAGAGACCCTCACCATGGAGCAGAACATCAGGTGGTATAAATCAGCATAGTTTAGTACATGAACAGACGTGACACAAGCTGAGGATCTTGCTCTTTTTAAATATGGTAGTTTTCTTTCTTTTCCCTCCCCCTTCTAACATAGGGGTTGGGGAGATATTTGTCTTGAAAGTACTTATGGGGATGAGATTGAGGAGATGGAGAGTGCCTGACACATTGGGGATAGGGGAGATTTCATGCCTTAGAAAAATGGAGAAGTATGACACCATGGCTAGGTGGAGGCTGATGTAAAATTAGAAAGGAAAGGTGAGGAATTTAAATGCAGTATCAGACTGTGGGTGAACAGGAAGGATTTGGGAGAGGAATAAGGCCAAAATACAACAGTACCAGCTGCATCTGAGTTCAAAGCAACAGCAAGAAGCAAAGAAAGATATAGGTTTTCATAGACACTTTCTGTATCTGGTGTCCTCAAGTGGTTTCTGCTCTGGCAAATATCAGTGCTTTCTTCTGTCCTCATGAAAGGCTATACTGTCCTGGCAGGGGATGGGTCCAGTACTCAGTAACAAGGCCTTTTCTGATGAGGCAGCAGTGTTCATGGTTGAGAGGGGTGTCCAGCTGGCCTGCTCAGTGTGGAGGCCTGGAAAGGTTGGGAGGCTTCAGGGGGTAAAGATCCTGCATCCCTCCAGATGTACAGGCATACCTTGGAGATATTGCGGGTTCGGTTCCAGACCACCGCAATAAAAGCGAGTCACACAAATTTTTTGGTTTCCCAGTGCATATAAAAGTTATGTTTACACCATACTGTAGTCTGTTTTTTAGACATCATGCTATTGCACACTTAATAATGTACATACCTTAATTAAAAAAACTTTATTGCTAAAAAATGCTAACCATCATCTGAGCCAAATGGCACCGATGGAAAACTGGCGCTGATAGACTTGCTTGATGCAGGGTTGCCACAAACCTTCAATTTGTAAAAGCGCAATATCTGCGAAGCGCAATAAAGCGAAGTGCAATAAAACGAGGTATGCCTGTATAGCTGTTTGGTATGCATCAAAACAGCAGGAGGATCTGCTCTGTGTTGTTCTAGAGTTGCATCTTAGATGTTGTAACTGTCTGTTGTTGTTGCCTTGGTGCGTTTGTTTAAAAGCTAGAGCCCTGTTGGTAATTGCCGCTTCCTGTGGAAGAAAAAAACAACCTGTCAGCAGAGATCAGGATCCGTGTGACGGAGTGAGTGGAAAACAAGCCTTACTCTAACAAAGGAGGTCCTTGAGGACCATGTCTGACACTTCTACTGGATCTTAACACAGTTAAAGTCACCAACTGAGTCATGTTGCTGCTGGAAAGCACCCAACTACCACAATATTCAGGGAATTTCCTAAAGGGCAGCTTCCCTTTCATCAAGTACATGGGATTTCAGTGCTCAGGGTTTGCACTACTCCTCCTTCTCAAAGTTAGTGGAAATTTTAACTGGTAATTCAAAGTGAGCGGAGTTGGGGTGGAGCCGAGTGCTTTTCAAAATCCACCCTCTGACCTCACTGCTTCTGCCTTCATCCAAGTGCGGCTATAACACGGCGGCGTGTGGAGATACCCGAGCTAGCTGAGGTCAAGCAGCAGAGCCGAGCTGGCACAGTGCTCTGCCTGGGCAATATAACGTGCTTCTCAGCAAAGCCAATTAACTTTGGCAGTCTGCTCTCCTATGTAGCTGCACTGCTTATAATAGTGCCTGAGCTCACCTGTTTAGAGCTAGCTTGCATGTCAGTGTGTGGCTCTGCATTTGCTATGTAAATACACCCTTAAATTTTTACCACCTCCTCAGTGAGAAAGCAGGATGCCTTAAGCCTTTTTAGCACTTTGAAAAACAGCTTTGAGTACAGTGGTGCATGGACCATCACTCCTCTTATAAGTGGTTGCACAGGGCACCTACCTTTCTATCTGCAATTGTAGCAGCCCCGTGCTAATGGGAGCAGCAATTGCTTTAGCTGAATAAATAGTATCAGGAACAGGTTTTTCAGCTCTCTTCAAGAGTCAGCTAACAGTTGGAGACCAGCCGGCTCACAGTGGTCCAGAGTTAGAGAATTAGTGCCCTGTGGTTTGGGGTTTTTTTAGCTTATTTGACATTGTGCTTTATAAAGCAACTGCCACCTTCCACCTGGGGCTGGCTATTTTCTGTTCCATAACGTGTTACAGAAAGGCATGGTTAAGACCTGATGTCGACTCCTACAGCACTAAATAACAGTTGCCCCAATTTCTCCGAGGCTGTTTTCCTTTGGTATGCTAAAGTAGCCATGTGGTTTTCACAGTAAAGGATCTACATATTTTGTTACTCTTCACCTGTTAGAACTACTGCGGCATTTGGCTTCTTCCTAACCACTTGCATCTACATCCAAATTCCGTAAAAGGCATCAGTTAGAGCATATGTGCATCTTGCATGGAGTTTCTCTCACAGGAAGTGTCCTGCTTCCATCCAGCTACAGTCTTACTTAACTACCAGAATTGCATCAGCCCACTACCTGAGATGCTAAATGTGCAGTAGAATTAGTCACAAAAAACTGTGCGCTGGCACTATGGTGCAGTAGCACCAGTTACTGTGCACTACATGTTACTACAGGTACTAAACTTAATACGCAGTAACCACAGCACATTAATGAATGTGTAGATGTGCCCACTGGGTCGCTGTGCTCTCACACCATTAAGACAATTTGGGAGGATAAAGCAGCATTGCCATTTTACCAGAGATGTAAGAGGAGGTAAAAAATTACTATCTAGAAGTGGTAAGGTACTAGCTATGCATGATGATGTTCTGCCTTTCTGAACCGTCTGCTTGGGAAGACGGGATACATATATTGACTCAGGTAAACACGTGAATCCCTTTTCATAGGACCAGATAACTGTTACGAAGGATTAACTATAGTTTATATTATAAACTCTATATCATTTCCCACATTCCTACAATGGCAGGAAAGAGAAGATCCTGTCACCCTGAAACAGGGTGGTTTCATCTGAAAGGGGCAGTTCCCATTCTTGCCACAATTATCTACAGTCTACATCTATAGTTATCACCAATAAAATGAAGTTTCATTTTGATATCATTATAGTTCAATATTAACCCCTAATTATACTGAATGGGGTAAAGTTTATAGCTTTTTCTGTAGTAATTCGTATAGGCTGTTTATAGTATATTCAAGACTGGAGGTTTATAATCGTCGTACAATTTTCAGAGCTGCATTGGGCCATTCTCAAAAGTGTTCCTCAACTGTAAGAAGCACTAAAATGTATCATTACGTCTTAAAGACTGATGTTTCAAATTCTGTTCAAACTGATCATATTCCTAAAAGAGAGTACAAGTCATGTCTGAACTGCTCAGGATGGAAGTGCCAATATTAGCTGAGGGAACAGAAAGTGACTCCTGAATGTTGAGTATCAAATGGCATTTAAAATGATTTGCACCTGCTAATGGTAAACATGGCTTCTGGTTTTCACCGTCTCAATTTGACATTACACATTGAATATTAATTTGTAAACAGTCATTGGAGGTGGAGTGGAGAGTACTCTTATTGCAGTGTAATCTAAAAGTTTGGTGTTTGGGCCACCAAGACGTCTGCTAAGGGGTTAGAGATATGGGTTTGAACCTTCCCCTTCAGGCAGAGAAAAGTCTTCAACGTTTCGCAGTGAAGTAATTGCTAGGCCATACAAAAGGAGCTCTTCACCCAACTGGGTTGAAAAGAAAGTGTGAGCTCTGCTCAATTCCTTGAAAGGCCAGCAGGAGAGGTATGCACGGTCCTGAAAGAGGCACCTGAGAGGTGAAATTTTAATTTTATCCCTGTCTTCAGGTTTGGGTAGTTCCCTTTTGCCTAATCTAACTTCAGGCAAGTGGCCATCCAGTTTGTGAACTCTTGGATCACATTCTGAGGTGCCTACTTCTCTCTGCCTTGTGAAGAGAGCATTGCTCAGGATTATAACTTCCACTCCAGAGACCAATCATTTGAAAGTTAAGCAATGAAGCATCCAAGCCCTTTTATTGGTACTGTACTAAGGGATTGGCCCAAGGTCACACAGGATGTCTGTGCCAAGCAAGAGATTTAACTTTAGATGCCCCAAATTCAAAGGTAGCACCCTCCGGCTGTGATCATACTTCCCATACGGACCGTTCTATGCTCAAGGAATGTTAGCACTTGAAGAGCAATGGGATTTTATTAAAGCAAGCCCCAAAACTGCCCACAGCACTTGTATTTTGGTTACCCCATCCCAGAGTCAGAGGGGCACCAAGCAAACCTCTTGCAATTTCATACACTGGCTCCACTGCTGCTTTTAAGCTGAGTAGTATGTCAAGCAGATAGAGTACATCATCTAGGCTAGGGGAGAGGCTAATGTGGCCCACATGCCACAAGTGCATGGGCAGCCTCTGTGGGTGGCACATGGGAGACTGGAAAGGGGACAGGCAGCACAGAGGGGATAAGGCAGGAAGCAGAAAGCAGAGCAGGCAGAGGAAGGGGATTGGAGTGGCACTTGGGAAGGGTGCAGACCTAAGGTTGGTCCTCACTGATCTAGGCCATAGTGCCTAAAATTAGACACCGAGAATTTGACGCACCCAAAATTCAAGCCACTATTCAAAAGTTAAGTCTAAAACGCATTTAGATTAGTCCCACCTTGCATCTAGACCAGCTGAAGCGTGTAGGGCTAATGATTTACTCCCATGCACAAAACACAAACATTGCTCATACCACCGGCCTGAAAGTCGAGCAGAGACATTCTCTTTTGCAAAATGCCCCTATGTGGCTGCTATGTTACCTCTTCTACTAGAAGATCAGTGGTTAGTCCTTCTGGATTAAATTCCTATTGACACAGGAACACAACGTTTCTGGGAGTGCTCTATGACTGCTCAGGCAGTGTACTTAATGCCTACTGTCTCTTGGCTGCAAAACATTCTCCATCTGCGGTTAAAGACTTGACCGTTCATTTTCTGGATATAATCAATGGGGATAATACAAAAAACCTGTTATTAGGAAGAAACCTATTAAAAATAAAAATAAATAGCTAAAAAGCCATAGCACATACTCTAGGAGAATTTCCTGGCTTATTTTGTATACACAATTGCACCGAATAAAGTAAAACAAACTGCTAAAGCAATAGCTGTGCAGACCTCCCAGGTATACGGTATTTGTAGGCCAAGCTTGAGGGCTGGACTGATGCTGCCCCCTGCAGTCAGATGCAGTCCTTGCAGCTCCATGAATAAGCTGAAATTTAACATTAAAGTCATTAACTTTGGTGTGCTGGGTGATGCAGGTTGCAGTTTTTGCTGCTCTGCCTAGAAGCCTGTGAGGATCATCTTAGTTAAAATGGTTTAATGGCTCATCCTTAATATTCTGTCATTAAAAACTGACAGCCATTAAAGAACTTAGTCATTTAATCATTCCCATGTCAAAAGAAGCTGTCCCCTACTGTATAATGTCCAGTGTTTTGTCAGGCCACATTTGCTTTATTATTTATTTATTTTTTCAGTCTATTGGCACGAATAGATGCCTGTCGCTCCCAGCCCAGCCATCAAAATGCAGCCTCATTAAGATGACACCAATAGGAACAAAACAACTGCCTCTCTGGAAAAGAGAGGGAGCCATCTGCAAACATTCATGTCAGTCCCTGTACCCAGGTGCCTACAAATATGAATCCATCATACTGTCTAACCATGCTGCAGAACCTGACCCCTCAATGTTTTTCCCTCCTCGCTTTTCCACAAAACAGTGGCAGAGGGTAGTATGTCTTAAGATATTCTTCCTAAATCATTTTTGTCATCACAGGATGAACTTAGTTCCCACTGGAGAGCCAACCTATGCCCTCAATGATGCTTGGACAGTCATAATGAAGAAAGCAGCACACTACACAGTACTTAGTGGCATCAGTAGATATTGTGGGTACTCAGCACATCTATAAAATAGGGAATTTTGACACTAGGAACAGGCACCCAACAGTTAAACATTCATTTTTGAATGCAAGGGGCTATAAAGAGGTCAGGGAAGAATGTGCCCTGTAAAAGAATAGTTACTGTGTAATTGTGAGCTGGTTAAGGGTTAGAGATTCTTTTAATCACCACATCCTTGCAACAAGGGGTGAACCAGGTTCAACTTCTGCTTCTTTGCCCACACAAATCTCCAAGCCAAAGGATGCTGCAGCAGTGAAAAAGCAATGCAGGTGATTGGACCCAAGTGGCAAGTAGATGGCTCTGTAAAATAATTGTTCCTTCTTTGAGTACTTGTTCCATTGGCTGGTCAGCAGATATATTTATGGAGAGTTAAAACAGCTAACCCTCTACATCTGCTGACAAACACTACAAGTAACCCTTAGGACTTGCAAAAGAGCTTTGTTCTATGAAAGGAGGAGGAAAGTGTCCTAAAGTTGAGTGTGCAAGGTTTTCTCCTCTAAGGGCATGTCTACACGTGCATTTAAGTGCACATAAATTTAATGCGTATTAGCTTAATGAGCATTAGCAGGCTTCTACACATGCAGGTGTTAAAGTGTATTAACCCTGTGTAAGGCCCAACCTGGGACTAAAGTTAGTCCCAAGTCAGTTGACACTTTAACACATTTACATGTTTGTTAGTGTCCTTTAACTAGTTGCGCCTAAATTGATACTTGCATTTGCAGGTATTACTTTTAGGCATGAATAGCCCACATTTGCCATGTTTAATGAGTGTTAAGGGTGTACACATGTAGACAGGTGCCCATAATGTATATTAACTTAGGCTAATGCACATTAAAGCATCACATGTAGATGTTCCCCAAGAAATGAATGAGGTTACAGGACTTGGCAATTTTTTGCCAACCCAGCCCCTGCTACAGGCTACAGATCTTTGTGCACTGTCCCCTAGCTGCCAAGAAGCAGATGCTATGGAGGGAGAGAATACTGAATGAAGCAGCTGGTAGGACTCTGGGGATGTCACCTCCACTGCCCTGCCTGGCACATACTGCTAATTCCCTTAGCTGCCGTGGGTTGGATCCAGTTTCTTCACAGGCTGCATCCAGCCTGTGGGCCATGAATTACCAACACCTGGTTCAGGGGGAACAGTAGGAAATGAACATCTATTCAAATCAATGCCTTAGGGAGTTGCTTTCTGTTTTTGAAAAGGCATGTAAAGACATCCTGACATTACCACTCAATTCTCGCTGCCCCTTCACCTGATGAAGACACCCACCAAAAATGCTGGGTTAGAAAGGTGATCTAAAAAGCATTCTGCTAAAAGCCCAAAGAGGGATTCATTAGGCCCAGGTTTACAATATTTAAAGAACAAGGGATGCATCTACACAAGTTGCTTAAGGTGCAGAAGACTAATTCTACTGTGCATTAGCATGGTGGGGAAATGCACAGTAGATTTAGTCTTACGTGCAGTAGTGTCACCAAAAAAACACCCGTTCATCTGTGCTGATGTACAGTAGCGCCAATTACAGTGCATTAATAATGAATGGCCAAGGAGAGGAAAAAATAAATTGCACATGAGATAAAACAGACCCTTGAGAATTTTAGATACATCTGGATGCAAGAGTATGAATTCGGAGGGTGACAGGCAACTACTACTGCTAAATGAACCATAACACAACTGACTGAATATTTGAAAGACATATTTGATCATCCGTGATTACAAGGATAAATGCCTCTAAAAGTTGAAATGACATTGACCACTCCAGAAATAAAAATTTGGATTTACATTTGAATATCAGTCTTGCTTTCAATCTTGCACTTGTATAGAACAGCTCCTGCCTATAATACTTACCCAGCTGGTATGTGTGTGTATATCAAATAAGAATAATAGCACTAATATTGATAGCATCTGCATAGCTGATGCTATCAGTATTAGTGGGTTTTAATCTGGTTTTACTTTCCGGAAGACAAGGAAGCTTAAACAGGATTGACAGGAAAGCACATCATGTTTTGGTCCACTGGAAGGCAGTCTGGACTCATGCCACCTCAGGAACAAAATGGCTAGCACTTCTTGGTTAAAGAGGTCCTTAGTGACAGTCTTTGAGAATCCATTCATAACTAGCAAAGCATGTCTTGCTGAGTTTGGGGTACCAGGTTACTTTGAACAGCTCTTATGTGTAGCACTACGGTGAGACTGATTTGGTGCTGTATCAGTTCCATAGTCAGCTACCTCCTGACAATCTTGCTCTACCTACTCAGTTTGCAGTGTGGATCATCACAGTGCTTTCTATCAGAACTTGAATGCTGAGCTTTTGGAAGAGATAGAAAAGCTTTCCATGCTAAACCTGTGGCCTTGATTGTTCAGAGCTTGATGACTATAACTTTTGCCTGGGAGATATGAATTTAAATGTTCTGCAGGTGAGGAAGGCCTAGAACACAGGTCTTTGGTTTCCTGGGCAAACGCTCTTAATTTCAGGTTCTAGGGCCCATGTCTCCTCCAGTACTTTATTACTGAGCTACATGCTGGTGTCAATAAGGGTGGTTAGGACATCAATCCAATAAAAGTGTCTTTAAAGCAGCCCTGTTTATGACACTTAGGCTAGAGACAGTCATTGCACATAAACTGGTTTAGGTGATCAGAAACTGATTTAAACCTGTAACAAAACAGATGTTCAGTCCACAAAAACCAGTTTGAGATTGGTTGAAACTGGTTTGAGATGAACCTGGTTGAATGTAGTATCAAGACTTAACTGATTTGGCTCAAACCGGTTTATGCAACGTCTGTCCCAGTCCCTGGAGTCCTCTCGGGACTGGGTGGGGCTCTCTGCTCCCTATAGACTGCCAGCTGCTTCCCCCCTCCCCTCACAACTCCCTGTTAAACAGGAATTCCTCCCTCCCCAGAGGAGGTGCCTGTGCATTAGCTAGCAGACCACATGGTGGCTATGATCTGTGCTGAATTAACAAGTAGCTGGTAATGTCCTTCTGTTGTTTTCTTAATGGGGTGATAAAACAGTTATCAATTTCCTGCTGGGCTAAATCAGAATTCCTGCTGGAGCCTGGCCACGCCCCCCTCAGCTTCATGCTGTGGAAGGGAGGGAGGGCTGCTCTAGTGCCCCTCAACTTCTAGCCTGAGCCACTGCAGACATGTGACTGTATTTCTGGGATGTCTGTCCAGTTACAAACCTGATATAGCTTAGGCACATTAGACTAACCTGCAAAGATTGCATCAATTCAGGCTCAGGCTTTTTGAGTGTCTGTCCCTAGCCCTAAGCTCTGTGGAAGCAGAGGAGTTCTTAGACATTCCTCTTAATACCATGCATTTCTATTGATTCACTCTGGGATCTTCTCTCGTGAGGAACTGGATAATCTGATAAGCTTTAAGCAGTACCTAAGCTTTCCCTAGTGACTGTACAGGAAGCCTAGATACCTAACCCCCACAGTATTTGATTGGCCACCTGAGGCAGCCTGTAATGGGCAATTAGGATCCAGCCCCTAAACCCTGCTAAGACACTTAGGTTGCTAACTCAAATTTGGTTTTCAGTCTGGTAAGAAGATCCAAAAGATGATTCTTTGAATGCCATAGATGGTCCCTAAACCCAACCCAGGAGCAATAGGAAGGTAGACCAGACAAAGGATAGTGAAGATTACCAGATCTGTAATTTTCAGTATTGACCAAGTCTATTTTTTGGAGAATTGAGTTAAAGTGGTTAGAAGAAAGCAGCTTCCCCCCCATGTACATGCACAAGCACACGCTCTGAGTCAAAGAAATTGAAGTTTGAGATGCAGGCAGGTCAGAGGAAACAGAGACTACAACCCATAGTCTCACCCTGCTGCAGAAGAATCTATCTTACTGAGCCACAGCCGTCAGCTTTACCTTCCTTCTGGCCCAACATATTCCTTGTTTGGTTGCCCAATTGGGTCACTTCAAAGACATCTGGAGAACTCTGTGGGCAGCATTGTAGCCCCTGGCCTGGGAAGAACTCTAACAGCAGGAAAATGAGCTGCAGGTTACAACCCCTTTTTAGGCAAGGCAGACCTATAACCCGGGTGTCCCACTCTCTGTGGATGCCCTAATCGTTAGGCTAAAAAGTTCCTTTACTTCTGTTCTGCCACAAAGCATAGGTGGTACATGCTCAGAAAGGTAAGAGTAGGTATACATGTAGAAAGGTAGTGAGATGTATTGCAAGTACTCCAGAAGCCTATATACCTAGGATTGGATAAGTAGCATTTAGACATAGAAAGATGAAACAGAATGTGGACCTTTAGCTTCTTTTATGTATGTGCATATGAACTTCAAATATAGAAGTTGAGTATTTTTTTCCAGAGGAAAACCTCAACTGACTGACAACTTGTAATATCATGTACATGAACGATGCAAGCCTCTGGTGGTTGGGGGTGGGAGGGATGGTGACAAGTGCTGACCAAGGGTCGGTGACCACCTGCAGCATTGGTGGTGGCCAGTGGGGAATCGCAGACTCCCTTTTTGTAGGGGGTGCCCACGCACCCCTTAGGTGTCACCCCAATCATGTATATGTCTGTTACAACTGAGCAGAGATTCCAATGCAAAAGCCCCCCTAAGCCTTCAGAGGAACCCTTCAACTTTCAAAGAAATCTAGAGGCCTACAAACACTTAAGATTATCATTAAAAATCCAGTTATTCACATGCAGTAGGGAATATTCTGTTGCAACTCATTACTTTTCCTGAAACAAGTTCCATGCTTTGCAGAAACAGATACATTGAAGCTGCATTTCTCAAGGATCAAACAATTTATGCTCTAGCTCACTAAAGAAATTGGTGATGCTCTGTCTAGATTTTAAACTCTGTATGACAAAAAACAAGAACAAACAGACAACCAACCAACAAACTATGAATTTGTGTCCTAAAGTACTAACTACATGCACAGAACTTTAATAGAGCAGCAAGAGGGCTGTGCATGTTAACATCAATGCTTGGTTAAACACCTTGGTCTTTATCATCAAATTATCTAAAGTTGCCCCTGCTTTTTCAGTCAGGTAACAGTCCTCTCTTCTTCAATATTGCACTGCTTAAAAAGTTGCCCAGGACTAATTTGGGGTTTAGCAACTGTACTATCAGTTTGTAATATGTGAACATTTTGGCAATTGGCTGAAAGACAGACACTATAACTTGTAACAGTTTCATAAGAAAGCAAACCATTGCACAAGAACTGAGGCCCATAATCAAACTCTTTAATGTGATCCAGGGGTACAGGTTATAGCCATATTAGTCTAAGGACATAGGGAGACAAGGTTCTTTGGGTAAATCTGATATTTTTATTAGACCAACTTAAATAGTTGGAAAAATTCTCTCTCATAGATTTCATAGACATTAGGGCTGGAAGGGACCTCAGGAGATCATCGAGTCCAGCCCCCTGCCCAAAGGGCAGGAAGTCAGCTGGGGTCATAGGATCCCAGCAAGATTAGCATCCAATTTACTCTTGAAGGTGTTCAATGTAGGTGCTTGAACCACCTCCGCTGGCAGACTGTTCCAGACCTTGGGGGCTCGGACAGTAAAGAAATTCTTCCTTATGTCCAGCCCGAAACGGTCTTGCAGGAGTTTGTGACCGTTCGACCTCGTCATCCCTTGGGGCGCTCTGGTGAACACACGTTCCCCCAGATCCTGGTGGTCACCCCTGAGAAACTTATAGGTGGCCATCAGATCACCCCTGAGCCTGCGCTTTTCCAGGCTAAAGAGTCCCATGGCTCTCAGCCTGTCATCGTAAGATCTGTTTTCCTGACCTCTGATCATGCGCGTGGCTCTCCTCTGGACTCTCTCAAGCTTCTCCACATCCTTTTTGAATTGTGGAGCCCAAAACTGGACGCAGTACTCCAGCTGCGGCCTCACCAAGGCCGAGTACAAGGGGAGAATGACGTCCCGGGATTTGCTCGAGAAGCATCTATGGATGCACGCCAGCATTTTGGTCGCTTTACTAGCCGCAGCATCGCATTGCAGGCTCATGTTCATCTTGTGGTCAATGATGACCCCCAAGTCTTTTTCTTCTGTAGTGCTAACCAACGTAGCACTGCCGAGCCTATAAGGGTGCTGCAGGTTTTTCCTCCTAAGGTGGAGAACCTTGCATTTTTCGGTGTGAAACACCATGAGGTTCTCGTCTGCCCATTTGCTGAGCTTGTCCAGGTCAGCCTGGATCACCCGCCTATCTTCTGGCGTGGATGCTTTGCCCCAATGTTTGGTGTCATCGGCGAACTTGGCCAGTCCACTCCTGACTCCAGTGTCCACATCGTTAATGAAGATGTTGAACAGTAAGGGTCCCAGGACAGAGCCTTGAGGGACCCCACTGGTCACAGGGCACCACGATGAGTGACTGCCATCAATCACAACCCTCTGGGTCCGACCACAAAGCCAATTTCCCAGCCAGCGGATCGTGGTGGAGCCAAGGCCACAACTGGCCAGTTTGGCCAAGAGGTGATCATGGGATACCAGATCAAAAGCTTTTTTGAAGTCAAGATATATGACATCAATCTCTTCTCCCTTGTCCAGGTGATAGGTCACCTGGTCATAGAAGGAAATGAGATTGGTCAAACAAGACCTACCCGCAACAAACCCGTGCTGGCTGTCCCTTAGAATGTTAGCCTGGGCCAGTCCATCAAGGATGGCCTCCTTAATAAACTTTTCTAAGATCTTCCCCAGGATAGAAGTCAGGCTAATGGGCCTGTAATTAGCCGGATCCACTCTCCTCCCTTTCTTGAAGATCGGCACCACATTGGCCTTCTTCCAGTCTTTGGGCACTACACCAGAGCGCCAGGAGTTTTCAAAGATCTGTGCCAGGGGCTGGGCTATGACGCTCGCCAGCTCCTTGAGTAACCTGGGGTGCAGGTTGTCAGGGCCAGCTGACTTGAAGGTATCCAGCTTCTCAAGGTGTTCCTTCACGAGGTCAGCATTGATGGAGGGTAGGGGATTCCCCTCACCCAGATTTCCCTGTCCCATAGCAGGCATGGGCATCCCGTGTGACTGATGAAAGACTGACGCAAAGTACCTATTTAATAGGTTGGCTTTTTCCTGGGCGTCAGTTGTCAGTTGCCCCATCTGGTCCAACATTGCCCTTGCTTTTCCTCCGGCTCCCCACATATCTGAAAAAGGACTTTTTGTTGTCCTTGATGCCTGAAGCTAGTTGGAGTTCAGTTGCAGCCTTGGCTTTCCTGGTTTGGTCCCTGCAGGACCCGAGTAATCCTTTTTGGATGTGAATCCCATCCTCCATCCTTTGTAGGCTTTCCTTTTTAGCCACAGTAGGCTGCTAGGTCCCTGGAGAGCCAGGGGGGCTGCTGTGCCTTCTTGCTGCCTTTCCTCTGTGTTGGAATAGATTTAGCTTGTGCACTGAGGATCGCTTCCTTGAGAAGCAACCACTCTTCTTGAACTCCCATCTCCCTGGGGTCACGGTCCCTGAGGGCCTGACTGACTAGCCTCTTGAGCTTGTCAAAGTTGGCTTTTCTGAAGTCAAGGACTTCTGTGTTGCTGACTGACTTGCCAGCTTTACGGCAGATGGTGAAGGTGATCAGCTCGTGGTCGCTGTCACCCAGCTTCCCATCAATCACTAGGTCGCCGATTAGGTCCCCTGTAGCCAGTACCAGGTCAAGCAGCGCTTTGCCTCTCGTTGGCCCATAGACTTCTTGAGTCAGGTAGAGGTCATCCACGCATGAGAGAAAGCTTTGCGACCGCTCGGATTTTGCTGAGTGATCTTCCCACGAGATGTCCGGGTAATTGAAGTCACCCATGACAACCAAGGTCCTGGAGCAAGTGGCCTCAGTCAGTTCCCGGGCGAACTCCTGGTCAAGCTCGGGACTTTGAGTGGGAGGTCTGTAGTAGACTCCCACCGTTGTGTCCCGTGCCGAATTCCCCACGAATTTTTACCCAGAGAGTCTCTAGCTGTCCATGCCGGTCGCCAGCATCAGCTTGCAGGGACATGTAGCTTTCCTTCACATAGAGAGCTACACCCCCGCCCCTTTTGTCAACACAATCCCTCCTGTATAGGGTATAGCCCTCTATACCCGTGGTCCAGTCATGGGTGGAGTCCCACCAGGTCTCCGTTATCCCAATGACATCATATTTCTTTGCACTGAGCAGGAGGACGAGCTCGTCCTGCTTGTTGCCCAGGCTCCTGGCATTAGTGTACAGGCAGGCAAGTGTGCCCTTGGGGGCTCTTGCCTTGCCCACAGATTGTGCCAGGGCTGGGGCAGGGGTGGGCTCCCTTAAGTGCCCCGGTCCACTGGCTTTGCAAGGGCCGTTCAGCGGGCCAGCAGGGGCAGTAGTCCCCCCATCCCCCAGCAGGCTTAGTTTAAAGCCCGGTGGAGCAGGTCAGCCAGCCTGGCTGAGAAGAGCCTCCTCCCCAGGGGAGAGAGGTGGAGGCCATCTCTTCCCAGCAGCTCGCTGCCTCTCTCTCCAAAGAGCGGGCTGTGGTCATGGAAGCCAAAGCCTTCCCGATAACACCAGCGCCGCAGTCTTTGGTTCACCGCGTGGATCCTCCTCTCCCTCCTCAGCCCATAGCCCAAGACTGGGAGGATCGACGAAAACACCACCTGAGCTCCCAGACCCCTAAGCCCCACTCCCAACTCCCTGTAGCTCCTCATGACCTGGCTGGGGGTGCGCCGAGCCGTGTCATTGGTGCCCACATGAATAAGGAGCATGGGGTAGTGGTCTATGGGCCGGAGGAGCTGTGGGATCCTCTCCGCAATGTCTCGGATGCGGGCCCCCGGGAAGCAGCAGACTTCCCGGGCTAAGGGGTCGGGGCGGCAGATTGCCCCCTCAGTGCCCCGCAGGATGGAGTCTCCCATAATAAACACCTTATGCTTTGTCTTGGGGAGAGCGGGGCCAGTAGCTGCGGTCGAGCCTGGGTTGCCTGCGGGAGCTGGCAACTGCATGGGCTCTGCTGGGGCTGCAAGAGGTGCGAACCTGTTGCTAAGCTCCGGCGGAGCAGGGGCCTTGGTGCGGCAGGCCTTGGGGCCCTTGACCACCTTGGTCCATGCCCCTGACTGGGCAGAGCGGGAGGTCCCAGAGTCCTCCTTAGTCGCGGAGGGAGACGGAGCTCTCCTCTGCAGCTCCCGGGGGAGAAGGGCCTGGCAGTAGGAGTCTATCTCCTGCTCACAGTCCCTGATGGCACGCAGTCTCTGGACTGTGGTCTGGAGCTCCTCCAGCTGGCGCGCCAGAGACCCCAGTAGGGAGCAGACCCCACGAGGGGAGGTGGCCATGCTCCCGGGCCCCAGAGCCTGAAAAAGGGACAGGCAGCCCCTGCAGCCAAGAGCCAGGGGCTCCGTCTGCGTGGAGCCCGGAACCATGGGCTCCATCTGGGTGGCCGTCTCTGAGGTGCCCAGTGGAGGGGCTGTAGAGCCCAAGGGGACCCTCGGGGTGCGGCACATGCCCATCCGTGTCATGCCTCTGGTAGGCTGGCTACGGCTGGGGCTGGCTATGGCTGGCGGGGGCGGGTCGCAGGCAGGGTCTCGTGCCCTCCCACGCCCTCCCCTGCGCGAACTCTGCGCTAACTCAAGCGCCTGTTTACGCAGCCTGTTCGCGTGGCTCCCTGGGGGGCTGGGCCAAGTAGGGTCCTGGGCGGGGGCTTGACCCGGCCTGGCACCAGGCAGCAGCCTCCTCCCAGCAAGCGAGGAGTTAACCCCTTCCCACCACGAGCCCGCTTACCTCTGGCTGTGCTGGGGGTCGGCAAGGGGCTTGGCAGCTGCTGAGGGGGTGTCTGGGGGGCTTCGGGGGAGTGGGGGCGCAGCGGGCTTTTAGCAAGCTTCCAGGTTTAAAAACTCTTCGACAGGCTGACATCTGCAATTGATATGTGCTCTTCCTGCAAGGAATGAATAGTAAAGAAGCCAGAGGCCGGTATGCACGCAAGAAAGCATCAGTGAAAATGTAAATTGAGCTAAATCCACTCATGGCAGAGACCAGCAAACTCTGGGACAGCAATTAAGACTTCACTTTGGCAACACACGACTAGTAGGTGAGCATCAACTCCAGCCTCTCTGGCTGTACTGCACATAAAACAGCTCAGAAACATTGGTTTATGGGTTAGCAAGAGCATCAAAATGATTCAAGGTTTCAAGCATGATTCAAGCATTCAAGTTTTAGGTTAGAGCTGCCCAGGAAGTAGTCTCCCCCCCTCTGCATACCATAATTCCCCCTCCCACCCCCCTTTACACTTACAAAAGATTGTTTTGACAAGTGTCTGAATTTCAGAGGAATAAGGAGTCCCAAAGATGTTCAACATAACCCCCCTCACTGTACAACACTAAATGGCTTTGAGTACAGAGAGGTTAGATTGCTTCCTCCAGCAAAAGAAACAAACAGACCTCTAAGACAAAAGGCTTTAAGAAGGGCTGTAAGACAAATGCATCCTCGTGAGACTAGAAAGAACATGACAGTATGGACAGAGACAGTTAAGAAGAACTCAAGAACATAATGTATTGTCCTTACAACTTTGATACACGTCACATGCATGCTGCGTAGGTATTGCTAGGACCTCCCCTTCCCCCCGCCAAGGTCTCTGAGCTCAAGGGCCTGAGATGTGGGTAAACCCACTGGAGTAGTACTGTGAATATAAATAAGCATGCAGAGGAGGTGGTGCTAAATTGCAGATTTAGCCCCTCAAAAAACCACTTCCTAATGTCTCTTTTTCCCCATGGCTACCTTGCCTTCCATTCACAATCATGCATACCACCTCTTCTCTCACTGATGACAAATTCAGTCCACTAGTTTATGGTAATTACTGACACTGGTTATTCAAATTTATTTTTCAGCATCTTTTGATTTTGATAGTTGTAATCAAGAAGATCATGCACCATACGAGCGAGCCAGTCCTTAAGAGCTTTGCAATCCACAAGTTTGGAGACTACTATGCTAATTCATTCTAGATCCTTTAACTAGTAATTCCTCTAGGTAGTCTTAGGTATGAATATAAATGCAACTTCTACTGCAAAAGTTTAATTAGTTTATTTAAAAATATTGGTCAGAAATATGGCTGTGCATTAGTTATAAAATATATTAAACATCAATCTATCAACACTTCTAGGAAACCAGAAGCACATACATAATGATTTGCATTCAAACATGTCAGATCATAACACCAACCATTGTTTTGCACCGGAGTATCAGTATACTTTATGATAAAGAGTATGTAATAAAATCAAAACCAAAAGGCTACCCTCATTTTATTTAATACCAAATTTAAATCCCTCAGGAAATAGGACCATTGGGTTTATAGGCAGCTAATGGAATGAGTCTTTCCATCTTACAGATATGACCATATATACACATATATAGCAGTGGTAACTCCACTACTTCCCGCCCTGCAGGGCGACACCTTGAGGGGCAAAAAGAAAGCTGCACTTGCAATACATTATACCGGAAAATGCAGACAGCAGCAACGTGGCAAGCACACGCATGTAACACACATTAAGGCTGTTTGAATTTATAAATATACTTCAGGTCTCCAGAGAGACAACAGACATTTAAAGGAAAAGGAAATTAAAACCTGCTTCTAAAATCATAAGATCTGATGTATTTACAATACTGTAAAATGGCATGATAATCATAAATAGAGAACACTGTGTACTAAGCCTACATTGACATTGTGCAACAAAGTGTGAAGCTGCAAACTAGGGCAGTGAACACGTTGCTTCACATTTGGTTTAGATGAGCTTTATTTCAGAATTTTTTAGAAGTTTGTGGCAGTTGCGGTGCACAAGCTCTTTTGCTTCTGGTCCTGGATCTCTCATGTTTGATTCTATTAATCACAGCATAAATGATTTCTCAAAAGAAAAATTAGACTGGTAGGGTGGAGCAGTTACACTTAAACACTATATACCTCAGCACGGAGTTCTCACTTCTTCAACAATAACAACTTCAAAACAGTTAAATTAACATTTCACAATCAAGACATATCTGAGATGGCAACTCAGTAGTCTAGCACTTAAATTGTATTCATTTCGTTCCACAAACTGAACTTACATTCTCACGCGTGACATGCAAAAACAATTCTAGAACTGCAGCTAGAGCATTTGTAAAAGTCAATCGGATGAGTTAATTCTGTATTAGCAACTAAGGATGATTAAAAGAAGTAATCTGACCAATGTTTAAGGGTATCAGCTCTGAATGTCTCCCATGTAGGCTTTCTTTGTGGTTGCATCAGTCCTGTACCGAGTTCAAACTCTACATTAGAAACTTTAAATACGCAGAAAGTACAATACCAGCAGCTAGTGTTAATGATCCACAGGCAGAGTATAATGCGTCACACGCACCATATTTCCTACTTCTATTATGCTTTGTCATTTACAATCCTATTCCAATTTAAATAATAAAATCTTACATATTTAAGAGAACTATCACCAAGTTGTATTTTAATTATGTCAAAAAGTAGAATATTTTAAAAATCAGCTTATTATACTTGTAAATACAGGAACTTTTGTAAGACTGTCTCACCAGATTTAAAAGGATAGTGCAAGGAGACTTTAAAGACCATGGATTATGAACTCATAGATGTGTTAAACAAACTCCATAAAGACCACTATAATAAGAGGCACAGGCATTGATACTTTAAATTACAGCTAAGGTTATCAAACAGAGGGGAAAATGGAAGGACAAGGTACCAAAAATCTGTTCGAAATTTTCCTCTCTCCCCATCTCCAAAAATATATGACTCTATAAATGATAGCTGGGAAAAGGGAGAGAAATCTGTACTGGGACATGGAGGACAGCTCTAAGAGGAGAGAACTAATATGTCTTAAAATACTGTGCAAGTGATAATGCAGCTGCTTTACATACTATCTATCTAGTTTGGCACGATTACTCTACCCGGCCAAACTTCTTAAAAGGGATTCAAAATGGGAGGTCATCCTTTTGAACACAAGAGGCCCCTACATAAATAACAAACAAACAAACACAGTTAAATAGCACACTCCCTTCAATACCAACTCAAACAAGTCACCAGCATTCCCCCATTGTCAAGAGTGTCTATGTTTGAAGAGTACAGCCACCGAGTGGCTACACCAGTGTTCCCCTACCACTGGTAGGCTCCAATTACTAGCATGTTTTACTTCATTGAGACACCATGAACTCAGTGCTCTGCCAGGGCATTTCACAATTCTGATCTTAGACAAACAGGCAAAAAATAAGTTGTGATAATATAGTGCGTCTTACCCTACTGGGGTTATTGTACGTTAACTGACCTTCCTTTCCAGTGTGGGCTTTTTGTGGGGGGTTGCTTAGAAAAGACCCAATATTTAGCTTACCCTTATCAGGATCTGCACAAAGAGTGACTGGGTCAGACTGCACTTGGAAAAGTATATCCTGAGCTGATTGGAGATATAGGTTTGGGTGCAGTTTAGGTCTGTCTTTTGCCTTATATTGTCTAACAGTTTACACAGCCTTCAGAAGAAAAGAAAAGGGTTTTTTGGGTTTTTCTTCTTAAACCTATAGAAGCATGTATGGATAACAAGACTAAGACTATGAAACTGGTAAGTTTCTGTAAAATGTTAAACTCCATTAGCACCAGAGAACTTAAAAACGTTGACTGCTTAAGATAAATAATTTATACAGGATTCAGGAAAATCAGTACTGAACCTAGATAATGGACACTTCCTTAAAAATCTCGGGACTTTTAATTAACTTAGTGTTTATGAAATGTTTTACTATGGAAGCCAGAATTTGGTAGTTTATTTTGTGAACAAGTAAGCTTCCCCACACAGTAGTATTAGGAGACTACAAACCTCCTCTTTTTTGGGAAGCGAGTAGGACTTGGATACTACGCCCAGGAACACTGTATAATCAGAGTCAAATGCAACTGTTACTTGTTGAATGGGCAACTATATGCTGAGAACTAGTGAATGAACCAGCCATTACATGTTCACTAAGGCACTTCGTGCCACCTGCATAGGAATGATTTTAGGTCTTTGGTTTAAATTGGGTGCATGTCATGTGTGATCAAAAGAAAAAAAAAATGTAAACCACTCAGTATATAGCTCCCTCCTCTTCATTCATGCATCAAGTCAAAACACAACACATTTGGCATTAGGATGAGCTCCTAACACCACAGAAAAATGGCCTATAGTCCTAGTGAGCCAACCTGTCCATCAGCACTTTAAAGTAGCTTGGAACAAGAACGTCAGCCATGTTTTTACAAAAGACTGACAAAATTAACTAATTAACAAAAGGCTAAGAGACTTATAGGGAAGTCTGAAAGTCTTGTTTTCTACAGATATATCTTCAGTGAGCTCAGAACATCCACCAGAAACAAGAATCACTTATTCTTCTCCAGGGCAGTACTGCATAAGAATGCTTCTCAGAAATCCAAGCATCTACACCAAACACTTTAAATGGTATTTTCCAGGAATGGAGAAGGCAAATCTCTCTCGTCTTACCTAGATGCTGTGTGGGCCAAATACTAACTGCACCCCAGATTCCAAGAAAAGCATAGTCAATTCCCTTGCTAAACTATAAAGGCTGAAACTTCAGCTTCCTTCCTTTATTCTTGCCATTTAGATTTTATGTCAATTTAGAAACTGTTTGTACTCCATGGTAAAATCTCTCTTGAGGTCTGTAGCAAAACAGGGCTGGCTTTAATAGTTTAGGACGCTCTCTATAGGCTGTATATGTAAAGTGTATCACTTAGGCATCTAGGAACAAGTACATCTACTATCACCACCACCAGCCAAGCAGACCCATTTTCCTCATGGCAAAAAGCATTTTAATGAAATTCCTCTGCAGAAGTTTTAAGTTTGAAAATGTATCCTTGCTCCATTCAGTTAGCTTAATAGGTTAATAAAGAACAATTATGAGTATTTACACACACAACATATGAAGAGGGTAGTGGGAATGAAATCTTATACCAAAGTCAAACAGGTCCTATTGAGTCAAAAAACAACCATACTGTTCTGTAGAGACACGCTGTTTCAGTCATAAGGTCTTCTCATGAAATTTTTTTACATTACCGGAAAATCTCTTTGACCGTACATTTTGTCCCTATAGTCTGTTGTGGAAGGGAAGCAGGATTCTTCTGGTTAAAGTACAGACTACACTACACCATCAGTACTACGAGGCTGAAATCCCTCCTTCCGGAGACTGTTAAAATCTAATCGTGTTACAACTTCACAGCGCACAAGAAGGGTATCATCTTTTACAAAGGTTCTTTGTTTCAGAGCTTGCAGGTGCATGAAAGTCACGTAACCAAAACCCTTTGGGTTGCGGTGGACTGTTGGTCTCTGGAAGGCTAGCAGCTCAGGTTTGGCTTCCATTACTTCTTCATGATTCAGCCTTTCAGGTCCTTCAGACTGATCCAGAATAGAAAGCCGTATGGTGCCCTGGAACGGCCAAGGCAGGTAGCTATCATATTCCCCTTGCATAGTATGGACAAAAAGGGATATAAAGTTAGCACAACGCTGAGCATTTGGTAACTGGATATGCAGACGCAAACAGAGTTTGTAGCCAGGTTTTCCAGTGTAGAAGCCAGGGCTGTGTGTCACAACAGGCCTTTCTTCTTCTTGGGCTTTCAGAAGTGAAGAGAAATTCTCAATCTTCCAGATATAAATGCCATTACATTGCTGTGCCTCCATTTCAGCAATTTTCCCCTCTAGGTTTCTGATAGTACGTTTGAGCTCAACCATGTTACTACTCTGAGTTTCCATTTTAGCAATCAGCTCTCTGATTTGGTGATCTTGTCTTACCAAGCGACCTTCCAACTGCTGAATTGTCTCCTTGAAGTTCTCTACTTCCGGGTTGCACTCATATGGGGAAGACGAAGGGTGGGAGAAGAGGCCTGGCTCAAAGGATGGGCCATTGGAGAAGGATACAGGAACTGCGGCAGTCACGCTGATACTTAGGAGAGTCTGAGCCATCATTCTCATGTGAACCTGAGTAAATTCCTGCATGTGGCGTGCCAATTCATTTCTCTGCATCTAGAGTTTAAAGAGATGTGACATTATGAACATAACAAGAATTGGCAACATTTCATGCAACTGAATCACAAATATTTGGCTTAAAAAAACCAAACAGCTGTACATAATAGGAATGTGGTCAGTACTATCAGATGCAATGAAACTGAAGACAAGTTGCAGAACTGATAGATGTTTGGGGTGCAAGGGATATCAGAAGATCAAGTCTGACCCCCTGCACCCTGGGTAGGAAAGAGTGCTGGGGTTAGATTACCTTAGCCAGGTGCATGTCTAACTTCCTCTTAAAGACCCCCAAGGTAAGGGAGAGCAACACCTCCCTTTGAAGCTTATTCCAGATCCTGGCAACCCTTACCATAAAGAAGTTCTTCCTGATGTCTAACCTAAATCTGCTCTCTGTCAGTTTGTGGCTATTGTTCCTAGTTACTCCAAGGGGTGCCTTGGTAAACAGAGCACCTCCTATTCCTTGCTGCTGCCCCCTCCCCCGATGAATGTGTAGGTGGCCACAAGATCACCTCTCAGCCTTCTCTTGAGGAGGCTGAAGAGATCCAGGGCCCTCAACCTCTCCTTGTAGGACTCTGCCTGCAGGCCTCTAACCATACAACCTCTGAACCTTCGAGGTTGTCCACATGCCTCTTGAAGCGTGGCACTCAAAACTGGACGCAGTACTCCAGCTGTGGCCTGACCAATGCCGCATAGAGGGGAAGTATCACCTCCCTGGACCTGTTTGTCATGCACCTGCTAATCTATGATAAAGCATGGTTAGCTTTACTGACTGCTTTGTCACACTGACGACTTATGTTCATCTTGGTGTCAACAATGACTCAGAGATCCCTTTCCGCTGCTGTGCTGCTAAGAAGGTCCTCCCCTAGCCTGTAAGTGTGCTGGTGATTTTTTCTCCTTCAGACAAATGGATTTAATATTTTCTTATACTGCAGCACTACAGTCCCTACATGGCACTGCTGTAATGGGAAACCCAAATATGAAGATGCTCAAAAAAGCTAGGGAGCAGCAAGGTGAAGAGAAAAATTACATGATTAAAAGGAGGCAAGGTGACCACAGAACATGGGAATATTTTAGCAAATTAGTATTTTCACAAAAATGAAATAAAATAATTTGGGGATCATGGAGATGCGATTCACATCATTAAATTTCTCTTTCCCTTATATTTCAGGAGTTGTACAAGTACAAAATATACTTATGAATCAACACAGGTGAGGAAAAAAAAAAAATCACCACAACTTAGCACTCAAAAACCTTCTGTCAATGTTCCTACCCTGCCCTTACTGATTTCTACAGGAGCAAAGTCAGGCCACCACTTGGTCCTTTCCACAATGCCACTCAAAATCAAGCCAAGATCAACTGTACCTAGCATCAGGTAAGAGAGCAACGTGCTCCTTGCATCTGCGGAATAAGAATAGACCTACCTTTTCAGGACATCCAAAGGCACTGTAAGTACACGGTACTGGGGCTGTAGGACAGTCATTATCATAATGATTTGGCATCTAAAAACAAAGTCAGAGTTAAGGTTAAAATACCTCACATTAAAAATCTTATATTTTCTTCAGATCAAAGTTTTCTAATATCAGAAAAGATATGATTACCTTAGCTGACATGTGGAAGTACCCACATGTCAACTAAGTACATGCGACTAGGAGGCATCTCCTGGGTTAATGAATCCAGTTTCAGGCTAGATCAGGCTTGTCCAACATACGGTCTATGGGCTGCCATGTGACCGCCAAGGCATTTTCCAAGGCCCAAGGTGCTGCAACGGGAAATGAAAAGTAAACACTGTTTACTTTCGTTCCCACCCCTTGTTCCTCCCTCAACCCCTCAGTAGATTCCTAATGGCTGTCGAAGGGCTGGGGAAGGGACAAGGTTCCCACATACACGGCATCAGCTTGACAGCTGACGCGGTACGTGTGGGAAGAGAAGTAATCATGTGCCTCTCGGGACAGGATGAGCTGGGGCAGTAGGGGCTCAGCTGCACTTTCCCCCTACCTGCGCAGATCAGTCCCAAGTGGCACACGGCTCTGCCGCTGCTTCTGCTGGCTGGTGCCAACCTGGCCAGCCTCCTCCCATCCCCAGCAGCATGTGGGGAGCCGGCTTCAGCTGCATGCTGCTTTTCCTGGCTGGTGCCAACCTGGCTGGGCCCATCCCATCCACAGCAGCATGCGGCTGACGCTAGCTTCCCACGTGCTGCTGGGCACATCCGGCTGTGTCGGCACTGGCCAGCAGAAGCGATGGTGGAGCCTCCTGTCTTTTGGGACCAGCTGGCGCAGGTAGGGGGAAGTGCAGCAGCACATGGGGAAGCCACTGCTTGATAGGGGACGGGATGGGCTGCCTGGGCTGCACAGGGGGGGAAAGCTGTGGTTAAGCCCCCTGCAACTGTGCTGTATGCTCGTTTAAGACTGAACAATATGCTCAAGAATAGAGCATGAATTATCTGGGCTCCAACGTAAATTTGGAGCAGGTAAAAATCTTTGTAAAAATACTGTCCAGTGTTCATATTGTGTTTGCTTCCATTTCTCTTTGTGCAGGATTGGGGGTTCAACTTGCTACTGCTTGTTAAAGATGTGTTACTAACAAGTTATTAATTCAATAAAAGTAAATCTTCTTGAAGATTATTCTCAAAAATGCCCATATTTTGTTGCTTTGATTAGTTTCCACTCTGGCTGATATCTTTTCCACATCTGATCTGTCGACTTGCATTACGCTTCCTTCTTTCATTCATTGAGAAGCGAGTAGAAGCGGAAGTGTTTATTTTAGTCAAGTGTTTGGTATTGTTTCATTGTTGCTTTTATATTGTTTTTATTTGGATTTTAAGCCACATTTCATTTTCACTTCCTGCAACCTCACTGGTGTCAAAGGTCATGCGACATCACTTCCTGAGGTGATACTGCTTCTTGTGCGGTCTTTGAATGTAGCTCGCTGGCCTTCTGGGTGATAAAATATTCATGATCCGGCCCTACATTCAAAAAGTTTGGACACCCCTAGGCTAGAGCATCATAACATTATAACCCTTTTCATAAACTGATAAAGTTCCACCTTCAAATTAGCTAGGTATTTTTACTCCAGTCCTTTTATGGAAATACTGTTCCAAAATCTCATTCCTCATAATTCCAAACATAAATTTATTCCCAGTCAGTTAACAGACATGGTTTTTATGCCAGCACTGTTCTTTAGCTTAAATACTTTCTCTTCCTCTCTTGTATTCATCCCTGATACATATACAGAAAGCAAACATCTCCTCTCTCAATCTCTATTCTAAAAGCCTAAGCAAGCCAAATTCTTTCAGGTTATGCCTAGGATTGTATTTGCCCCTCTCGTAGCTTTCTGACAACTGGTGGAACACTCTTGCAACTGATAACATGAATCAAAACCTGAACAGGTGGCTATCCTTTACGAGATTTTAACAGTACAGGGTAATCATTATCATATACCAGCTTGCATCTTAGTCACTGTTTGCATGAACTGCTGACCAAGAAGGTCTGACAGAAGATTTTCAATGACAGTGACAATGAACACTTTCTACACAATGGGCATTCAAACACATACATTTTTGTGCAGGGATTAATTGAGTCTGCTCCACACGCAAGCTGATGTGCACTGTGCTGTGGTGCAAGTTGTATAAGTGGTGAAATGCACGTCAGTGTGCAGAAAGTGGGGACGGTGTGCTTTTGAATGCAAGTGCCTCTGATATATTTTAGTTCAAGAGTGCTCTACCACCATTTTCTCAGTGGTGGCGTGCACATGACTACATATATAACTGCAGGCATCACAGCGCCAGGTGCTTTCTCAAAGCACTCGCCACTGTGGTGCGTGCATGTGTACAAATGCCAAAAACGCACACATGACAGCAGGACTTATTATAGCCTTGAAGCAACTGGTCCTTCCAGGTTTAACCATAAACAGTAGATAAATGAAGGTCTACTTGGATTCCTGTTTCACTTCACTCTGTTGCCATTATTGCCAGGCCTGAATATTAATACACTCACTAGCCTTGTCAGGAGGAAGGATTTCTGAACAGCATAATTTGCTGCCAAAACACAACATTTACATTTTCCTTGAATTTCAAACAAAAGTGGTGTTACACTTACATGCACAAACAATTTGACCTATAATAAAGTCAGAAATTTAAATGGGAAAGTAAAAATCTTAAATCATTTCCAATTAATAGGCTGTTTCTTGCCATTACCTCCATTTGACATTAAGGTATTTATTTCATATTTGGACTGCTTCCCGAGTCAATACGGACATATGGAGAAAGACAGCCACTTACCTGTTCTCTAATGAGCACAGTATTACAATATTCACAAAACACATTTGCCAGTGGACAGTGCTGTTCATGATGCTTCAGTTGTTGAAGAGGTGAGAAAGAAGATAAGAACCAATTAGTTAAACACAGAAAGTTAAAAAGAATTTGTTACTGAGTACCCTGTACTCTAGATGACCAATTCTTGATTGTTTTTTAAGCAAGCTTTATATTTTGGTAGTTTTAAATCAGGAAATAGGAAGGTACTGAACAGATTTCCTTCCTCATTTTCTTCTCCCTGAATATACAAGTATCCACACTTTCAGGGGTTTATTCTGTTCTTGTATTAGAATTAGTTTTTAAATTAATAAAAAAAAAGTCTTACTACTCAACAAACACCACAAATGTGATAACATTCATTTACATAGCAGCTTCCATTCAAATCTGTTTTTTTCAAAAAGGCTAAAATGCCAGGCCCATTTACAAGTAAGGAAATTGGATCCCCAAAATGGTAATGTGTCCTAGATCACCAACATTAGATTTAGAGCTAGGAACATAACACAGAACTATTTCTAGTCTCTTACGCTAAGGATAAATCTATAGATGGGTGAACAGCTCCCTCAGCACCATGCTTATTTTGAGCAGACAGAGCGAGGCCATGAGTGAGCATGCGTGCATGAGTGAGCGCAGGAAAAGAAAACATATCTATCAGGATTTTTGCCTTTTGGTTATTTCAGGTCTTTTTAAAAAGGTTGCTGTAGGATAGTGACATTGTTGCAACTCCTAGTAAAGCTGAAAAAAAAAAAAGTTGATGATTTCTTTTTAGGCAAACACTTTTACCTATCTATGCACTGTACAGTCCCCAAGAATGGTGAGATAAGTATGACCCTTTTCAAAAGAAGGCTACTCTTTAACCTACCCTTGAAGGGCGCCTGTACTCATGATGGGGTTTAATCCATATTAATTTAAATAGGTTTATAAAATTTAAACTTGTTTATTTTGGACCATCGTATCAGAGTTTGTGCATATTAGATTTTCAAACAAATTAAGCCCAGTTCCTGATTGGCGCTGCAGGAGAGTAGGATGGCCCTGTGCTGCCTCCCTGGCCCAGGGACCCTCACCCTGGGCTCTGCTATGCAGCTGTGGGAGCAGGGAGCTGGTACATGGCACAAGAAAAAAAAGAAGTGGCAGTAATTCAAAGAGGTGGACTTCAAAAAAGCCACATCACCACCTGGTGGACGAAGAGGCTCGTTACATGTCTTTCATTGCCTTTGCATTTGCACACAACAAATCCATGGACACAATGCTTTAATTCGCAGCAAACCATACTAAACTATGTCCAAGGGGTTTCAGTTTAATGCACTAGAAAGACTTTTAAAGCAACTGGAAAACCTGCTTGTGCAAAGTTATGCCACTGCACTGCAAGAAAGGGCAAAAAACACGATGTGTACAAACACCTAAAGACAATTAGGAGCCCACAACTTTTGTATGGTAAGCACAGCAGAAGAAACTGCTTTCTTTCTGAAGCAAACTAAAAAACATCCCTTACTGATTCCATCCTCACCTCTTTATCTTCATAAGCCATAGATGTGGCACAGTTGGGACAGCAGACTTTCCGCCGTGGACATTCCTGTGTCATGTGCTCTTTCATCTGATTCTTCTGGAAGGAGCCCAGGCACTGCGGGCATTCCACACATGAGAAGTTACACTGCAACTGATGCTCCTATATAACAGCAATAAGAGGACATAGTATTAAAAACAAAATGAAAAATTCAGGTACCACATTCTAATTAGCCTTGAAAATAATAGAAAAGCACTTTTAGGCCTTTCTTTGTTGCCCAACCAGCCCACAGAGTGACTGGTCTACACAGACACTTATACACATTGGCAGGGCACCACTGACTTTAATGACAGCCAGCATTTGGGGGGGGAGGGGGGGAAGGGAGGAGAATGGGGAGGAAGGGAAACGGTAATAGAATTAGGGTTTGAAAAGACTAGACAGTGTTTCAACACTGGACTTATACAAATCAATAAAATAATTACTACGTAAGCCACTGTTTATCAAACTTCAAGAATTATTTAAAAAAAAAAATCATCCATTATTTTAGCTGTTGCAAATTGCTGCTAGCAGATATTTTGGATGCTGAGGGTGCATCTACACAAGACATTTACTGAGCAGCTGACTAATTAGCTCCACAGTAGTCTCAGCATCTACAGTGAATCCCTGTTAGGGAACAATAAGCTAATCAACGGTGCCATAGGTCAGTATTTGTCAACACAAGTACAATCCTATGGCGGCATTGTTTAGTGCACTGCAATGCACGTGTAGATGTTGATGGGGTTGGTTGGGGCACGAGGGTGCTTCAGTGGCCCCAAGCAGCCCCTCTGCATCTTGTTAAGTCAGATTGGAGCAAGTCCTGGATTGGCAGGTGAGTGACTCCTCTCTGCCAACTGGGGCTGTTATGACCTGGCTCAACATGCTGTAGTCCTTAGCATACATGTAAATGCTGCACCCAGGAGCAGTAGACTCCAGTGTGAACTGTGCTGGAGTTTATTGCATCATATTAACTACACGTGTAGATGCACCCTGTAGATAGAAAACTGCCACATGCGTGATAAAACTTGATCAAAATCATCTCTCACAAGAGACAGTCTACCTTGCAACCAGAGTGCTTAAGAGAGTAGTATTATTTATGTAGCAAAAAGTATTGCCTATAAGCTATGCCAAACACACTTGGGTCACTTAAACTTAGATCAACCACTTTCAAAGAAACAGTAGCAGACTTGAATAAAATCAGCAATGGATTTGAACAACAAATCAGTAGGATGAAAATTGCTTAACTGAAGTCATTTAGGGATTTTAAGAAACTTTTAGAAATAGAAACCACTTTATCTGTATTTATAAAATGATTCCTACCTCTAGATGTCTCAGCTCCATCTTCAAACGGCACCCTTTGTTGGGACATCTCACTGTTAGCGAGAGGATTTCCCTCTTTGCAAAGTTGTCAGGGAAAAGTTGATTTTCAAGTAGAATTTCATTGTCTACTGGACATTTGTGACCTGCATCTCTACCATAAGAGGAGGACAAAGGGTATTTTTGTATAAAGTAAAAGAACAGCAGATTTCATAATTCTTCTCTTGCCCTTATTTTAAAATCCTCTTACACATCAGTGAGAAACTACTGTCATATTTAAAGAATAAATTAAGCACGTTTACAAGTAATATAGTTAAATAGCCAAGAGTAAGCAAAGAATAAACTAAACACATGTGTAAAATAGCCAATTGTGATCAATGCTTCTGAAGTGTAATACTACTAAAAGATACTGCTACTATAACAACACACACAGTTGCACATGACTGGGTTAAAGACAAGGAGCATGTGTGGTTCAAAGATCAAAGGCCATACCATTGTCTTAGTTCTCACATTCTTGCTAGCAGAGACCTACTGCAGTGGTTCTTACCATGGATGCTAAAGGGGTACCTTTAGATCCTCTCACAGGTGCCATGTAATGTCAGGCACGCACACAAAATTCACAAGATAAATCCTGAGACTTCAAATAGGAGTCTATAGTGTTAAAAGTATTCTGACCTGTTGTGGTCCAAGATGTTTGTAACAGAAAAAATGTTGTATTATTTTTCCGTAGCCAAAAAATGAGTGAAAACAATGAGCAGGCACTTCTGAGGAGTGCCTCAAATCGAACAAGGGATGCCTCAAGTCTAAAAAGGTTGAGAACTACTGACCTAGGGGTCTGGAAAGGATATGAAGGTTTTGTTCCTTGCTGAATAAAGAAATCACTGATCAGCAGCTCTACTATTGTTAGGGGAAGTAGGGCAGAGTTGAGGCTTGAAAGAGATTATGAACTTCCTGTTTGAGAGTTTTGCTTTTAGGAGGTGGCTTGTCAAAAGGCTCTCGTACTCCTTAACAAGCAGAAAAACAAAGCAGTGGTATACTATTTCAGATCTTACAGCTTGCTCAACACAGTGAGCCGTCTTGTAATACTGAACAGACCTCTTACGCAAAAAGCAGTTAGACCAGGTATAGCAATGTCATGCACTGCCGATGCTCTGTTTATAATGAAGTTTATGGGCAACTTGTGGGGAAGGGCCTCAGAAGTGAGCCGCCTGTTTCCAGATGTAAAAAGCTATACTGTGCTAACGCTTAATTTATTGTTAGTTAATGCTAGGCAGCAACATCTATGTCTCTAACTTTTACATTAATCAGAGGAGTGGGGTCTGCCTCAACTGTAGAATGGGGATAATACACACGTGCCTATTTTAGCCAGACATGACTCTTTAATCAGTGACTGCCAAGGACAAGCTAAATGCTAAGCATTTACAGGAATGTATATTGTGTTTAAAAACCATAGTAAGAATGTAACATGGATGTCAAGGAGAAAAAAAAGAAGAAAAAAAAAACTCACACTGGGAAGATACCACACAAGTTTCCTGCATAATTCAGTTTACACACTCCTCTACTAATCTGAACCTCTTGTTTTTCAAGTCTGGTGGATTTTCTGAGAAATGACTGCCCGACAAGATAAGTTACATCACCTTGGATGGTGCACATGACTAGGGACCTACTGAAATTGCGATTTTGTGATTTTTGCAGAAACCATGAGAATCAGTAGGCCCCCTGAGAAAAAGCACAGGGACTTCAAAAAAGGCCAGCGTGGGGGGGGGGGGGGGGCTGGGAGCAGTGGAGGAAGGGGGGAGAGCTATAAGCAGAAAATAGCAGAAAGTCCTGGTGTCCTGAAGCATGGGGGGTGGGGGGAATTTTCATGGAGAAGCATGTCTCTGGCCAAAGGGCACCGAAAGTCCTACCCCTCCCCAGAGGGCCAGGACATTCAAGGCTCCTGGTCCAGTAAGAGGCATGGAGGGCCCGCCACACTGCTGCAAAAATAGCAACTGGCACTGTGCTCAGACCACGAAACTGGGAGGCAACTACCCCAAATTCGGTAGGTCTCTACACATAACATGAGCAAAAATCCATTAGGAAGTATTCTTAGAACATTCAACTAGCTTTACTAGTGACCTAAATTCAGATGCGGAAAGGAAAGCCACACCACCACCGAACCACTAAAAAACTGACCCACAATGCTACAGCATTTGGGGCGGCTTGTCTGAGAAGTGTAATAACAAGGCTGTTGTTTAATCGAAGTCATCAAGTGCATTGTATCTTAAATGCTTATCAGAGTATGTAGGTTGGGAAGGATGCAACAAGCATAAAGGAAGAAGGCAAAGTAAGAGAACTAGTCTATTTGGATGGTAAAAAGCTATTGCTTCAAACAGTTACTCCAAAAATGTTTAAAAAAAATTATGTAAGTTTAAGAAATCTGGCAAAAAGCATTTACTCCCTTCTTAGACTGTTTGAGGACATTGTGTGTATTAAATATTCAGATTCCTAAATAATAAGCTTCTCAAAAGTTCGAGTATTGTTGCTATAGTATAGGTCTGTCCAACTTCTAAGTAGTCACGGGCTGTACTAGTGAGAGCCACAGGCTATACTAGTGAGAACTGCAGCCCTCCTCCCACCCCCAAAGTTGCCCATAAAATTTCATTTTAAACAGAACATGGGCAAGGGGGGAGGGGAAGGGAGAGAGAGGAGGGTGCTGTTCCAGCATGGCATTGTTACACTTGGTCTAGTTTGATTTTCCCCCCTCCCTTCCACTGCCAATTATTTTGTTATAATCTTCCAAGTCTAGAATCAAATTACTGGAGGATCATTTTAAATTCATCCCTCCCCTATCACTGTTATAGGGAAAGCAGTGGCAGGGCACAGATGGCAGGGTGCAGGTGGGGAGGATGGGAAGGAGGTAGGGGGGAGTGCAAGTCGTAGTGGGGTGGGAAGGCAGCATGGGGCAGAGGTTGGCGGACAGGTGGTCTGGACAGAGGCAACAGCTGCAGCTTTGACTCCAATCCTGAGTTGGGGCCAAAGCTGGAGCTGCAGCAGCTCTCCTGCCCCCCACCTGTAGTTGAATCCAAGACAGGTTTTTTTTTCCTCTATGTTGAATGGGGAAAAAAACCTCATCCTGGATTCAAATAAATAGAGTAGCTTACTTGTACTAGGAGCATGCAAGTGTAATAGCTGCATCATAATGCTCCGTTTTAAAGTGCCTGGAAATTACCTCTGGCCACAGTCTAAGACATACTTTCTGAGCAAGGTCATTACATCTGATACAATGTTGGCAAACAGCTTGACTCATTTTTCCTTTCAGCTGATAACTGAATTGTTTGCAGACACTGTTTTTTCTACTGCCCAGCACTACAGGTTGCTTAATATTATTAGCATTACCTCCACATTTGGAGTAATCAGGATAGTCTCACTTTTCAGCCAACTCTACTGGTTCAATTAGAAATAGCCTCTCTTTAGATTAAATTACAGCACCTTTAATTAGCCAAAATGCGCTCGTCTCCCCAAACTGAAACGGGACAGAAAGTTTTTGTGGGTGTGTCAATAAAGGGCATGACTCCAGAACTCAGACCCTCCTACGTAATACTTCTGCTGGCCTAGCAAAAAGATTTTTCTGACTTTTGGTATGTACTACAAGCCTGATGTATGTTGTGGCCAGAGGAGATATAGGGTTCTTATTTTTTTTAGTTATTGGATTTGTGTTTAGGGATTCACTTCTAAAATTTGTTAACAAAAACAAAGCAAAAGCAATTACTCTAAGCTGAAAACCAACACCAGCAGACACCTAAGAAAGTCAGTTAACTTGCAACTGCTGATCACAACCTCATCTGCTATTACCTTTACTTACAACAAGGCTAAAGCTTTTTAAGAAGTAACTTAGCTGACTGTGATCCCATCCATGTTATCTGTGTAGCCTACATGACATAGCCTAACATTTCAGTTAACATTTTTTGATACCTCATGGATGACGACAGTTTTCCAAACACGGACCAGTTCTAACCAATGGAACATGGTCTACCCAAGTTTACCAACAGACTGAAACAATGACTCAGAGGTGTGAACTCGCTTGTGCCTTGAAACAGTGACTCAGAGATATGAACTCACTAGCTCCTTATTAAATCTTGCTGGAATATCAATTTTAAAGCTCAGTGATGACAATCTGGTGTCAACTTTAATGCATACAAGCAGAGGGAAGAAAGAGAGATCAGGAAGGAAGAGAAAAGAAAGGTAGATATTGAAGTTTTCAAGTTGAGCAGATTTTCCACACTAAGCACTGCTTGTGACAATTGCATTGAACATCTGTCTACTGAACATTTTGTTACTACACAATGGTCATTTCCCCCTTCTGGGGTTCTTATTGTCCCTACTTCCTCACTGTGAACAGTAGGTACCATGTGTAATCCAACCTATGGATCACAATTAAGCAAGGAATTCAGCACTTTCCTCTGAAGGAGTTGGACACCTGCACTATAAACTCTCTGCTTTCATTAATACTCGCTCCATGTGAAATCTGTCTCGGCTATGTGACTGAAGGAAATAAAAAGTTACTGATAGCCCTTGGAAAATCATGGGAATGATCAACAGTTTCTCACATCTGCAAGTGTTTTATAGTCACTGAAATAATGAATACTAGACTGAAAGAGGACAGAAGTAGGAAGTTCCACAGCTGTGAATCAAAACCTGTAGTTATTAACAGCATTTATAGGTGACACTTATCAGACTATCTGTACTGCAGTTAAAAGAAAAGGCAACTGTTTCCCCAGGCTCTGGGGTTTAAAATGGAAGCTTCTCCACTTGGCAGAAAAATGTAGTTGTTTTGAACACCACATCTCCCCTACTTCCTCGTTAAGTACTGCCATAGGAAATCTCTATGAACTGGCAGATTGTCACAAACAGTAGTTAAAAAAAGATGGTCATACTAGGAGATTCTCTCAAAAGGAAAGATGAAGAATCCTACTGATGGGTATTTTTATAAAAGAGTTCTCTCTTGAACTGGCTAGATGACCAAGATATTTCTAAAGCTCCATATAACCAAACATCCAGGCTATCAGCTTGGAAGATCCAATAACTTATGTCCTCTAGAGACAATTTTGACTTTTTGCATAAATTTCATCATAAAAATCCCAAAGTTCGTGTGAGCAGAGGATAGGTACTGGTGTCAGTACACAAAGCAAGTCTGGTAGGAATATATCAAGGGGGCTTGGTTTCCTATGTATCCAACTAATATTACACAGACTTACTATAGAAATGCTAAAGTCTCGTTTTAAAGACTAAGAGTTGCTCCCATGTTAGATTACACAGGAAGAAGCACATATTTGAAGTTATGTAAGAGAGCGACATTATAAAAGAGTTAAGGTTGGAAAGTCAAGCACTTAACCTCAGTTCTGGTATTTTCTTTTATCTGTACAACCTTAATTTGGTTCTAGTACTTAAATATGTGCAGATTTTTATTTCTGCAGGCCCTTGCCTCATTTAATGCAACTCAAAAGGGCACTGTGAAGATAAATGTATTAGTACATTATACATTAGTAGTGGCAGCCATAGAAAAACCACGGAGAATAAAATTTTATATTGAGAGAAGAGTTTGTATGATGTGCAGTAAATAAGGCATTTTGTGGGCAACACACTGAACAATAAGGATGAAATAAAATACAGGGTAGAGGCTTATCAACAGCACTATACAGCATTTGCTGTAAGTGAAACAGGTTCCTATGGGAAAACGGTATGTGCACACTTTTTCACAACTATTACATTGGAAGGTTGCATTAAACTCAATTCTGGTGTTTCTCTACTTTCAAATGAACAGCTCTGTGACCCATATCGCTTTTATGAATGCCATGTCCAAGGCCAATTTTTTTTGTAAAGTAGACTAAGACAAATTGGTTTCATCATGTAGCACCATATTGAGTCCCACCTGGGTCAGCAGCGTTGGACCCTTTGGATTAAAGCCCAAATGGCAGAATTCTATTTGAAGGGAACAAGCAGCTCGATCAGCGGTTCTAATCCTTGTTTGTACTGGGACTCATTTGTAAACATCCACCGCCTTCCACCCCTGGCCCCCTGTGCGAGGTTGGGGGGCGGGTGTGTGGGGCATGCCTCCAAGCAGCCCCTGGTAGACTGCAGTTCTGCCAGCCTGCATGGGAAAAGCCACGGTTTCTGGTTTTCTCTTTTAAAGCAGAATCCATTTTTAAAAAGTGTGTTGATCCATTTTTAAAGTTTGTATGAAAGGGTCGCAAACATTCTTGCAACCCACTTTTGGGTTGTAATCCCCAGGTTAAGAAACAGTAAACTGGATTATTCTTAGTGGGGGAAAATGACAGACCAATGAGCAATGGTCTCAAGCTGCAGCAAGGGAAGTTTAGGCTAGATATTAGGAAAAAAAAAAAAATGTTCTCACTACAAGGGTAGTAAAACACAGGAACAGGTTACCCAGAGAGTTTGTGGAACCTCCAACCTTGGAGGTTTCTAAGACCCAGCTGGACAAAGCTGGGGATGGGCCTACTTTGAGCAGAGGGTTGGACTAGATGACCTCCTTAGGTCCCTTACAGCCCTAATTTTCTATGATTCTAACAAATAAAAGGAGGACAATTCGCTCCTGAGCTACAGGGTGATATCACATGTTTGACAGGTTGATTCTAGGTTCTGAAAGAAGGGTGGTCTAGTAGTTGGATAACCTCCAACTTCCTCATCATTCTTCCTAGCCAAGCCCATCTGTTCCTCTGCACCCTCTCAGGTTTTTCAGGTAGAGCCTCTACCAGCTCTTTGGATCAGTGTAATCCCCTGTAACTCTCCTCAGATCAGCCTCCTTGCTTACTCCCTGCTGCCTGGACATCATTAGGGGGAGAACTGGAAACCTGCTGTTCCTGCAACTAGTATAATAGTAGTCTCCAGGTACCCAGAACCACTGCAGTGAATGGCCTGCATAGCTTTGGCCTGGAGCATGATCAGCACAGATAGAATCTCTGGAGAATTTAACTGATGAACAAATCTCTGCAGTGCACATCCAGAGAGATTTACAGAAGCCTTTATGTTTGTCCATCTTTTAGCCAAATTTCAAACCTTTGCTGTCTTTAACACAGAGAAAAACACCTTGAATATATCAGACTATTAAGCAGGAAGGCGCTAGAGCATCTCAACAACAGAACCCAAAGAGTTGTATTTAAACTATGGATTGACAACTTATTTTCCACTAACCTTGTTCTGAAAAAGAAGCTACTATTTATGCTAAAATTATCAAAGGAAAAAGAAAAAATATATGCTCATTTTGAGGCAGGTACTTGGCCTGAACAGCTGAAGTTTGGCATTTATAAGCAAAGGTGGTTTTAGGGAGCAACCTAAATATACCTGCTCTGCATATGATACAGCACAGGCAGTCCTTAACTTACAACATTTATAAACTGACACCCTGTTTCAACTTTACAACACCAGTTTAGACTTTACAGTGCTTGATCTGATGCAAGTTTGCTGTGTCACTCATCTCCCTGGAGAACATCCGTTCAAACTTGCTTGGACACTTTCTTTAAGAAAACAGACAAGACTCCAGAAAAATCTGCAGCCAAGACTCCCGAGAAGACTCCAGCCAAGAACCCTTCAAAAAGTCCAGCAAAGTCACCTCAAAGAAGTCCTTACAAATCAATACGATTGCTATTTACAATATAAATACATTAATGTAGCTATATTACTCATCTATAATTGATCGAGTACAAAATTCTGGGGTATTTTTGGTGATTCTCACAGGTCATAATCCATTATGCAGCATCAACACAAACACGTAATGTGCCTTCACAAGTTGCGTTGTGCTTAAGTTGCCCCTAAGCAGCTGTACTCAAATTGGTAAATGTACTTTCTTTGTAGATTCAATTACCATAAGCACTCCTTTACCTTATTGATTTGACAATGCAGCCTTTGCAAAAGCGGTGTCCACATGGTGTCTGCACTGGTTCCCGAAGAGCCATCAAACAGATAGGACACTCGTATTTACTTTCCAGGGGCGGATCAAACTCCACATCATATCCCTGGGTCTCTTCCGTGAAGGAATTTGGTGCATTTCCAGTCCCACTGCTGACACTTGCACTGTCTTCTTTTGCTCCAGCGCTGCATGTGCTGGCCATGGCTGCACAGCAGCCACTCTCCAGTTCTCTGGCTCCGCAGCTGTTATCACTTTGTAACAAGCTCATAGTAACTGGCTCAGTGCCAAGGAGGCGCTCTGCAAGGCAGAAAGTAAGTGTTAATTTAAGTATTTGAGGATTCTGCTTTCCAACAAGACATCAATCCCACCCCAAACACAAACATCATGGCACCTGTAAGATCTTTCACAGATTTCTTTTTCTTTTTTTAGTTTATGAACTCTTGCTCTCTCTTTTTCCCATCCTTCATCATCATCATCATCATGCAGCCTCTGAGGAACAGCAAGGTGGGTTATCCTACACCAAACACCAATGCAGTCCTTATGATGTTGGCTCTATCTCCAATTCTAGTTAAAACCTATTTTCCCCATTGGCTGTGCCTATTAAGAATGCCCCTTTTTTGTTTTCATACTATGTATTTCTAAAGTATTTCAAGATTGTTCAAATGAAAAAATGCTGTCCAAAATGTTTTCTTACAATCCATCCCTTGCTTTACATTTCCTTTGCTACCATGCGTCACACCTGACATTTTTAGTAAAGCAGGACCCATGGTTTAAGTTTCAATTTATTTGATAAGAGAATTTTGGGCATATGCCTCCAAATAAAATGCAATTCAAATAACTTGAAGAAAGTAGATACTGAGCTGCAAAATGTGAGTTAAACATTACAATGCTGATAAGATTTTCTCATATTGGCAACAGAAAATTTCAATTTAGTTAGACTCTATAAAATACGAGATAAGGGCTCCATTTCTGCAGTACAAGCTAGAAAAGCTAGCTACATACTAATAGTACTCCAAAATTCTTTCCTGATCTCCTGTCCCACCTTCTGATGTAGCTGGAAAAATGATATTAAAACAGGAAATGGGAATTCTCTCTTTCTGCAAAGGACAGAATTTTCTAATAAAGTCAATTTCTTAAACACTGCTCTCAAACATACAGAACTCATTTAGCAACAAAGCTGGTAAAGTCTATTTATCCAAAAGGACTCAACAGCAACTGGAATATTCATAGTTTACACCTTTCTTTAAAGCCCTCTATTCCTTTTAGCAATAATTTGACAAGTTTAAAAATAGTTTTGTTCCATTACTGATGTCCTTTATGATATCAAAGACCAATTTTGCTGCCTGTATTTATACTGAAGTTATTTGGATCCATTTGTGGTTTGCTTCCAATACAAAATATACTTAAGTATGCAGTCACTAAGGAGTGTGACTATGTTAACATTGTAAAACTGAGCACTTACTGTTAGGGAATAGCAGACTTCAGATTGCCTGTGTAACATTAAAATGGTATCCATACCCACAAGCATTATGGATATGGAGGATTAAATGTCATGGCTTCATACCATTTGGCTACAGCTCCCCCACCTCATTCAGAACATAAGACAGAAATTTGCAGTTTAATCAGAGTTGGGCAGTAAGTCTGCCTATAGACCCACACGTATTATTTATTGCAGAAGCTGGCAGGTGAGTGCTAAACGAGCCAGGGTATTAAGGAAACTGAATGTTACCCTGATTAATCAGATTCTATCCCTGCCTTTGCCAGAGTTGTCCCATGAGTCACTTCAACCAAACATTCACTGGCTGTTACTACCCATGTTCCTCATTTTCTGGGCATACAGTACGAGGTATGGGAGCAGATTTGCAGAAGTATTGAGCACTCAGATATGCAACTGAAGTAATCTGGAGCCATGTACTGAATATATTGTCACAGAAGTGCATTTTAGTCAACCTTAACTGTAGGCAGAACAGATGACACTGCCTATAATAATGGGATAAAATGGTCATATTTGGCCCAAAACTAAAAACAATAATGAATAAAAAAATCCAATGATGAAATCTATTAGACTGGAATACCTGAAATGAAATGTTTGGGTCACTTAATCTTAGACTGGATATAATCCTGATGGGTTACCATAGGTGGATGGAGAAAAAATTATTTGGGGGGAATGAGTGCGCACACGCAACCCCCAGCAGGTAAGTCTGTGGGAAAGGGGTGGGGGGAGGGGAAAAGGCCATGTTGGGGGAGGGAGTGGGGCTGAGGCAAGTCCTGCATAGGTGGGGCAGGGCATGGGACAGAGCCAGGAGAGGCTCATTTGGGGGGCTCATGGAGGGGGTGGCAGCTCCTCTGTTACTGCACATGCCCTAGAAGGGCATGTGCCCCTGGATCTGGATGGGATGGGGTGGGCTGCTGCTGCAGGCTGGGGCTGAGCTCTTTCCTGCAGAGGCTGAGATGGGCTGCACTCAGGGCAGGCAGCAGCAGCACTTGAGGGTGGGGAAGGATTTGGGGGGGCTATGGCAAATACTGGGGTGGCTCCAGCCCCACCTGAAGCCCCCCTTCAACACCACCACCACAAGCACAGCCTGGCCCAGCCCTGCCTCCGCTGGGGAGCCCGGCGCAGCCCCGGCCCCAGCAGATCTGGAGGAACACTGCCCCCCATGGCTGCAGGAGTGCGCGTAGCAGGAGCCGCAGCCCCCAGATGGGCCACTCACTGCTCAGTCCCGCACCCTGCCCCACCCCAGCTGTGCAACATCTGTCCCTCCCTCAGTCCCAGCCCCACTCCCATTGTCACCGCTGCACATGTGCCCTTTCCCACCCTGCTGCAGCCACTGGAAGCCCACACGCAGGCTGCTTTGCAGCCCTACTGCTGCCCCACATTTTTTGGGGGGGCTAAGCCCCATTAGCCCCCCCTTCCACCACCTACATGGGTTACACCTTATAGAAATACCTTCCATCAAGAAGAAAGGGCTTCCCATTACCACATGGATTCTATCTGTAGCATTTATGAGTTTTCAGCTGGGAGTGCAATATTCATGTTTGCGCTGTAGTCAACATGTTGAAATGTTAACACCTTAACAGATATGATGCACCATCTTGTTCTAGTCAGATTTTTAATTTGGGTTTCATTTAATTCAGTGCAGGAAGTGGTTTGCATATTTAAGTACTTCGGCACAATGGGGTTCTGGTTCATATAACTAGGCCTCCCAAATACAGCAATATATAAACAAGCAGTTTATTGGCAACTGCTTGGAAAACAATGAGAAAACTATTCATTCATGTTAGTGCTCTGAAGTGACCCCCAACTGTATTAGCTAGACAGGTTTCCCCAAGTACCAAGTACTCCCCTGTTAATGAAGAATCAGACACACACTTAGTGGGGCACAGATTTGAAACTGAGAACTCAGAGCATACTGCATGGGGATACATGAAGATATACTTACTGTGGTCCTAACAAGAAGTGGTATGCCTTTAAGAAGGTAGACTTGTGCAAGCTTTTTCTAATTGTAAGACCCTTTAAGACTCAAGGTAAGACTTTACTGTCAAATAAATACTTTTGTTTTAGGGCAGATGTTCTCACCAGGGTGGATAAAAATCAATTCTTTTTTAAAAAATATTTTTTAAAAATCTGATTTTTAAAATTTAAGCCAGTTTATTTAATCATTTTTTTGATTTTTTTAAGCTGCTTTTAAAAAAAAATTAAACTTATATAATGATAGTTTTAACTTTAAGATATGCTAAAGCTCAAAGATATCATGGAATAGGGATTATGACTTCTAATTATATAATATTTGAGACAATATATTTTGCATAACCTTTTGGAAGTTTTATAAATAGCTCACAAGAGGCCATGACTATATTAGGGGTCCAATTTTATGGGGTTCCCAGAGGCTCCTCTATAGATTAGTAAAGATTACAGGGGGAGGAAAAAAAAAAAAAAATAAAAAAAAATCACTCTACCCAATGGGACTCAGTGCTCAGTCTAGAAGATCCCATTAAGCATCTTCATGATGCTTAGTTTTAGTTTTCAAACTGTGGATTTGTGTCTCCAGCAATCATAGGCACACAGTGCTCTTTGGGTAGATGTGATATCTTTTATTAGACTAACTAAATAGTTGGCAAAATTCTTCTTTGCAAGCTTTTGGATACAAACACATTTCTTCAGGCACAGGGAGAGTTTGCCATCTTGAGAGATAACATCCCCGTTAAGAGCAGTATATGCAGATCAGAGATAACAGACCTGATTACCCACCCATCAGCCCTATTGTCTTTCTACAGGTCTGCGTACACAGTCAAGTCCTTACCTCTCTCTAAAATGCAAAATTTCAAGAAGTTAAATGAATAAAGGATATCAAACAGCAAGAATGCACTTTTTGTGGAAAACAAGGATTACATTGAGGCTTCCTGACCAGTGATTTAAATCAAATCCACCCTGGTTCTCACTAATCCACTGGTAAGAAGCTCCTAAAGGGAAATAACTACAGAGGAAACCAAGCTGGAGGCACCGCAACCCTGGGCCCAGTCTAGGAATGACAGAATTATGTGATTCTACTCCCAGAGGAATGAAGGCACAAGGCCCAAGAAGCACCCAACATGGCCACACAAGAGAAAACAGGAACAAGCCAGACAAACAGGTCAGGTTTGATGAGCACATATATTCCAGAGAGAAGCAACAGTTAAAGGAAGGTCTCCATCTTCTGTTTGTTTTTTTAAAATCCTTGTTCAGCAGTACTTCAGCAAGATATTGCAAGTACTATCTAACTAAATAAAGGGTCACATCTTGCTATATAATCTTAATAGTTTGATATTTACAGTACTTAACAGCTATAAGTGCTGCACAAACAGAAAATTTATTCCGTTCCATCTTGAATCTATGAAACTATGAAACTATGAATTGTTCCTATAACTACAATAGTTGTGCACCACTTAGTTCATGGAAACAAAAAACAACCACCAGATATATTCATTGCAATGGGTGAGTCAGAGCAACCAGTCATTGTCCCATCAAAAATCCTGTACTTCTGCAACATGCTAACAGTCCCCTTTTATCCAGAGCTTTTCACCTGCACATCTCCAAAAAGCTTACAAAAGGAAGGCAAGTACATTTATCTCCATTTTATAAATTGGAAAGTTTAGACACGTTAAAAAAAGGCAGATATAGGAGACCTTTCTGAGCCTTGAAGTCTAGTAGAACTGTTATACAATAGCCAAAACCCGTATTAGATCACTGCATTGTATTTTAAAATAATTCACTTTTTTTAAATGGAGTCTCTAGTTTTTAGTCCTTTAGTTATTTATTGATATTAAGTCCATCTTTGCATCTGTTTTCTCCTTCAAAGGAACAGCGGCCGTGCCTCTACTAATGCACACCTAAGTACCTAGTGAGCAGACACCTATTCTGTTGCACTGAAGGGTACAGGCTTCTGTCTTGGACCAGCTGAGGAGATAATTAAATAAACTAACTGGAATTTACGATCTTCCTGGGAAAAGTACTGCATCCAAGTCCAGAAGCACCAGTATGATTTGTTCCTGGAAAATTTCCTCACAAAAGATAAACTTAAAATAAGCCATAGGCCAGGAAAAGGGGATGCATTTGAAAATGAAAGATACTTTCGACCCAATACCCAGTTTAATTTGTTTGTCTCTACACTTAACTAAGAGTTCACACATTAGTCAAAATTTAGGAAAACCAGAGACATTGCAAACCAGACCATTTTTTCTTCAATTACTTTGAGTTATATCCCTTCTTCTCCTGGTTCAGTAAGACTTCAAACTAGAGTTTGGCATTATGAATAATTTGCCAATCATTTAATTCCTTTGGCTCAGCGTTACTGCTTACGGCAAAGGTTCAAAGGAATGTGCTTATTCATAACGACATAAGCATGGAAGTTAAAAATAAGATGAGTTACTCTTCCAAGAACATTTATTGTCGTTTCTCTACATGAGAGGCACCAGAATCTCTGCAATCTTTCATAATGCGGAAGAGTTATGCCATTTAGAACACTTATGCCTGGCAGCTTAGCTACAAAGGCAATGCCAAATTAAGCAGCTCATAATGCACGTTACTCAATTAACCAAACATCGAAAATTAAATCTGCATGTAAAAAAAACCCAAACAGTAGCTTGTTCCCTTGTTCATGTAGAAGTACCCGAACTGGAACAAACCTAAACATTACATTTAATGATGTTTCCTGATTAGCCCTTTCAAGAAGCTAGAACAGATGCTCTCAACCTTTTTAGAATTGAGGCACTCCTCAGAAAATGCCAGCTTTTAGTTTTCACTGTTTCGTTTTTAAAAAAAATAATGGAGCAGTTCTTATGTTGCAAAGAACTCAGACCCCCCCAACAAGTCAGGAAGTTTTTGATGCTATGGATTCCTATTTAAAATCTCTGGATTTACTTTGTGAGTTAACATATCTAACAGTGTTAACATTGTGTGGCAACCTGTGGCACCCCTGTAAGGATTTCACATCACTCTAGGGTGCCATGGCAACATGCCATTGCGAGTCATTGAGTTCTAAGCACTGACTTGCTGATGGGCAGAATGGGCGCATCCACATGAGTGCTCATGTGCGTCTTGCAGTGTCTCAAAGTCCTCAAAAAAACCCACAAAAAAACCAAAACAAAACAAAAAAACAGCGGCAGAAAAAAGTGGGGCAGACCATGGTCCTGGACCATGCCCTGGGGCAACCAGGGGCTTGGTCCTCCACAGAGATGCTCTGGTAGCCTGCCAGAGCATCTCTGTGGCTGGCCCTTTCCTGCAGCGACGGGGACCTGGGATCTGTGCCAGGTAAGCAGGGAGTGGGGGAAGCTGGAGGAGGGGGACTACTGAGGATGCAGGGGACCATGGGGCGGCAGCTTGGGTTGGGTGGGTCTGCCAGCCACACCCCTGCATGGCTCCAGCCCTTCCTGCTTGCCCTGCGGCAAGGTACAGCCCTCCTCCCCTCCCTCCCTCCCTGTTTGGCTCCAGCCCCCCCCGCTCGCCCCTCTGCTCAGCTCCAGCCCCCCAGCCTGGCTGCAGTCCCCTCTCCCCCCACCCCCCGGTGTGCTCCCCACCTGGCTGCAGTCCCCTCCCCCCCCCCCAGCTGGCTCCAACCCTCCCCCCCTGCAGCTTACCAGCAACAGCAGCCACATTCTTGGCCTTGTGGCACAGCCTCCCTTTACAGCAGGGGGCGGCACAGCTCCGCCCCATCCGTCAGGTATCCATGCAGCCTCTGCCACAGTGCACTGCTGTGGTCTGGCTCAGGGGGCCGTGTGCTTTTGGATAGCTCTGGGCTGTCAGCCTGGGCTGTGTGCCACTTGTGGGGACTGCCAGCCATACGGCCTGAGTCCTGCCTGCATGAGCCCTCCACCATCCAGCCAGGGTGCTTCTGTGCATGCAGGACCCAGGCTGGTGTGGCCAGCGGTCCCCATGAGCAGCCCTGGGTGACAGCCCAGAGTTGCCTGAAAACACACAGCCCCACGCTGTGCTGAGCCAGGCCAAAGCAGTGTGCTATGGTAGAGGCTGAATGGATACCTGGTGGCAGGGGCAGAGATCTGAACAGGGAGGCTAGGAGGAGGCTGCACACCCAGCCACATGCCAAGGGGGGGGGCGGGGCTGGAGCTGAGCCAGGCACAGGCCAAGTTGGGGGGTTGTACCTGAGTAGGGAGGCAAGTTGGGGGGCTGTACCTGGCCTCAGGCAGAGCAGTGAGGGGAGGGCTGCACCCAGCCATGGACTGAGCAGGGGGCTGGAGCGCAGTGGGGAGTTGGGTTATAGTCGAGCAGGGAGGCAAGCAGTGGGCCGCAACCGGCTGCAGGGCAAGTCGGGGGGGGGCGAGGAGCTAGAGCCATGCGGGGGGGGAGGGGCGGCCAGTGGACCCACCCCTCCCAAGCTGCCTCCCCACGGTCTCTTGCACCCTCAGTAGTTTACCTCCACCCCCTACTTCCCTGGCACAGAGCCCAGGCCCCAGCTGCTATGATTTCTGTGAGGGGCATGTGACCACTGTGGGGGAGCAGTCCATTAGGTGTGCAGGGGGTCTACACCCTGTGGGGGACAGGGGACTGACCCCTCCTGAGCAGCCCCCACTTGTAGCCCCTTCCATGCCCACAAACCCCCAAAAACTCCTCACCCGCATTCCTGGCCCTGTGGGGCAGGAATGAGGGAAATGGGTCATGGTGTAAGCTGTGGGTTCAGAATGAGGGCTGGGGCAGGACAGTGGTATATCAGTGCTGCTCAACAGCACATATCCTGGTGAGAGAAGGTGGTAGGGGCAGCTCTAATTTTTCCATAACAGAGAAACCCAAAGTTAATGCCAAACTGTATAGATTATTAGAATTTATTTTACTATGAAAATAGAGGCACTGGTAGGCTTCCAAGTTGCTTTACAATTGTCAATATATTAATAAAACATTGTCCAGCTGATACATCTCTCTCATTTTAATTGTGGAAGAACATAGATTTTGGGGTATTTTAAAAAGTTAATTTGGGACTTTTTTCAGAGATTTTGCAGGTTTTAAATAGGGAACACTGGAATTCCTACTAGTGAGATGAGTGGCAGGACCCATGCAGAAGAGCCTGCTCATGGCTGGCACTTGGGACCCAGCTTTGAAGCAGGCCACTACATGAGAACATCTTCCGGGTGACAGCTGCACAGGTGGCTGGGCAGGGGCACACATGGCAGTAGTGCCGCACAAAGGCTACTGTGCAGCCACTACCCACTGGCACAAAGGGGAAGGTGCCTCTACTGGCTGTGCAGTCTCCATCCAGGTCTGGCAGGCGTGCAGCCTTGGGGCCACATACTATTGCAGGTGGCAGCAGGTCATAGCAGGCAGCAGCCCCCACTGTCACACTGCTGCAGTGGGTAGAGGGTGCAGGGAGCTCTCACAGCTGCTTCTGGGTTAGTTTCTCCAGATGCCAGTTGGCTGGGCCCCAGAAGCTCCTGAGCTACTTGACAGGGCAGCTTTTTGTACTGCTGGGGCCAACACAGGTGCTGGCCTAGAGCTCTAGCTCCCTCCCCCTGGCTGCAGATGCAGGAGGAGGCAGGCAGGATTATTTTGCTCCAAGTGGCACAATTTGCCCCACATCAAAGTGCATGTCCAGGCACATGTGCTGAGGCAAAAAACCCTGGCTCAAATTTGCACTGCTTCTATTTAAGCTGCTGCAAGCCTGCATGCTTGCATGTGTGGATGCACTCAATGATTTTAACTAGCATGCAAGACTGAGGCACTCATTTTGCCCAACTGTGAGCCACTTTGGCCCTGGGGGTGGCATCTCTGTGCAAGGGGACAGTTTATGTGACAATACATGAAGAGGTGTTTTCCAAGTAGAATGGGAGGACAGGATTTTTCTAACAACTTTCTTGTCATAATTTATACCAAAATTACTAAATGCAATGCTGGAACACCCTGCAACTAAGCAAGCCCAAGGTATAGTTAAGGTCTCTAAGAGGCATCACTATTTATGATCGAACTGCATTAGAAATTTTAAGCACTAGGTAATTTGATGCCATGGAACAGTTTCTACTTCTGCATTATGAAGCAATGAGGTTAATTTAGGATGGTCTCAGTCAGACCTGAAGAACAGGCTCTAGTGTGAGCATCAGACCTTATGTTTAACAATAAAGATTCAAATAATCCCATTTAAAATTCAAATTAATCACAATGTTAGCTACTGTACCTGGCAATGTTAGCTATTGTACCTGTATTTTGACCTGCATACTTTCATAACCTGGTAAAAAAAAAAAAACTTTAAGTAAAACAGTAAAGAAAACTCCAAGTTAAGCTAAGTTTTCCAACTTTAATGTACATGTCATAGGCATTCTGGGATTCCTTTTGCACCCAGAATCCTGTCAACATAAATAAGTGCCTAAACATGTAAAGAGTATCTGAATGTGCTTTAGAGCAGGGATGGACAATTATTTGGGCAAGCAGGCCACATAGGGAGTTTTGTTGAGCTGCTGCAGGCCAGGTAAGCACTTCCCCCCTACCCCAACATAACAGCTCACCAAAACTCCTTATGTGGGAAGGGGCTGCAGGCAGGCAGGGAGTGGTGTTTGGGAGGGGGATGGTCAGGTGAGGCCAGGACCCCATCTCAAGTGCCTGGCCCAGTGTCCTGTCCACATGGGTCCTGCCTCCAGTGGTTGGTGTGGGGTGGGTGGGCAAGTGTCTGGGCAGCAAGGCCGAGTCTGGCAGCAGCAGCTGGAAGGAGATGCTGCTGCTGGAGCTGCCCGGAAATGGAGGCCTACCACTGTGTCAGCCCTACCTTGCTGTGTGCCTGGGGGGCAGTGGGACCAGCCACAGGTGCAATGGCTCAGGCTGCCCCTCATACCAGAGCTGTGTGGGACCAAGGGACCCGCCGTGGGTTGGGCAAAATTCCTCTGCAGGCCAGATCCGGCCTATGGGTCATATTTTACTCACCCCTGCTTTAGAGTGACTAGGGGGAGAAAAAAAGATGGAAGTAACAATTAATTCTAATTCTACACCTTGTTGGGCATGGACATCAAAGTGCTTATTGCCAGTCCCTACATAATGGTGACAACTTGTGTGGCTACAGACACAGTACACAAAATGCATTAGACAGTATAACAAATTTAAACTTAAATACTAAATGCAATAGACATTATCAAGAGATGTTTTAGCATTATTTATCCCCTTTGTGTACAAGGAAAGCAGGAGTAAAAGAAAACCAATACAGATTATTGACAACACTGTCTCCCTATTTGTAGTTACAAAACAAAAATTTTACCCTTTTGTTTTCATCACAGTAGTCTATCTACTGCTGTAATTCTCAACTGGGGTGCCACAAGATCTTTTAAAGGGTGCCATGCAATATTAGCTGCTATAGGCATCTACAAACACCTACACATGGCATGTAAAGCAAACCTAGAGATTTTAAATAGGAATTCATCGTGTCCAAAACATTCTGACCTGTTATGATCTGAGTTCTGTGCAAAAGAACAACCACTCTATTATTTTTCTGTAGTCAAAAAACAAGCAAAAGCTAACAACTGGCATTTTCTAAGGAGTACCTACAGTCTGACAAAGTTGATAATCATTCATCTAGAGTGTTCTCAGTAGGGGACATCCTTATCAGTGCAAGGAAGGAATACAATTATTTCTGGGAAGAATTTTTAACAGCATTTTGCCCTATGTGCATAGGTGGAATTGGGGATCCAGAAAATGCCATTCTAATTCCTGAATCTGACATGGATTTATTGTGCAACTTCCAACAACTTACTTAAAATTCAATCTGGTAAACACTCACTACCAGGCCCATTAATCAAAGAGAATACTCACCACTAATAAGCACTGTGCTCAGCAGTGTTGTCAAGGTCAGATGCTTATTCACTGCGTCTCAGATTTCCCTCATCTTGGGATAATAGGATAAGGTGTTGCAAGTTTACACTCATATTTTTAGAATGCTTTGAGATCCTCAGCTGGAAGGTGCTAGAGAAACAAAAAGCAATATTAGATTCAACCAGAGCTAAAACTACAAGAAACTATTAATTTTTCTTGTAATGCCATTAGTGACAGTAATTTTTTGTTCATACATTTTCTTGAACCATAAGCAATGCCTGCTAAATCTCCCAAGTCTGTTCGGCAACAGCTACGATGTAATTTTATTATCTCATCAACGTGAGACTCTGAAAATGGAGAAAAGGTATCTGCTTTGAATATGAAACCCATCAAAGAGCAATAATAATAATAATGAAGTATTTAACACTTCAGTGCAGCTATAAATCATTGGTGTTGGGTATAACAGGCCTTTGGGAATTTCTGAAGCTTTTTAGCTGGTTTCTTTTGCTTGGAGAGAATGGTGACATACTTTTATGATTAAGTAACTGTGTACTTAGTGTTACTTAAGAGACAAGATAGGAGCCACTCAGTTATGCACATACTCTTTCCCTTGTGGGCTTAAGTTATGTTTATCATATCAGAGTGAGCTGAATTTTATTGGATGTTCAAACTACTGCATCTTCCAACTAATCTCAAAAAATATTCCACCACAGGGCTTTTCTTACACATGAAACATTTTTTCAACTGGAGGCAAAATATGAAGAAAAATGCAATTGGTATCCAAAGCAGAATATGAAGGAAAGAGTATTTCTCTTCTTCAGAATATAGTTTAAACTGCCTTGAGCATTACATTGGTAGTAAATAACAAAGAAAAAAACCCACATCTGATAACTTAATTTTAAACATAGGATCAACAGATTATAATTAAGGTGAAATACTTCTTAGCTTCACAAAGAATGCTTTTAAGAACTGTATCAATTAAATGGACTGCACATAGTAATCAAAGGCCATGGACTGCTAGCTTTGGACACAACAGCTAGGTTCAGTCCTCTGTTCTGCCACAGACTTCCTGTACGACTGATTCTCCCTGAACCTCAGCTCTCTCCTCTGTAAAATAGGAAGACCGAATACAAGGTTTGTGAGGATTTAAAGAGCATGAGGTTTTCAGAAACTACTGTAATGTGCATGCTATAAATACTGAGGAAGTGCAGAAAGCAGGAGTAGACAGATCCTACGGACCAAGGAAATGAAAGGGCCAAGTCTGTTAGACTGATTCACAGATGCATATGCAGGCGATAGCTTTACTTGCACAACAAATGCTGCTGACTTAAATGTAAGTCGGTGTGTAGTCTCACTGAACTATATGCATGCTGCACAATTAGGGCTGAAATGAGGACTCTTATACTTTTAGCTCTGCTATGGACATGCATATTGCCATCTCTAAAGCAGGGTCATGGTTTACCTCATTCAGTAGTTTCAAAATTTAATTTGTATTTGTAAAATGTTTTGGGCTCTTGAATATGAAGGGGTGTATTGTGCATTCATTGTTAAACAGTCTCTGTTCTCTATTTGACATGTTTTAACATTATTGGCCTTGTATTGTGTTTATACGGGTTATTATAGCAATAAAGTTCTGATATTAACTTTGACAACTGCCTACCACTGTGCTACAACTGAAGTAATTTTCTGGACAGCTTGGATTCATGGAAATTCACAAAACTGAAGGCAGACTACGCTTACCTCCAGACATTTCACAGATTGGAACTTATATATCTGAACAGTTTGTAGCATACTTTTGAGAGCATACTGCATTGCTAGTTTACAATATTATGGCATAGCACAGATGTAGCATGGGCAAGAGTTTTGTTTTTTTTCCACCGACTGCCATGGAAACAAATTCTATTGCTTCACTAAGATAAAAAAATGCAAATTTTTTCTACGGTATATTAAACTACATCTTGCGATGCTTTTTTTTTTTTGGCATAAAAGGTGAAAATCGACTTATATTGAATTCACATACTTCATCACTGTTTCTATTGTCATTTGATTCCTTCAGCACAAGGCCTGTTGAAATGCTCCATTTAGCTGCATTAACCACCCATATATTCTACGCACCTACAAAAGCATACCGGCTTTTAAGTCAATCATCAGAAGTCACCAGAAGGGGCTCCACATCTACAACAAATTTCAACTCCGCTTAAAATCAAATCTAGTCCTTATCACAGCAGTTCTCAGCCAGGGGGAAATGGCATGCTGATGAGCCTCGAGATTGTTTTGCTGCAAGGTGCCATGCCATGCCATGCCAGCATAACATGCCATGCCATGCCATGCCATGCCAGCATAACATGCCATGCCATGCCATGCCATGCGACCAGATAAACTCACAGCTTTCAAACAGGGATCTACAGTGTCAGAGAAGCACAGAGAAGTCCAGCTGGAAGGGATCTCCAGAGGTCATCTAGGGCAGCCAACCCCTGCCTGAAGCATGTTCAGCTTGATCCAAATCTTTCTGTTCAAATCCATAATCTAAACTTGGTCAAAAACAATCTGATCGGGAGAGGGCTTTCCAAGTTCCTTGCAGCAAAAGGAACGGCTTTAGCATTTCTCTGTAGTCAGAAAAGGTGAAAACCAACCAAAACTCGCCTTCAACATGAGCCTTATAAAAATAAAAAAAGAGAAAAAGGTTGAGAATGACTGACTTGGCAGACCCCAGCCCTCAAAACAGAGGGGCAGCTTTCTGGCTGCACAACCACCACCTAATGGCAGCACTGGTGCACAAACTCACCCCAGAGGTCAGAGATGAACACAGGGTGTTCGGAACACCCTGCCACACTGTGGCCTGCCTGAGTCCTGGCAACCAAAAGAACAGAAACTAAAAATGGGGCAAAAACAAAGAGGGAGCACAGCTGCCTGCAAATGAAAGAGGTCGCTGCAGGGACTCCAGAGAGGACCGCCAGAGGTCTAGTCTAGTCCAGCAGTTCTCCAGCTTTTTTGTACCAGGACCCATTGGTGGCCAGTCCCGACCCAGTGCCCCTCAGTCGCAACCCACTGCCCCCCACCCCCAGCTCCCCAGTGCATGGGGCAGCAGGGATGGGCACGCAAGGGAAAAACCACACTTTTCTCCTTTAAAAGAGAATCCATTTTTAAAGTTTGTCAACAAGCCTTTCATGTACCCTTGCCACCCACCTTTGTGCCACCCGTGACCCATGGGTTGAGAAACACTGCCCAGTGCCTAGCTCAGACATGACTGTTAGTGGTTTCTTCTCTATATTCACACTACTTTAAGCAGCTTAAGCACTAGGTGAAGTCACATTTAGGCATATATGTACAGGGTCTTTATAAAGTTCTTATGGACTTTTAAACTTAATAACTTAGGTTGTAGGTATGATAGAAACAAATCTGTAAATAGCATTTAAAAGCACATTTATTAAAGTTTTAGGACAACTAGAATACACAATGCTACACTTCATCAGTAATAATGAATTTATCCTTAAATAAGAGAGAGCTCAGTGCCACTATGCTCTGAATGTACGACAGTTCCTAAATGACATTTTCCCAGAGAAATGGATAGGCAGAGGTGGACCAATTTCTTGGCCATCTTGTTCACTTGACCTGTTGCCATTGGACTTCTTTTTATGGGGACAAGTTAAAAGTGTAGTTTACTTGTCAAAACCACATTCTGCACCAATGCAATTAGTGCAGTAACTCAGGAGCAACTGGGAAATGTTTTCAAGGAGTTGGAAGATCAGATTGAGCACTGTATCATGATGGATGGTGAATACGTTGAAGTCTAGCACTGCGGACTCTAGTTGTCCTAAAACTTTAATAAATTTGCTTTTAAAATGCTGTTTATGGACTGTCTTTATCATACCTACAACCTAAGTTACTGAAGTTTAGAAGTGCACAAGGACTTTATGAATGCCCTGTATACATACAATATATAGATACATGCACGCACACATTATAGATAGATATTATACTGTACAACATGTAGATACACATACACACTATATACACACTATATATTATATACCCTATATGTTAATATGCTATACATTACAGATACATTATTATAGCTATAGATATAGATATAGAGAGATCTATTGCACACAGGACGGGCCCGACCCGGAGCCTCCCGCGCAGCCCAGAGGCGAAGCTCCCTCAGGCCGGGCACGACCCGCCGCGGCGCTGTGCCTGCGGGGTCTACGGAAGTTGCGCGCCCCCCGGCAGGGCAGGGCCGGGCCGGGCCGGGCCCGCGGGGGAAGCGAAACCTTAGCCGAGCCCGGGGCTGGGACCCACCTCCCCCCGCGGCCGCTCCGCTCCCCTCCCGCTCCCGCTCCCGCCCGCCGTCCCGCCCGGTACTCACCCGGCCAGACCGCCGCCGTCGGTGCGGAGCCCCCCCCCCCGATCACCACTTCCGCCTTGGGCGCAGGACGAGGAACTGCACCAGCACCAAGAGGGCCCCGCTCACAGCAAGAAAAAGCCTCCTGGCTGCGCGCAGCGCCCCCTGCGGCTGGAGGTGCGCGGCGCTCCCCTGCCACAGCAGCCCGTCCCGCGCGGCCTGACTGCGGGCAGGTCTGCGCCCAGCGCCCGGGAGGTCCTGGGGGCTTCCCTGGCTTGTGTTGCCAGCTCTCGTGAATTGTTCTTAAAGTCTACGCTTTGGAAATGTGATACACTTAGCTCTTTCTTTTATATATAACTATCTGTATATCTATATATTCTTAATTTTTTTTATATATATAAAAGAAAAAGCTAAGTGTGTCATTCCTGAAGCGTAGGCTTTAAGAAAAATGCCAGAAATCTTGAAACCTGGCAATACTGCAAGTGTGTGTGTGTGTGTGTGTGTGTGTGTGTGTGTGTTGGGGGGGCCATCACTGCCCCCCCTCCCGAAGCCCTGAGGAAGGAGCACCAGGGTTCAGGGAGAAGGGGCCACAGGCAGAAGGTTTCTGCCTTAGTTTGCAAAGGGCTGAGAGAGGGATGATCCTGCCAAGGAGATCCTGAGCCCCCTTCCTGCCCTGCTTGTCTGTCACTCAGCCTGCCCTTAGCACAGGGCTCCTCTGTTAGGCTGCCTTGAGAGCCTCGTGAGGGTGGCATGCAGGGTTGCCACTGTTCGGTGGGTAAACATGACCTGCTAGGTAAACCCCGAGCTTTCAAATAAGAGTTAAAAAAAACATTCTGACCTGTCGCAGCTGTTCTGGTGGCCTGGCAGTGGGTGTGTCTACACATGCATTTACACATGCATTAATGCACTTTACTTGATGTGCATTAGATCTAGTGCTTTTACACATGCTCTGGGGGTGATGTGAAGCATTGCTTTTATTAGAGCAGTTCTAAGAGCCGCTCTAATTTAAAGCAGTGCCGTGTCTCATGTATCAGCGTCCCCATGCTTAAAAATGGCAGATGGGGTGCTTGAACTAAACTCATTCGATGAGCTTTAGTTCAAGCACCCCTGCTGCCATTTTTAAGCACAGGGATGCTGATACATGAGGTGCAGGAGGCTGCTGGAGCATGGTACATTGCCATGCTCCAGCAGACTTGATTAATCAAGTTTTCTCCAGCATGTTAGAGCAGGCTCCGCGCTCATGTATAGGCACCCTCCATTGTGAGGTACTAGGAAAATAAGTTTGCCTATCTTAATGTGCATTAAGGAGCACAGTTTTTAAGCGATTGTTAATGCACATTAGCCTATTTTAATGTGCATTAACTAAATAGCACTTTCTTCAGTGATGCTTTAATGTGCATTAAAATAGGCTAATGCACATTAAAGCGCATGTATAGATGCACCCAGTATGCTCTAGCTTCAGTTAAGAGCTGCTGTCCTGACACCCCCAGCATTTAATCACATCAGCCACTTCTACATGTCTCTAGTGCCATCTAGTGGTAGATTGGGGATTTTGCATAGATTTTAATCAAAGATTTCGTTTTTTTGGCAAATGTGTGAGTCAAGTCTTTCTTAGGGTGATATTTTTTACTGAACCAACTGCATGGTTGGAACAGAGTCAGACAAGCTTTGTAATGCAGGACATTCTTCAGGTCTTGTGGGGAGAGCAATTAAATTCAAGCTGATGAAAAACAACAACCTTGTTTTAATAAAAATATTATTTAAAAAATTGTCCGTGTTGTCAAAATGTGAAGTTTCAAGGGTAACAGAAATGGTAATATGGAAAATTTCATTTTTAAAAAAATTACAGTCATCTAATATAAGTGACGTTACTTTCTTTGTCCTTGCAGGATAACTCTTTATGGGAGTATATAGGGAAGTGTGGAACTGTTGTAGACATTAGGCTCTAGTCCCTGATTCTGACCTGAATAAGTATAACCTATGAATATTTAATATTTCCTTCTTATCCAGGGAGATCTTTGGGGAACTTGGGGAAACGGACAGAGTTGGTTGAAATATATTTGAAGAAGAATATCATAAGAACTTTTGAAATGCTCAAATTGTTTCTATTTTGCAGGGCTCAAAACAAACTTTTTTTCATGTATGTGACATACTTTCATTATGATGATGGTGGCTACCTAAAGAAGATGTGGAATCTCTATCCCTGGACATTTTCAGGACCAGGTTAGAAAGGTTAGACCAGTGATTCTCAATCTTTTTAGACTCCAGGCATCCCTCATTATACTGAAGGCACCCCACAGAAAATACAAGCTTTTTGTTTTCACTCATTTTTGTCTGAGTAAAAAGGAATACAGCAATTTTTCTGTTGCAAAGAACTCAGAAAGACCACATTAGGTCAGACTGTTTCTGACACTATGGATTCTGAGCTTATATTTCTGGGTTTATCCTGTGAATCATGTTTGCACACTTAATTGTACCAACAATTTGTAGGACCCTGTGGCACCCCTTGAAAGGATCTCAAGACACCGCAACACCCTAACTGAGAGGTAGTTAGCTGTGTTGTGAATCACTTGACTGCGATGGTTCAGTCAGGAATGGCTCTGTCCTGAACACGGGGCTGAACTAGATGATCGTATGAGATTCCTTCTGGCTCTGCTTTCCTATGACCCTATTGGCCCCTGGCTAGGGAGCTTGCCTTTGCAGTGACTTCACAGTTCTCCAGCCAGGGGGCTTTGAAATAATGTTTGACCCTGTCATGGGTATCCTTTATAGAGTGATTAATTGGGGGAGGGGGGAAGCATTGTCGGGGTATGACGTATTATACATGTGTTTTCCCAAATTGGATTTGGGAAAATATGTGTGCAAAAATGTTTGGTCTCTATTCACAGCTATCTTCAAGCTAAGTTCATTTTTGCATAAGTCATGGTTTTTGGTATGAATGTATGTTTGTATTTTGTCATATGACTTTGTCAAAAGATCAGTAGGGAATTTATGGCTTGATTAGGTATCAAGAACAGTCCTCATTAGACAATAGCTATCTGCATACCAGAGATGATTTTAGCATGCATATCTGTTAAACAATAGCTTAAACCTTAAACAATAGCTGATTGCATTCCAAAGGAAAAAACAAATAACAATCTATCTATTTCTAATAACAATCTCATCTATTCCTAAGCCCTTCTCTTTGCTGTATAAACAAGTGCTAAATAACTATGCAATAACTGGAGTTACTGTACAGTTGCACCAAGGAATGGCTTTTTTGTGACACTCATGACTACTGCACAATAGCAGCATGTTACAGTTCCTGCCATGTGACCTTACTGCATAGTAGTCACGGACTACTGCGCAGTCAGCGTCTCATGTAGCCACTATGTCCAAGGTAAAGCATCTATCAGGTTTCAAGCAAGAGGAAATCTCATGCTAAGGGGCTATGTCTCTCCCTCTTGAATAAAATAAGGAACAGGTGAGGAAATATGACTAGGAGAATATGTATATTGCTGTCTTCTTTGAATATAATTAAGATAAAAAAAGCACCAAAAATTGTCAGACAGGTTGTCTGTCTGGGGGAAACAAATAACCTGAACAATGCACATGCTCCCCGAGAACAAAATAGGGAAATAAAGATGAGGAAATATTTTAAGGTATTTAAGTGATGTCTTTTGAGGATAAAAGTTTTCTAGGAACTTCTGGTTCTTAGGGGAAATGCTTGTTTCCCAGTTCAAAGAGCCAGAAGGAGGAACGGCCATGGGAAATGCTGACAGAACTCACAGAGAAGCTATCTTTAGTCACTTTTTTTACTTCTTCTCAAGTCCTGTCACTATGTTCAAATTTTTGCTGGACACAGGGCCCTGTTACAGCTCCTATAATTTAAAATATGTTCTTTTGTTTGTGTGTCTTGAGGGAAGGGGGAAGGGGGGAGAGTGGCGTGTATGCTGCTGTGGGTTGGCCAACAGGTGGTGACTTGGCCTGTTGTTTGGCTAAGGGCAGTGGGTTTTGAGCTGTCAACCAGAAGGTTGAGTGTTGCACACTGCCTAAAGAGCCCTGTAGTTCAGCCAGTGAAAACAGTGCTTGAGGCCTCTGCTGTGACACATGCTAAGGTGCAAAGCCCCAGAGCTTGCCTGACATGTGACAGGGCTGCGGGGTGGAAAGCTGCAGGGCTTGGCATGCCATGCCAAGCCCCTGATGATAGCCTGTGCTTTGATAGGAGCCCTGGCAGTGTCTGAGGATGGCTGGGTCGGTCTAGCCAAAATCCCTTTTTCTTTTCTTTTTTTCATTTTGGGGAAGCTGAGACCATGGACACCCTAGAAGGTAAGGAGCCAGCAGCCCTGCAGGCCTGGGTAGCATCTCTGAGGCTGAGCATGAGGCTGGCAGGTATAAGCAGGGTGCCTGTGGCTGCTGGTAGGAAGGCGACGTGTACTGGTATGGGAGTAGGCTGGCTAATAGCCTGTCGGCAGTGTGGTTGTTCTGCTTGTTGTCCGGCTCAGGCCAGTAGGTTCTGAATGATTAGCCAGAAGGTAGAGAGTTGCAGACTGACTGGAGAGACCTGTAGTTAAGTCACCAAAAACAGCACTTGAGTCCTCCAAACTTCCCCCCTCCCCCTCGCAGCACATGCCAAAGTGTGGAGAGCCAGAGCTTGCCTGGGTGTGTGCCAGGGCTGCATGGTGGAAAGATGTGGGCCAGGGCTGTGGGGTGGAAAGATGCAGGGCTTGGCATGCCACACCAAGCCCCAGATTGTAGCCTGTTCTTCAATCAGAGCCCTGGCAGTGTCTGTGAGGATGGGCGAGTCTGTTTGACCAAAATTGTTTTTTCCCCATTTTTAATTTTGGAGCATCCAAGACCATGGAGGCCCTAAGAGGAAAGAAGGCAGCAGCCCTGCAGGCCTGGGTAGCATCTCTGAGGCTGAGCATAAGGCTAGCTGGTATAAGTAGGGTGTTTCTGGATGTTTGTGGGCCCTTTTTGCTGGACACAGGGCCCTCTGACAGGTTCCATCATTTAAAAAAAATTTTTTTTGTGAAATGTGTGTGTATGTATGGGGTAGGGTGGGGTGCGGAGGTTGGGGTAGGTATGTATATTGGTATGGCAGTAGGTTGGCCAACCAGCTGTAGGTAGGGGGCAGATCCTTTGTTGTGTGGCTCAGGGCACTGGTTTCTGAACTGTCAGACAAAAGGTTAAGAGTTGCAGACTGGCTGGAGAGCCCTGTAGTTCAGTCAGCAAGAACAGCAGTCCACCTATTTTTTCCCACATGACACATGCCAAAGTTCAAAGCCCCAGAGCTCTTCTGATGTGTGCTAAGGCTGTGGGCTGGAAAGATGCAGGGCTTGGCATGCCCCACCAGGACCCAGATTGTAGCATGTACTTTGATTGGAGCTCTGGCAGTGTCTGTGAGGATGGTCAAGGACACTTTTTTTGTATCTCTAGGGCTGAGCAGCATGCTGGCAGGGAAAAGAGGGAGGTTTGTGGCTGCCTGTGACCTCTTCTTGGGAAGTAGAGGGCCCTACCTTAGGGCACTGAAATATTTATTTATTTATTTAAAGTGTGGGGGTAGTAGTGTGCAATACGTATGTCTATGAATGTGGTGCAGGTGTGGCAGAGAGTTTGGGAAGGCAGCAGGTCTGGTCTTGTATGCCTCATGCGTTTGTGTGCTGGGCTCACGGCAGGAGGGTTGTGAATTCTTTGCACTTAGAAACTGAATTTCTAAACCTAGTGCTTTAAGAACTGACACAACACCTGTTTGATTAATTTATTATTTTAATAACTACCATCAAGCTATGAAACTGAATGACAGAAAAACAAAATACTTCTTATTAATATTCAATAAAGGAGCTATTACAGTCCTTGTATTATTTTAGCTGCAGGAGATTTTTACCCAAGCAGGCAGGAAGTGGTTCCTGTACTGCTTCACAGAGTATGGTTCCTTCATTTTTTGCCTGGATGCAGGATGGCTTTTTGATCTTCTCTGGACTGCACACCTTGCTGGCAGTTCTGTCTTGCTTATTCTTATACTGTTTTAATTGTATAGCTTCAAAGTATACCTTCCTGATAGTTGGTTAATCAAAGTCCGAATAGAGCAGGCAAGGTCAGAATTAACATATTACAATTGTATCTTGTTTGTGTGTGTGTGAAGTCTGCAAGCTTTTGATCAATTGGAATCAAATGGGATGGATATTGATTGAATGAAGTATCTTTAGGAAGCTAATCACAGAATACTATCTTTCAGTATTTATTTTAACAATGGTGCCTAATAAATAGTTGCATCAAATGGCTTATGGGGATAGTGAAGATCAGAGGCCATTGGATACACTAGGTGTGAGTTTCAGGAGAATACAGGAAAATACACTTGTTCAGCATAATAAATATTTTGACATTTGTAAAACTTTAGATGGATATTGGATGTTTGTTATGGGAAATATGCCTTAATCAAAGGGGAAATGTATTAACCAGGATATATTTACTGTCATGTTTTCAGTGCACTTTGGCTTCTTGCCTCTTAAAGGCTTTGCTTTGAAGTTGATATTGTAGTTCTTTTGTTTCCTTTATTCACACTTAGCTCTATTGAGATTTACATGTAGTTTGTAGATCCTCCTAGGCTGTTTGGCTTTCTAGCTTGATCTCCAAGTCTTGTTATATACATGTAATGAGTGTGTCAGGTCTCTGCCAATAATTTGAACCATCATTTTAATTTTTTTGGTGCAGGTATGGTAGAAGGTTGAGGACTGTTATCATGACTACTATCATTTTATGGCACGGGTCTGGTATTGGGTGCCGCAAGCTCCACTTTCTCTTATGCCTAATGGGTTGCAACCATAGCGGAGACTTGATTTTTCTTGTGGCAGACTTGCCACCACAACCCAGTCTTGCCCCAGCCACTGTGTTGCATTTTTGTGCAAGAGGCACTGTTATTTTTAATTTAGTCCAAGCTTTTACAGCCATCTGGGAGTGGACCCAGTGATTCAGCCTGGAGGTGTGGGCCCAAGAAAGCCTTTTTTCCACCCAAACACAAGGGAAGCTGCAATGGGCTCCAGAACCCACTGAACCAGTGCCAGGGCTGTGGAGGCAAAAGCTGAAGGGCTCAGCATTTCAGCATGCCAAGCAGAGCCCCAGATTTAGGCACATGCAAGAGCACACGGAAGGAAGGGGAACTCAGGAAGGGGAAGTCAGTGCGGCTAAAATTTATTTGATTTTTTAAAATTTTGGCGCAGTCAAGACAACTGATGCTTGAGCAGTGAGGAAGCCAGCATCCCTGGAGGCTTGTGTTGTATCTCTGGGGCTTAGCATCATGCTGGCAGGGAAAGGGGGGCTGGTTCTAGCTGTCTGTGGCCTCTAGCAGCCTGTGGGGCACAGCATCTGGCCTCAGGACACTGATTTTTTTTTTTTTAAGTCTTGGGGTAGTGGATTTCATATGTCTTTATGTGTGTGTGGCACTACTGTGAGCAGGGAGGTCAGGAATGTTTGGCAGCTGGTCCTGTTTTGTGGTTGGGGAGTTTGTGTGCTGGATTACTGAAGTTTGTTTCTTCAAGTGTGTGTTTGCACCTAGAGGATCAGGTGACATGTCTGACCTTGGAGGGGAACAAGGAAACTTTTTTTTCACTCTGACACATGGGAAGCTGCAATGGGCTTCAGAACCCAGTGGACCAGTGCCGGGGCTCCACGGCTGAAAGCTGTAGTACTCAGCTTGCCATGCTGAGTCCCAGATTCAATCAGAACACTCAAAGTGTCTCTGATGAAGGGGAACGCTGTGCATGCTGAGTCCCAAATTGTAGCCAGTGCTGTGATTGGAGCCCTGGCAGTCAGTGTCTCTGAGGACATGTGAGTCAAGTCCTGCCAAAACCCGTTTTGTTTCCTTTTTTAATTTTGGGGCAGCCAAAACCACAGAGGCCCTAGCAGGAAAGATGCTAGGAGCCTTGTAGGCCTGGGTAGCATTTCTGAGGCTGAGCATGAGGCTGCAGGTATAAGCGGGGTGTTTGTGGCTGCTTGTGGGCCATTTCTGCTGGATACAGCACCTCACATAGTAGTTATTTTTACTTTTTTTCATTCTTGAGGTATGCGCGTGTATATGGAGTAGGACAGGGGATGTGTATACTGGTCTGGGGGTAGGTTGGCCAACAGGTTGTAGGTAGGGTGTGTATTTAGTCTGTTGTGTTGTGAGTCCTGAGCTGGTCATTTGATGGTTGAGAGTTTCAGGCTGGATGGAGAGCGCTTCAGTTCAGTCTGGGAAAACAGTGCCTGAGGCCACTGGCTCTTTTTTTTCACTGTGACACTTGCCAAGGTGGGATGCCCTGGAGCTCACTTGATGTGTGCCAGGGCTGTGGACTGGAAAGATGTAGGGCTTGGCATGGCATGCCAATGCAGGGCTTGGCATGGCAGGGCCCTGTCACAGGTTACGTAATTATTAATTTTTTTTCATTTGTGGGATTTGTGTGTATATTTGGGGGGAAGGTGGCATATATACCAGTATGGGGGTAGCTTGGTCAACAAGATGTAGGCAGGCCAGTGGTTTGGCTTGTTGTGAGGCTTAGGATAGTAGGTTCTGTACTATAAGGCATAAGGATTCAAGCTCTAGACTGGCTTGAGAGCTTTTTAGTTCTGTGTGGGAAAACAGAGGCCTCTGGATGCTTTTTTCCCCCATGGCACATGCCAAGATGGGAAGCCCCAGAGCTTGCCTGCCACGTTTCAGGGCTGCGGGGTGCAAAGATGCAGGGCTTGGTATGGCATGTCCATCCTTCCCTCCTCCTCACCCCCGCCATGCATACATACACACAACCCATGAATGAAAAAAAAAAAAAAAATTGTAGAACTTGTGACAGGGCCTTGTGTCTAGCAAAAAAAGCCCACAAGGAGCCACAGGCACCCTGCTTATATCTGCCAGCCTCATGCTCAGCCTCAGAGATGTTACCCAGCCTTGCAGGGCTGCTGGTTTCTTTCTTCCATTGTCTTATCTGCCCCAAAATTAAAGCAAGGGGAAAAAAGGGGTTTTGCCCAGACTGACTCGCTCATCCTCATAGACACTGCCAGTGCTCTGCTCAAAGCACAGGCCACAATCTGGGCCTTGGCATGGCATGCCAAAACCCCACAGTGGAGGGCAGGGTGTGTATATATTGGTAGGTATACTTGAACTTTGGCCAACAGGCTGATGCTCTACCTGATGTGCGGCTCAGGGCAGTGGGTTCTGAGCTATTGGCCAAAAGATTGAGAGTTCCTAGGTGGCTGGAGAGCCCTATTGTTCAGTCTGAAAAAAAGTGCTTCAGGCCTCTGCCCTCTTTTTTTTACCCTGTGACACATTTGAAGGTGAGAAACCCCAGGGCTCACCTGACTTTTGCAGGGCTTGGCATGGCATGCGGAAAACTCTTTGGGATTTTGGCATGCCACACAAAGCCCCAGATTGTAGCCTGTGCTTTGATTGGATCCCGGGTAGTGTCTGTGAGGATGACTGAGTGGTCTGGTGAAAATCCGTTTCTCTTTCTTGTTTTAATTTTGGGGCAGCCAAGACCATGGAGGCCCTAGGAGGTAAGAAGCCAGCAGCTGTGCAGGCCTGGATAGCATCTCTGAGGCTATGAGGCTGGCAAGAGTAAGCTAGCAGGTATAAGTGGGCAGCTGTACAGGCCTGAGTAGCATCTCTGAGGCTGAGTATGAGGTTGATAGGTATAAGCAGGGTATTTGTGGCTGCTTGTGGCCCCCAAAGGACCCTCTCCCTGGTTGCAGGTCCTTGAAATTCAGTCTGAAAAATCAGATCTTGAGGGCTTAGGTCAATTTTTCCCCTCCTGACATATGCCAAGGTAGTACGCTCTGGATCTTGCCTGCCCTGTATCAGGGTTTGGGGTACAAGGATGCAGGGTTTGGCGTGGCATATGTAAACCCCTCTGGGGTGGGTGGTCCTCTTCTCCTCATTGTTTTTTTTTGTGACTCAGGCTTATTAGTAACAAAAGCAGATGCATTAATGGATTTTCAGGGACTGGAATGGGGTAGAGTCATTAACTTAGGCACCTAAGTTGACTTAAACATATATTAGGTATAATAGAATGTAGACCAAAGTCTGGGTCAAGATAATAACTACAAATATACACATCAGGGACCCCAATAATTTAAGCAGATATTGAAATTCTTTATTTTTACTTTTGCTTTGGCAAAGCCATTTTTACTTCAAATTCTTTTATAACCTGGGTGGTACTCCAAGAGGTACCCCCTCTCCAATTGAAGGGATCAAAGCAGGTGCACAAGCACTGTGGCAGGTGTAGGGACTCTTCTCCCCCTATAGAGCAGAGCCAGATCACCAATGGGGACTTAACCATATACCTTTTAATGAGAGAACAGTACTGGGAACATAACCAGTATAAACCAGGGGGTATAGGGGACACTACAACGCCCCGAGGGGGTAGGATTCAACAAAGGTTAGACACTTAAATTATACACATATTCATCTAGTTGACAAAAGACAGGGTTAACAAAATATAAAACACAAAGAGCAGAACAAACAATACTGGTTGGTGAAATATAAAAGGCACAAAATACAAAATGTCAAATAACATGGAATATAGGGCCTAGATACCTGGAGAAGGAGAAAGGGGGAAAACACAATAACCCCTTTCCACTGCAACAAGAATTTCTCCCTGTTACTTCACTTACCCCAAATGGGACTTGAATTCAGATCTTCCACATGGTAGGCAGAAACTCTACCACACAGTCACCACTGCTGGTACTGTGCCAAGCTGCAAGGGATCTTGGCTTTTCTGGAGCCCCTGCCTCACATCGAGCTGCCTGGCCTCTTGCTGGGGGAGCTGGAAGCAGAGCTGGGAACCTCTCAGGTGGCTGCTAAGATCTTTGCTGGAGATAGGGAGCCTCTCCTGCTGCCCACACCCTCTCATAGGAGATCCTGGAGCCCAGCGGGGAGCCTTTCCTGCTAGCTGCATGCTATGCTGCTGAGGGTCCAGCTGCTGCCTGCAGGTCCCAGTCCTTCAGGTGCTTCTGGGGCAACTGCTCCCACCCCACTGGCCCAGCTCTTGCCAGCTCTTTGAAGCTCCTTCCTTGTAGTCCCTCATTGGTCTCCCCTGAGTTGGCCACGGTGCCCCTTTTATTCCCTTCCAGGTGACCCAAGGAGCCAATCAGGGGACATGGAGGATGAGTCTCTGGGGCCTGATTGGTGAGGAAAGGGAATCCCAAACCCACCAATCATCTTTTACCCTTTCAAAACCCCTGGGCTAAGTCACTGCCAGCTAGCCTGTCACACTTTTGTTATTTTTCATTACTCTGTGTGTGTGTGTTATGGGTGGAGGTTGGAGCCTTAGTAGTTTCCTATGAAGAAATCCTACACTGTCAGTGAATTTGTCAAGAACAGCAATTCTCAAGCACAAGATCCTCTCAAGGTCACTATGCAATATTAGCACTGTTAGATGTACAAACTCCTGCATATGATTCGTAAGATAAACCCAGAAGTTTACAAGAGGCATCCATAATATCCATAACATTCCAACCAACTGTTGTCTTGAGTTCTTTGCGGCAGAATTGCCCTATTAGTTTTTCAGTCAAAAAAATGGATGAAAAGTAAAAGTTGAGCAAAAGGTAAAAGCTGGTATTTTCCAAGGGGTGCCTCATGAAAGGTCCCTTGAGTCTAAAAAGATGGAGAACCACTGGTCTAGTCATTTTTTGGGGGGTAAGTAGTAGGCATGCTATTCAAGAGTTCTGTGCTAAAGTAGATAAAAAAGGCTGTTATTTGAAGAGGGAAATGTAGTTAAGAAGAGCATTGAGTAGCATGCAAGGACAGAGAGATTTGAAGAGGTAGTGAAAAGGCAGAGTTCTGCAAACATTCATAGTTCTGTTCTTCCTGAAGAGAAATCCACTGTTATGGGTAGAGATGTGGTGGTAAGTTCACTTATCAGCTGCATATGTTTCTATCAAGTAGAATTTTGTGCTGGCTATTGCCTCTCCTCAGTGGGAAGGTAAAACTCCTCTGCAGTGAACAACTTCCTTGACAAAAGTCTGAGACCAGAATGGACATTTAGGTCTAGATTCTGTTCTACCTGTTAGGTGTCTAAGTGAACTTTGGTGCCTAAATTGATTCTATTCTACCCATGTCCAGTCCCTGAAAATCCATTAATGCATCTACTTTTGTTACTCATGAGGCTGAGTCAGAAAAAAGCAGTGAGGAGGAGGACCACCTGCCTTTTGCATTAACCATTTTTCAGAGTGGAATAGAATCACACTTAGGCTCTGACCTCCACTTGCACACGTATGGGATAGAATAAAAACTGGCTGTTAGGCCTGAAGAACATTTATGTTCTATGACTATCTATCTTCCAACAACTTAGGTTGACACTGAATTAGTTGCAGCCCCAGCTGAGATCTAAAATGGAAAGGAATCTGCATCCTCTGTAATGTCTCTCAAGACAAGTTTAGCATAACTTAATTCTTTTAAATATTAAACTTGTAATTTGGCTTAATAAACTAGTGTATTAATCTGGAGATTGGAAAATTTGAACCAACTGATTTATTGATTTAGTCTTAGTCATGACCTCAATTTGACCACTGCATTGTTTTAGCTTGATTGAGTTCAAATGAAAATTCTACAGTGTGGCTTAGTAATGTGCTTGTTTATCTTTTTTTAATAAAACCCTTAAAAACGGCATAGAATGGGTTTATTCTATCAAATTGCAGCATGCATCTTGAACCCAAATGGCTTAGGTGACCTTGTTTAAGACATTTGCTAACCATTTGGTAACCCTTTGTCTCTGTTACCAAATTAATGCCTAGTTCCTCAACCTCACATGTGGTTTTCTATGCCCCTCTCCAAGGTCCAGGAAAAGCATCTGCAGCATGGTCCCCTTCTCCTTTCAGACTGGGTCTTGCAAGGAGAATTGGGAAAGAAAAGGGAAGGGGAGGAGCAGAGAAGTCATTTGTGTTCCTCACAGGAGGGGAAAGGGAAGAAAGAGATGGAGTCTCCTAGAGCTGCTTGGATTTTCCTATTCTCTCCTTCCCACTAGCCTTTCTGCCTACCAGAATAATGCCAGCTGTTGATATGAGGGAGAAAAAGAGCTCTGCCTATTATCTGTAGCAGCTTTGGCTGTTTGAATTACTCTATGGGCACATCCACACAGGCAGGCATATGTGCTTGCATCTGTTCAAATAGAAGTGGTGCAAATTTGAGCCGGGGCTTTTTGCCTCAGCACACATGTCCAGACATGCACTTTGGTGTGGGGCAAATTGTGCCACTTGGGGCAAAATAAAGCTGCCTGGCTCCTCCTGGATCCGCAGCCAGGGGAAGCTAGAGCCCAAGGCTAGCACCTGTGATGGCCCCAGCAGTACAAAAAGCTGCCTTGTCAAGTAGCTCAGGGCTACTTGCTCTCAGGATCTTCTGGGGCCCAGCCAACTGGTACCTGGGGACACTACCCCTTGTGCCAGCTGGATTGCTGAAGCAGTCTGGAGAGTTCCCTGTACTGCTTACCCACTGCAGCAGTCTGGCAGTGGGGGCGGCTGCCTGGCTGTGGCCTGCTGCCACCTGCCAGACCCAGATGGGGACTGCAGAGCCAGTAGAGGCATCTGCCCCTCTGGGCCAGCTGCCAGTGGGCTGTGACTGCGGAGTTGGCCTTTGTGAAGCACTATTGCCACATGTGCCCCCTGCCCGGCCATCTGGGCAGCTATCGCCTGGAAAATGTTCCTGGCATGGTGGCGTGCTTTGAACTGTCAAAGCATGTCCTCCTGGCCCCAACTGGCCAGGAGTTCAGCCACCTCCAGCTGGGTCCAAGGTGCCAGCTCTGAGCAGGCAGGGTCCTGCCACTGGCCTCCCTAGCAGGAATTCTGGTGTTCCCTGTTGGAAAACTGAAAAAGCCCTGATAAAAAAATCCCAAAGTCACTCTGTAAAATACCCCAAAATAGATGTTCCTCCACAATTAAAACAAAAGAGCACTAGAGAGACAGTGATCAGTTGGGCAATGTTTTGTTGCTATATCTACAGTGTTAAAGCAATTTGGAAGACTACCAGTGTCTCTATCATAACAATAACGTGAATTCTAAATACATGTTTCATGAATTCATGAATACATGAATATATGTTTTGCTGCCCCCCCCAGGGGCTACAGCCCCCCCCGCCAGTGGTTATGCCATCCCACAGGGGCTACAGACCCCTACAGGAGTTACAGCCCCCCCACAGGGGCTATGACTCCATCATAGGGTTTACAGCCCCCCCACAGGGGGGCTACCACCTTCTGCTTGCTCCCCCATCCCCCTGGATTGCTGCCCAGCCTGGCCCCATACCCCACCTAGCCCCATTCCCAACTTGCACCCCCAGCCCCCAAATGGTTGCCCCCACGCACTTAAAAAGAAAAGCTCTACTTACAGCAGGAGCAGGGGCTGTGAGGGCTCCAGGGCCTCCTGGCAGAGCCCCCCCATGCAGCACGGGACAGCAGGGGGCAGCAGGGCCCAGGCTGGGGCTATCACCCCACTCTGCGCTGTGCAGGGGGGCCCCAGTGACCCTGGTGGGCTGCTGGAACTGCCAGTGAGTTCCAGGGTTTTTTTTTTTAATTTTTTAATTTCCTGGGATGCTGGGGTGGGGGGCAGGGATTGGGGGAAGGGGCTTGGGGGGATTTCATAGACATTAGGGCTGGAAGGGACCTTGGAAGATCATCTAGTCCAGCCCCCCTGCACAAAGGGCAGGAAGTCAGCTGGGGTCATAGGATCCCAGCAAGATAAGAATCCAATTTGCTCTTGAAGGTGTTCAATGTAGGTGCTTGAACCACCTCCGATAGCAGGCTGTTCCAGACCTTGGGGGCTTGGACAGTAAAGAAATTTTCCTTATGTCCAGTCTGAAACGGTCTTGTAGTAGTTTATGACCGTTCAACCTCATCATCCCTTGGGGTGCTCTGGTGAACAAATGTTCCCCCAGATACTGGTGGTCACCCCGATAAACTTATAGGTGGCCATCCAATCACCCCTGAGTCTGTGCTTTTCCAGGCTAAAGAGCCCCATGGCTCTCAGCCTGTCATTGTAAGATCTGTTTTCCTGACCTTTGATCATGCTCGTGGCTCTTCTCTGGACTCTCTCAAGCTTCTCCACATCCTTTTTGAATTGAGGAGCCCAAAACTGGATGCAGTACTCCAGCTGTGGCCTCACCAAGGATGAGTACAAAAGGAGAATGATGTCCCAGGATTTGCTTTAGAAGCCAGCGTTTTGGTTGCTTTACTAGCCGCAGCATCGCATTGCAGGCTCATGTTCATATTGTGGTCAATGATGACCCCCAAGTCCCTTTCTTCTGTAGTGCTAGCCAGCGTAGCACTGCTGAGCCTATAAGGATGCTGGAGGTTTTTCTTCCCAAGGTGGACAACCTTGCATTTTTCTGTGTTAAACACCATCAGGTTCTCATCCAACCATTTGCTAAGCCTGTCCAGGTCAGCCTGGATGACCTGCCTGTCTTCTGGTGTGGATGCTTTGCCCCAAAATTTGGTGTCATCGGTGAACTTGGCTAGTCCGTTTCTGACTCCAATGTCCACATCATTAATGAAGATGTTGAACAATATGTGTCCAAGGACAGAGCCTTGGGGGACCCCACTGGTCACAGGACACCATGATGAGTGGCTGCCATCAATTACTACCCTCTGAGTCCGACCACGGAGCCAATTTTCCAGCCAGCACATCGTGGTGGACCCAAGACCACAACTGGCCAGTTTTGCCAAGAGGTGATCATGGGTGTAAGGGGATGGGGGTGTGCCACTTACCGTGGGACCCCGATCCCCGGATGTCCCCTGGAGAGGAGGGGTACGCATTGGACCGTTCCGCTTTGCCGCTCTCGCCTGCCACGACTTGATGGAAATATGGGGGTTCACCCTTGCCGGGAAGATGGCGGTCCACGTGGGGTACAGTACCTCCAAGGTCCAGGGGTCCTGAGGGCTCCTCCTCCCTTACACCCTCGCCCGGTCCTCCGGGTGGGGAGCCTCCGTTGGGGCTCCCTTGCCTTCGTCTTAGTTCCGCAGTGGGGGGGTGTACCCCACACCGCTGGGCCCTCCCCCGGAGTCCTATCAGCACCTAGTCTCCCTGGTGCTGATCGCTCCACTCGTCCTGAGGCGTCTCTAACTCAGGGTCTCACTCTCTCGACCCGGGGGAACTCTACAACTCTGCCCCACTGCCTGCGGGTCTTCCCCACGGCCAAGCGGCCCGCAGCCGCCGGAGGAGGGTCCCTCCGACCCAGCCTCCCTTCCCGGCTTCCTCCGGTGCAATGGCCACCGGTCCCTGTTGTACCTCCGTCCGTTCGGGGCCTGCTGCGCCCCCTGGCTCCGCCGCCTCCGGCCTGGCTGGCTGGTGCTGCGCCGCTCCTGGCTTCGCGGCAGTCGGCCTCACTGCCGCCGGTCCTCGCCGCCTGGCTCCCGGCTTTACCGCACCCGGCCCAGCTGCCTCTGGACCTCCGGCTCCTGGCTTCGCCGCCGCCGGCTCCCTGGCACTTGGCCTCGCCGCTGCCGGCTCCCGCCGCATGGCACGCGGCGCGGCTGTACCTGCCTCCGCCGCTCCCGGCTCCGCAGCTCCCGGTCTCGCCGCTCCCGGCTCTGCAGCTCCCGGCTCCGCAGCTCCGGTCCTCGTAGCTCCCGGCTCCACAGCTCCCGGGGCAGGCTCCCACCGGAGCCTCCATCCTCCCCTGCTCAGGGTAGGTGGTTCCTTTTTATCTCCCCGCGCCGGTCCCGCGTCGGCGTGGTTCCAGTTCCGGGAAACCTTAATTTCCCTGCCCGGCTTCCGGGCCCGGACCCGGAAGCGGGGCGGAACTCCGGGATTCCCCGCTCGGGCCGGGCCCCTCAGGGTCCTGGCCCCCTTACAATGGGATACCAGATTGAATGCTTTTTTGAAGTCAAGATATATGACATCAATTTCTTCTCCCTTGTCCAGGTGATAGGTCACCTGGTCGTACAAGGAAATGAGATCGGTCAAGCAAGACCTACCCACAACAAACCTGTGCTGGCTATCCCTTAGGATGTTGGCATCGGCCAGTCCATTAAGGATGGCCTCTTTAATAAACTTTTCTAAGCTCTTCCCTGGGACAGAAGTCAAGCTGATGGGCCTATAGTTAGCCGGATCCACCTACCTCCCTTTCTTGAAGATAGGCACCACATTGGCCTTCTTCCAGTCTTCGGGTACTACACCAGAGCACCAGGAGTTGTCAAAGATCCGTGCCGGAGCTTGGGCTATGGTGCTCGCCAGCTCCTTGAGTACCCTGGGGGTAGATTGTCAGGGCCAGCTGACTTGAAGGTATCCAGCTTCTCAGGGTGTTCCTTCATGAGGTCAGCATTAATGGAGGGCAGGGGATCTCCCTCACCCGGATCTCCCTCACCCAACCTCCCTGTCCCGTAGCAGGCATGGGCGTCCCATGGGACTGATGAAAGACCGATGCAAAGTACCCATTTAATAGGTTGGCTTTTTCCTGGGCGTCAGTTGTCAGTTACCCCATCTGGTTCAGCAGGGGTCCAATGTTGCCCTTGCTTTTCCTCTGACTCCCCACACATCTGAAAAAGGACTTTTTTTTTGTCCTTGATGCTCGAAGCTATTTGGAGTTCAGTTGCAGCCTTGGCTTTCCTAGTTTGCTCCCTGCAGGACTGGACCAGTGCAGAATAATCCTCCTTGGAGGTGAATCCCATCCTCCATCCTTTGTAGGCCTTTCTTTTTAGCCTCAGGAAGTCTGATAGGTCCCTGGAGAGCCAGAGGGGCTGCTGTGCCCTCTTGCTGCCTTTCCTCCGAGATGGAATAGACTTAGCTTGTGCATTGAGGATTGCACCCTTGAGGAGTGACCACTCTTCCTGGACCTCCCTCCCCTGGGGACATGGTCCCTTAGGGCCTCAATGACAAGCTTCCTGAGCTTGTCAAAGTTGGCTTTCCTGAAGTCAAGGACTTCCGTGTTGCTGACTGACTTACCAGCTTTACGGCAGATGGTGAAGGTGATCAGCTTGTGGTCACTGTAACCCAGCTTCCCATCGATCACTAGGTTGTTGATTAAGTCATCCCCAGTAGCCAGTACCAGGTCAAGCAGTGCTTTGCCTCGCATTGGCCCGTAGACTTTTAGAGTCAGGTAGAGGTCATCCATGCACAAGAGGAAGCTTTGTAACTGCTCGGATTTTGCTGAGTGATCCTCCCATGAGATGTCCAGGTAATTGAAATCACCCATGACAACCATGGACCATGCGACCTCAGCCAGTTCCCAGGCAAACTCCTGGTCAAGCTCAGGACTTTGGGTGGGAGTCTGTAGTAGACTCCCACCATTGTGTCCCTTGTTCTGTGTTCCCCACGAATTTTAACCCAGAGGGTCTCCAGTCATCCACCCTGGTCACCAATATTAGCTTGCAGGGATGAGTAGCTTTCCTTAACATAGAGCGCTACACCCCCGCCCCTTTTATCTACCTGATCGCTCCTGTACAGGCGATCTATACCCATGGACCAGTCATGGGTGGAGTCCCACCAGGTTTCTGTTATCCCTATGACATCATAATTTTTTGCATTGAGCAGGAGGATGAGCTCCTCCTGCTTATTCCCCAAGCTCCTGGCATTTGTGTACAGGCAGGCAAGTGTCCCCTTAGGGGCTCTTGCCTTGCCCACAGATTGTACTGGGGCTGGGGCAGGGGTGGGCTCCCTTAAGTGCCTTGGCCCACTGGCTTTGCAAGGGATGCTCAGCAGGCCAGAAGTGGCGGTAATCCCCCTGTCCCCCAGCGGGCTTAGTTTAAAGCCCGGTGGAACAGGTAGCCAGTCTGGCTGAGAAGAGGGACTGGGTGCGGCAGTGATAGGGGAGTCTGTGGTGGGGAGGGGGAGGCGGGGGATGGGGCCAGGCAAGGGCTGAGGGCGCTGGCAGGGCTGGCAGGGATCCTCCCCCATGGTCCTCTCTCCCCTTCTCCAGCTGCCCCCCGACCACACTGGAGCCTAGGTCCAGCTCCCTTCCGTTATGCTGCCTGCCCTGCACGGCTTTTTTTCTCTGTGGGGTTTTTTGATCCCTGGGTATCCAGGGGACTAATTTTACTCCCGAGCTGCAAATTTGTAGCGCAGGGCACATTTTCTTCTTCCTGCACATGCCCCTTGCAGCCTTCTCAAGGGAGTTTGAGACATTGCAAGAGGTACGTGCAGGCAGATCTGGGCACACCCTATGAAGTGAACAAATGTAGCAGGCAGCTAATCAGAGAAGGTTTTCCTCTATGCAGGATTTACATTGGCAAGTCTGGAATCTGCAATATCTACTAGTACTGTGCCAGACTAGTTTCAGTCCCACCCAATATCTCTTTGCTTGGGAGAGAATCTGACTGACTTAAGTCTGATGCCTTAAGTAAAAGAGCTGAGCCTTCCACAGCAGAGCTGAGGTAGATTAATGGAACAGCCTCTTAAGATGCATCTAGACATTCATTAAGGCACCTCAGATACTCCACATTTAGTTTAGTACTTGCTTAATAAAGTACTAACTAATTGTGCAGTAACTACAGTTACTACACAGTAGCACCAGTGCACGGTTATTTTGTGATGCTTACTGTACATTGGCCTAATAACACCGAACAGTAGGCTATTAGCATGGTTTTTAACCGCCACACTACTGTGCAGTGTTATTAGCTAATGTGCAGTAAGTGTCTTGTGTAGATGCGCCCTTTGAGAAGATTGCATTGCCACTTCTGTTTGTGATGAAAAATCTTCAGTCTCCAGGGCCCTTTTGCTGAGCACATGCATGAGTGGATGTATATAGACAAATAATGAAAAAATGATCACTGTCATTCTAGGGCTGCATTTAATGGGATAAAAAATAAAGAATAATCCAGACATTGACATTTGCTTTTTAAGTGGCCTATATGCTTCCAGGAAACGATCACTGAAGAAATAATCTGAAATCAATTGGATGAAATTCAGTAAGGACAAGTGCAAAGTCCTGTACTTACGATGGAACAACTTAAACTGGCGAATGACTGGCTAGGTAGCAGAACTGCAAAAAAAGGACCTGGAGGTTACAGTGGACCATAAACTGAATATAAGCCAAAACTGTGCTTTTCTTGCAAAAAAAAAAAAAAAAAGGCAACAGCATACTAGGTTGTATTAATAGGAGTGTCACTTGCAAAGAAGTGATTTTCCTCTATTTCGTTCCACTCTATTTAGCTCTCATGAGGTTTTACCTGGAGTACTGTGTCTTTTTTTGGTCTCTACATTTCAAGAAAGGTGTAGACAGATAAGAAATAATCCAGCGTAGAGCAAACAAACAAACAAAAAACAGGGACCCAGGGGTTGGACTAGATGACCTCTTGAGGTTTCTTCCAGCTCTATTTTGCTATGATTCTAGGATCATGTGAAACACTGAGAACAGTTTCCCCTAGTGTACATAGGCAGGATATATATATTATGCTAAGTGTTAAGTTGGTGTGACCCTAGTACCTGATCTGTAATTCAAATCTGTTAGCTGATCATTGACAGTAAATGGGTTTGAGCTCAATGCTCAATTGTGAAGCTAATGCAATTAATTAGGATAAGTTTGTGAGATGTTGCCATGGCCCTGATTGTGATGAGTAGGTTAATATACTCATTATGGATAATTCAACCTGGTTTATAGCTCCACTGAAGTCAGTTGTTCTCACTTCCTCCAGGGCTGAAATTGGTCCCCCAAAAATGACTGAGCTGCATGATTTGAACCACATACCTTGGGGATCTGTACAAAGGGTCTTGTTGACTTCTGTGTGAGCTGCATGTATACAGAAATGGTACTGTAGAATGACTGAGAAATGGCCTTTCATTTGCTGGTGGGAAAGACATTTTCATCCCATGAACGGAATAATGAAAAACAATGGTCTCAGGTGAGTGATGCTCAGCTTCTGGTTCCAGATCCCCAAGTAGTTTTTCAAACTGTTTCATGTGTTCTTCCAGGAACTCAAACCTGAATATCATCTTATGCTTGTTACTGAAGTACCCTCCCATAGTACCTGTACACTATACAGGCAGTATAGCAGTATACACAGCAGCTATCAGAATTAATCTTGGCCAGACCAGATGCTTAAAGGAGGTGAGTGAGCATGCACCCTACATCAAAATGAATGGCAGCATTAGCAAGGAGTTAGAAGAGGAACTCAGGAGCACTGGAGCCACATAAATAATGTGCTAAAGACTCGTAAGCACTTAATTCACATAAATAATGAATAATAGTAAATAATGGCCGTATCTATACGTGACTGTATATCAGCGCAGCAATACGCTATGGCAACAAAACCTGTAACGTCCGTGGACAAAACCCGTGACGATGCAGTTATGTCACCATAGCAATGTGTTCCCTCATTATAGCATGTTGCTACAGCGACATGGTGCCTAAAAATAACCATGCACGGCATGCATGGCGGAGTAAGAACAGCACCATAGCAGCACGTGTAGATGCGCTCAGTAAGCGTTATCCCTTTCATAGCTTTTGCATCCTTTCATGACCTTCATAGTTCTCTGTGTTTCAAAAGTCACCAGGACCCTGTCAGAGAACAGTGTGTATATGTAGCTAGGGTTTACCTAGCTACATATGTTTGGTTCTGACTGGCTGTTTGTTTCAGGTTGTTTGCTGTGCAAAGAGCAAAAATACAACAGTTTCCATCACTGTGTGACATTGGATAAGTCATTTCTGGTTGTTGTGCCTCAGTTTCCCTAACTGTAAATGAAGATAAAGATCCTTACCTAGCTTAGTATAACATTCTGAGGGCTTAAGATGAGAATCTCTCTAAATAGGAAAAATATTATTATTGTTATGACGAACTGCAAGCTAATAGGAATGCAGGCATCCATTGCAAGAATGGGAATAATCTGTATTCTGAACTGATTACAAAATCCAAATCAGAACTTAATCTGAAACTGTATTCTGAATCTAGCTTGAATAACCATATTCATTACAATCTTGAGCTCCTAATGAGTTATGGAAAGCTGACACCTCTGCTAAATGCTTATGCTGTAACCTAATGCGACGCAGCAACTATGTTCGCCACTTGGTGGTGCCAGTTGCATGAGAAAAACAGATACCCACGTTGCAGTAGTCCTGCACAAATTTAGCAGTTATGTTTTTGCTGGAATTTAACCACAGTAGATGCCCAAGCTCTAGCAATTCAGGATGAATTAAAATCTTGACTTGGGGCCAGTATCCACATGAGCCAGCTTCCCTACCTGTCATTTCATGTGTGCTTGGGAGGTAAAGCGTTTGGCTACACATATAGGAACTCAAATGGTTATTTGATAAACAAATTGTTGCTGTAGAGTGCTTTATGGCTGGCACTAAAACTCTGGCTTCAGGGAGAGGGAGCAGTTAGCTAACTACATCAGCGAAGTCCTGAGTGAGCCCCTCAGAGGGACAGATTGGTTAAACTACTTACCAACCTCCCCCCACTCCTCACAACCCAACAATCTGCATTGTCAGTGAACTGCACCTGCTGTTTCAAGATAAACCTGGAGAGTGTAGCCTGTGTCTATGGAGAGAGATTTTGATTGATATCTGCTGTTTCAGCCTGTCTTGAAAAGCCTTTGAAAAGGTCTCTGCAAGAGCTAGTGGGTGAATAGTATCAGTCAGGTTGTTAGGAAATCCAGACAGAAGGGAGATAGGAAAGGCAGCAGGGCCCAGGAGAGCCATTCTGGTGAAGGGTCTAACATTTTCAGAGGTTAATAGCTCAGCTGCAAGATTTCACTTCCTTCTGACACTTGCTATAGTTTGTCTTAGTCTGCGAAGAATCTATGTGTTTTCTTTTTCGCTATGGACCCAATCCTGACTTTTCCATTCACATGCCTCTCAAGCATGAGATATAATAGCACTTGCATCACCAAGTGCTAATTCTCATTTCAGGGAGAATTTTGCCTCAGTCAGAGTTTGAGTAGGGAGGCCAGGATTTGGCTCTGCATGCAGTCTGCATCATTGTGCATAATTTGTTTGGGGGTGGCTCATTGAGCCCAGTTACTGGGGTGCTGAAGGTTGTTTAGTTGCCATCTGCTCTGGTACATGGTGCAATTTGAACTGATTACTCAGAAATAGCTACACTTCTCTAAGTGTCATCCATTTAGCAGAGCCAAAGGCAAATGCTCTTTTGTGGTATTGGAACTGGGAAGTTTGCAACTTTCCTATCTAATTTTCTAGTAACAAGAAAGTTGCTCTCTGGCCTTGTATAAAAAGTCTTAAATACCCTCTTAGGGAGCACACTGTAGTTTGAAATAGAGGCAATGCTGGAAAATACAAACTGGGTGACCCAGGACTCCCTTTGGCTCTGCCAGTGGTCTGCTTTATCTGGGCAAGTGACTTGATCTCTCCATATCTCACTTTCCCTCTCGATAAAATGAAGATAACAATATTTTCTTTGATTTAAGTGCTTTCAGTTCTTTGGATAAAAATTGCTACAAAGAGCAAGGTACTGTTAGTAACTAGCCTAGGAAATTTGGGCTCAAATTTGGACTCTTTGGTCTTGATCACAAGTGGGCTTGTCTATACCATACCAGCCATACATCTCAAAGATCACAGGTCTGGGTATGCTTGCCTGCCCTTGTCTGGTGATGCACTCCAGAGCCAAACATTTGCCAGTGGCTTTGTCTACGTCTGCATTGGACTACTTCTACTATGCATTATTGTTACTGGCAAAAACCGCGTTAATGCGCTAATGTGCAATAGATTAATCCAATGGGCTTTACGAGTCACACAAAAAGCATTCATCTGTGTTAATGTGCAGTAGCTTTAGTCCAATGGGCATTAAGCGTCACTTAAAAAGTGTTCATCTATGCTAATGCGCAGTACTGCTGATTGAGGTGCATTAAATTAATGCCTGTTATTACAGGTACTAAACTTAATGTCCTGAAACTATGTTGAATGTTTAGACTCCAGCAGTTATTTGACCCCAGAAGTCTTTCCTGTCCAGAGCAGGGGGGCTGGACCTGATGGTCTCATGAGTCCGTTTCAGCCCTAAACTTCTTTGAATCTGTAGACGTGTCTAGGGAGTCTGTTCCAAACTCATCCCCAACACTTGTCAAGCCCTCAGCCTGAGAGTCCTGGGGACAAGTCCAGCCAACTAGCTCCCAAGCCCTGTGGGAGACACTTGACTGCATAAGTTGGGTCAATATAAACAGAGACCTCAGGCAATAATGGAATGGACTGTAGCTTGTGTTTTTTACTAGCCCCTAAGATGTGGGCAAGTGTGAAGATAAACTGGAATCCTGTGGAATACCTCTGCCTGGAGGAAGAGCCATTGCATGTGAAGGGACGTAGGTTTTATTTTGCTTTTCTTTTTTGTTAGTCTTCCAAGTTCTCATTCTTGGCTTGTGAACAAATGTCCTGTTTTGGGAAACTTGCTGTGTTGTTGCTAGAGTCTATTGTATGAGGTTCTGTATAGAGGCAGTGATCATGGAGACGTTGTGTGACCAAAAGAAGAGTTTTCTCCATACTTTACATTCTGTTTAGAGTTCATTCTTGAAGCAGAAAGGTTCCTTAAGCCAGGAATTGTGTTGGGATGATGCTCTCAAAAAGGGGATTGCCCTGCATGCTGTTTGTGACTGCGTGTTATTGAGCACTGCTATATTGTATAAATTAAACAAGTTACATAGTGATTATACCTCGTCTTTAAATATCAATTTCTCCTCGACTAAGAAAGCCGACTTACAAGACACTGGTCATTTGCTATTATCTGTCAAAGAGTGACACTGTTATGGGATGCTGGTGCAAAAAAAGAAAGGACACCACTTTGTGCTTCATATTGCACTTGCCAAATGGAAACACGATTTAAACAGGACTGAAAATACAAGCCAGTCTTTCAATAGGGCTACTTTTGTGAAGAAAGGACACAGATTTTCCTACCCAGTTCAGAACTGAGTGAAGAAGTTAGCTCTGCAGCAATAAAGAGATCATCCAAATACAAAACTTCAGCTAAGTAATGGGGCAGATGCCCTGGGGAATTACTCTGCATACACATCTCAGAGCCTTGGAGTATCTCATAAGAGGACTCCGTTTTTATAAATTTCATGGTTAAGCCTCATCAATTACCAGGTGCCACCTGGAGTCAAGAGTTCTGTGTTGCATGTGGCCGACAGTAGCTTGTGGTTAGCACCAGGGCGGTGTTGGGAGCTGGGAGGGACAGGGAAAGGGTGAGATAAACGGCCCCACAGTGAGCTTTAAAAAGCAGAGGGAACAGTGAGAAAGAGAGAGAGAGAGATCAATCTGTCTATCTTGGAACAAACTGAACGGACAAACGGCGCTACAAACTGGCAGTGAGTGACAGGTAGGCTGACAGTTTTAATGGCAGCATTCCAGTTGCCTGTGAGACCTGCAAAAACTGATTAATTTTCCTGTTTGAACATGCATATCATTGATTGTACTACATCTGTTCCTCCTTACTACTGAAAACCCTATTCATTCAGTGGGTTTACTCTTGGAGTAAGGTGATACTCAGGTGTGAGTACAGGCAGTGTAATCTGATCCTTGTTCAGAAGTAACTGAGATCTTCTGATATAGTAAAAAGAGGAATATTTTTTTCCAAGCTAAAAAGAGGTGACATTAAATACAGCTGTTAGATCCAATTAATTATCAATGTATCTGACAGCTGGGGGGTGGTGTTCGGGACAAGAACAGACAAGGACCTGACAGGAGTAAACAAGGAGGAGGAGGGTTGTTTAATGTGCCTCAATTAGAAAAGCAAAGAAAAAACAAAAATAAATGGAATATGAGGACTATATTCTTAACCCTAAGGTATCTGGAAGTCTTCCAATTGCCTGGGAACTGCAGAAGTTAACTAGACCAAATGTTTGATGAATAGAGTGTAGGCAAAAATTCTGTGCTGGCAAAATGAGTGGTCAGATGACCCAAGAGGGCTTGTTTGCTGTCTGTCTTTTTAGGATGTATTTGCCAAAAGGAAGTAATGAACTTTTGAACTTTTCCTCAGCAGTGGGTAAAATCTGTTTAATACATTTGAGCTGCAGAATAACAGCAAGCATTAGGCCATGACCCTAGGGATAAGTATGGAGCTAAGATACATTGTTGGAGGGTTAGACAAGGAGAGGAGGTTTTGGTTTAACTATGCCCATTGCAGGCTGGTTCATTGTAATAAATGTGTGGGTAGATTATAGGGGGTGTTGCTTGCTGGCTGCTCTCTCATGCTGGATATATACTGAAGTTGCTGCTGGAGATGCTGAGAAGGTAGTTCATTGCATAGGAGTATAGGGTAGGTGTAGACAAGCTCTTCAGTTACCCTGCAGGCATTGGAGTACTATTCTATAATCTTGCTTCTGGGGCAAGCCAGATACTGCTGTGTAAACAGGAGGTTTCAACACAGATGGGTCCAGAGCATGGTAAAGCCAGGGAATCAAGACAGTGGGTACAGTTCTCTATACAACTGGGCACAGCTGTGTAGGATAGTAGTGGATAAGTTTGTAGGCAGCAGAGTAAAAGCAAGCAGGACATCAGGCAGCAGCTGAAAAGAACAGCAGGGGATGGCAATACAGGCAGCGATATTCAGCCTTGCAGGCAGCTGGGTATGGCAGTGCAGGCAGATGGGTACAGCAATACAGGCAAGTTGTTCTCAGCGGGATAGAATTAAGAGAAGCTGGGAAGAAAACAAATCTTAACTTTTTTGCTGAGGTCCACTCGGGGGATTTTGAAATTAAACACAGCTCTTAAGTTGTGAGCTGAGTGGGATGACATGTCACTCTGGATCTGGAACTTAATCAAAGCAAGTACTCCTTTCCAGCTGGACTTTGGAAGATTGCATTGAAATGTTGCTCCGTTGAAAGGTTATATCTTAATTTTTTAAAGGTGATAATCTTTGAAGAATACTGTCTGAAAGACAGATCAAAACTTCAGACATTGAATGGAGTGTGTTCTTATGTAAAGCATCCTTGGAACTGACACAGAATCTAGGCTGATAGTGAGCATGGGAGCTAAGTGAATAAAGAGCATTTTTAAATAGTAATGTCAAATGAAAATTATATATTTTGAAGAAAAAGTTTCCCACTTCTGTTATTAACATTGACCTAAATTGTTAAAAACAAAATAAATGATCAAATCTAACTTACTCTTCACTATGCTCTTTATTTACTTTTTGCACTTCCTCTGGCTGGGCAATGAAAAATGGGCTAGTTCTTTTCAATTTTGTTTCTAATCTGTTTCTCTTGCCAATTTTCTTTTCAGGGTCTCCTTCCCTAGAAGGATGTTGAAAGTTCTGTATTCATGTGTATTAAATACAATATTTTAATGGCAACAATATTGCTGTTATAGTTGATAAAAGATTATTCTTCCAAAACCCGAAATAGAAGCCAGATGTGACCAGACATTTTCAACTTTCAGTTCTTCTAAATAACCCAGCTCAGCTTCCCAAATTTAAGCACAAGAATAGTTCCTATGGGTCAGATCTTCAGGTAGTCTAAACTGTCAGAGCTCTGTTCAAGTCACAACTGAGGATATACCCCATTAACTTTATTTTTTAAATTCAGAATGCATTTAAGTGTCTTGCTGAACAGGAAGAGGAAATCCTGACTCTGCATTGGTTTTGGGAGATATCATATCAGGATATGGTTACTCAGCATTTGGATCACTCAACTTGTGCAAAACCCTTTTAAGAAACTACAGCCAAGCAATCCCATTTTAGGTTCAGAGCCTAACATATAAAATAGAAATGATTGTTTTGATGACTTAAAGAATATGGTATAAGGCATGAAGACTTCCATTTCTCAGCTCCCAGTTTAAGTAGTGATGACCAGTCACGTACTATTGTAGTCCTCACTTAGAAACGAATTCCCTTGATTTCAGTAAAATAACTCGTGTGAGCATGTAGTACAGGAGTGAGTGGCAAAGATTGTGTAATGCTGTTATCTAATAGGTATTAGCTGCTCTACTGTATATAAAATGAGCAAGTGGTTCCATGCTGTTTCTAGGGACAAATGGGCTACATCAGATTGAGGCACATAACAGGGTTGTGTGAGGAACCTGAGTGGCTGCCATTTCCACAGCTATCAATCTTGTGCCTGTTATGTGTATTTAACAATGATTGAACCCTGTCTCCTGGACAAAAAATTCATATTAGTTATGATGATTGTGTATTCATTATTACACTGCAAAATGAGTTAACTGCTTTAAAAAGTTTGGAGGTTGGAGGGAAATACTAAAAGCACAGCTCAGGTTCTCTCCCATGGCAAACTTCCTTTACACAGATATGCCAGTGTACCTTCTTCTACAGTAATGATTCCATTCCATAGGTGAGGGATGCCTCTGATACAGGCTTGCATAGTAAATAATCTGGGTATATATGACACCTGATGAAGTGAGCTCAAGTTGACAAAGGCTTATGCTTTTTATATGTATCTTTGGTTAGTCTATAAGGTACATGTCTACCCTACCTTCTGCCTGATCCCAGCCTGACATGGCTAGTAACTACCCTTAAATACCATTAAATTTTACACGTCATTAGTGATATTTAACCAATGACAGTTTACACTAAAACTGTTATTTGCTGTGCTCACCTGCAAACTCATCCAGTATTGGGTATTTCTCCCAGCATCTTTTAATTGTAGCTACAAATCCAGAGTTACCTAAGGATTAAGTTATTTTGCTGCTGGGTATGGCCACTAAGATTTTTTGAAGAAAAGGTGCTACATGTAAAACTGGAATCTTTCTGTTAAACTATCTAGGCTCTACCACTTCAGTTAAAATAAATCTTCTTCAGTTGTTAGCATTGTCTCACTTAAATCTTGTTTTAAATTCTTGATCTTGCTTAAATTAGCCTCTATATTGTGGACAGGTTATTTTCCACTGTCTGTGCAGGTTGACATTCCCTTTTTATGACTGTCATGTCTCCATTGTATTCGCATCGTTTTATATTTATTTCTACAATAATACGGTATACTTCAGGAGGTAATTTACCTTCAAAGCAGCAAGTCAGATTGTATGAAGGAACATGCCAATTATAATCCATGTGATTTACACCTTGGCATCATTTTTCATGCTTGAATACTTCACTTACTTAAATCCTCTCTTTCTATTTTTCTCTCTCTTTCTTTTCTTCAGGTGATCCAGTTCCTGGAAGAATGGAGATGTTACCACCACCAAGCATGAACCTGCCAGAAGAAATCCAGCATCCATACACTAAGTTTTCAGAATGGAAATTCAAGCTGTTTAAAGTAAGATCATTTGAAAAGACACCTCCTGGGGATAGCCAAGTGGTAAATAAAGATAAAGCAGAAGAGGCATCCTCTTTGGACAAAGGCAATGTGGTACATATGGATGTAGTAATCCCAGTGATGGATAAACCAGTTGTGGTACAAGCAGAATTAAACGGCACTAAGCAGACACTTGAAAAAGATGCCAACAATCTGAAGATGCAAGATAATGCAACTCATCAAGCAAATCTGGAGGCGCTTTGCCGCATCTGTGGAGTTTCATTCAAAACTGACCGCTACAGAAGAAGTTATCCAGTGCATGGACCAGTGGACAATGAAACTCAGGGGCTTTTGAGAAAGAAAGAGAAAAAAGCAACATCTTGGCCAGATCTTATTGCCAAGATCTTTAAGATTGATGTGCGAGGAGATATTGACACAATTCACCCTACTCGATTTTGTCACAATTGCTGGAGTATCATTCAGAGAAAGTTCAGCAGTTCCCCATATGAAGTGTATTTCCCGAGGAACAGCACCATGGAATGGCAACCTCACTCCCCAAATTGTGATGTTTGTCTCACTAGCTGTCGGGGGATCAAGAGAAAGAAGCAGCTGCCCAACTTACAGCTTGCAAAACGACTGAAGATCATTGCAGAACGTGCTCGAAAAAACAGGTGTGGAAAGAACCAAGGAAAGCTAAACAACAAGAACCTCATGAAAAAGATTACCAATTGCAAGAAGATACATCTTAGCACAAAGCTTCTTGCAGTTGACTATCCAGTAAGATTTCATTAAGGCTATCTCTTGTCAGATCTGTGAGCATATTCTGTCAGATCCAGTGGAAACAACGTGTAGGCACTTATTCTGCAGAACCTGCATCCTTAAATGTCTCAAAGTTATGGGCAGTTATTGCCCCTCCTGCCTGTACCCTTGCTTCCCTACTGACCTAGTGACCCCAGTGAGATCCTTCCTAAACATCCTTGACTCTCTGACTCTGAGATGCCCAGTGAAAGAATGCGATGAAGAGATCTTGCTGGGGAAATATGGTCAGCATCTCTCCAGCCACAAGGAGATGGAAGGGAAAGAGATTTACACGCACATAAATAAAGGGGGGCGACCAAGACAACACCTTCTGTCCTTGACCAGAAGAGCTCAAAAACATCGTCTGAGAGAACTCAAGCTTCAAGTCAAAACATTTGCTGAGAAAGAAGAAGGGGGAGATATAAAGGCTGTTTGCATGACTTTGTTTTTGTTGGCTCTCAGAGCAAAAAATGAACACCGGCAAGCAGATGAGCTGGAAGCTATAATGCAAGGGAGGGGCTCAGGGCTTCACCCAGCTGTTTGTTTGGCAATTCGAGTCAATACATTTCTCAGCTGTAGTCAGTACCATAAAATGTACAGAACTGTAAAAGCTGTCACTGGGAGGCAGATCTTCCAGCCATTGCATGCTCTTCGCACTGCTGAGAAAGCCCTGCTCCCAGGTTATCATCCATTTGAGTGGAAGCCTCCTTTGAAAAATGTGTCTGCCAATACAGAAGTGGGAATTATAGATGGGCTTTCAGGCCTGCCACACTCAGTTGATGACTACCCTATTGACACAATTGCAAAGAGGTTTCGATATGATGCAGCCTTGGTTTCTACCTTAATGGATATGGAAGAAGACATCTTGGAAGGCATGAAAGCACATGACCTGGATGACTATTTGAATGGTCCTTTCACTGTGGTGGTGAAGGAGTCTTGTGATGGGATGGGAGATGTCAGTGAGAAGCATGGATGTGGACCAGCAGTCCCAGAAAAAGCAGTTCGCTTTTCTTTCACCGTCATGACCATCACTATCACTCATGGCAATGCAAATGTAAGGATCTTTGAAGAAGTCAAGCCCAATTCAGAGCTATGCTGCAAGCCATTGTGTCTTATGTTGGCTGATGAGTCAGACCATGAGACTCTGACAGCCATCCTGAGCCCTCTCATAGCAGAAAGAGAGGCCATGAAAAACAGTGTACTACTTCTTGAAATGGGAGGCATCCTCAGAACATTCAAATTCATCTTTAGGGGTACGGGGTATGATGAGAAACTTGTGCGTGAGGTGGAAGGCCTTGAAGCCTCTGGCTCCACTTACATTTGTACCCTCTGTGATGCAACCCGCCTGGAAGCCTCTCAGAATTTGGTCTTCCACTCCATAACAAGGAGTCATGCTGAAAATCTAGAGCGATACGAGGTATGGAGGTCCAACCCATACCATGAGTCCGTTGATGAGCTCCGTGATAGAGTGAAGGGTGTTTCTGCAAAACCATTTATTGAGACTGTTCCCTCTATAGATGCATTGCACTGTGACATTGGCAATGCAGCTGAGTTTTACAAGATATTCCAGTTTGAGATAGGTGAAGTCTACAAGAACCCTGATGCATCTAAAGAAGAGAGGAAGAGGTGGCAATCAGCTCTTGACAAGCACCTGAGGAAGAAGATGAACCTGAAACCGATAATGAGGATGAATGGAAACTTCGCTAGAAAGCTCATGACTAAAGAGACAGTGGAAGCAGTTTGTGAATTAATCCAGTGCGAGGAAAGGCACGAAGCCCTCAAAGAATTGATGGATCTCTACCTGAAGATGAAACCAGTGTGGAGATCTTCATGTCCTGCCAAGGAGTGCCCAGAACTGTTATGCCAGTACAGTTTCAACTCACAGCGTTTTGCTGAGCTCCTATCCACAAAGTTCCAGTATAGATATGAGGGCAAAATTACAAATTACTTTCATAAAACTCTTGCTCATGTTCCTGAAATCATAGAAAGAGATGGGTCCATTGGTGCCTGGGCAAGTGAAGGAAATGAATCTGGGAACAAATTGTTTAGACGTTTTCGAAAAATGAATGCCAGGCAGTCAAAATGCTATGAAATGGAGGATGTCCTGAAGCACCATTGGCTGTATACATCTAAGTATCTGCAGAAGTTCATGAATGCTCATAAAACATTGAAAAGCCAGGGCTTCACAGTTGATCCAGAATACAGTTTAGAAGACTCCCTGGAATTGGAAGACTCTTTGGAAACCAAGAATTCTATGGAATTCTAAATGCAATGAGCATTTGGAATTGGTTAACAATGAAGTCTTCCTTTAAGGGGGTGCAGTAATGTCTGCAAATTCCACTTTTACACTGGGCATTTGAGGGAATCTGTCCCTGCTTTGAGGAGTTTGGCACAATTCTTTTCTGGAAAATAGGTGCCAGAAAAATATGATGCATCAGTGTTGGTGTTATTTACCTGCCATTGTGTCAGGTAAAAGTGGAAAGAAAAGTTCTTCTTTGGTCTCAGATATTTGTCTGATACATAGCCAAAGTGAACAAGGTTTTAGACAAGGTGATGCAGGCTGAACACAATTATGAAGAGTTATGATGATTGAAAAGATTAGGATGGGTGTTTCTTTTATTTACATTATTGCATTTTATCTACTTATAAGCTGGTTTTATTTCTTTTTTAATCATTGGACCTTTGGTTTTTAGAAACAGGGATGTAACATGGAGGCTTTTAGACATTCATTTTGAGATAAAGGCTCAGTTATTTTTGTATAAAACAATTGACTAAAGGTCCAAAAGTTGATCTTACCTATTGAATTAAATGTTTTTTTAATTAACATTTATTTTGTGATAGTGCCTAGATGCACATCTAAGTACAGGAAAAGTAGCCAGAATTTTAGAATAATATCTAAAATACAGGCCAATATGTTCTAAAAATCAGGCTTGATCATGTATTTCTAAATCAGACTTTACAAGAGAGTATATTTTTTTCTATGCACTGTCTGCATTCAAGTGATGCTATAAACCTAGCTATCAGCTGGCAACCACAAGGAAAAGTTTGTTCATTCTAGATTTCTAGAGTTAGATCCTAACTGGTGGGTATATATAACCTTTCTGGGTTAAATCCTGGCCTCCCATTGTTTTCAAAAAGACTAGAATTTCACCACTTGATGTTAATGGAGTTTCCTTTATATACACGGGCTTCATATAGACAGTCTATTGTGGTTGCTCAGCTCCATTACATTATCTGATAGGGACATATTTCACAGATCACTTTTACTGTGTTTTAACTCTCCTTCTGATATTGGCCCTCTTTGTCTCTTGGGACACCTCACTTACATTCTCTGCCTCAGTTTCCATGTCTCTAAAATGGGAATATAACAATTACCTACCTCAAAGACACGTTGTGAGAATTAGTTAATATTGATAGTCTTTGGGAATTAAACTGCTTTATATGTGGTAAGTAGTATTACTTCAATATTTAGTCAACACAGAGAAGCAGTTTACATTATAGTGAAGGCACCATTAGTATGAATTATTTACTTTCATAGTGATATCGCTACATGCAGCTATAGATACAGCTATACGTGCTATATAAAGAAAGAGAATTTGAGTAGATAATACAGGAAATTTAATTCTTGCAGGTTATAAATACCCAAGTTTTAATAATGACCATGAGGCAACTAGAAATACTGAGTAATTTGTTTTAACAGTATTGTGAGATTTGGTACTTCAGTTATTCCTGAACATACTCAGTGAATGAATGTCTAAATTTGAGATTCAACAAAACTCTTAAGCACATGCTTAAATTTAAGCATGTGATTGGTCTCATTGTACGTAATGTGATTACCCAGAAACTTGTTGATTGGAACTTATAACTATGATTTTTTTAAAATCAGTGACTAATTCATTTTAGAAAATCATAACATGTATACCATAACTTATCAGGAAATATCATTGAAAACTCCTAAGTTACTGTGGCTTGTGCTCCTAAATCACTTATGCAGTTTTTAAATTCTCACTCTTACCACCTAATACCTAATGATTTATTGAGGCATTTTAATGTTTGGAAAATTAATTTTGGAACAGGATTAAATGCACAAATATTTACACCATATGCTATTTTCCTTAAATTAAATTCTGCTTTTGTTTTCTGTTTTTGATATGTTGTTGATTCCCAAGTAGAAATGAATAATTGAAGCCGATTCGTTTTTGGCTTTTTTGTAGTAGTTTGTTGTGCTTGTATATTATATCTTTAGGAATTTTGTATTTATCACTTATGGCCAATGTATACATAGAACTAGTGTTGGTAATTTAGACATGTGGATAATTTGGTGATATTGGCTGAACTGAATATTCATTTTAAAAAGTATTTTATCATTTAGATTTAATGCTGAATATAGTTTTGAAACAGTGTTTTAGAAGTCTCAGCACTTTGAGTGCCAATAATGAATAGCTTTTTAGAATTTCTTGTTTCTAGATTATTTGCCATAAATACTGCCCAGAATAATACCTTTTATATATTTCACAACATGATTTTCGATTTATGGGAATGCTGATTTTGATACTTTTTATTATTTTTCCCAGATCAAACTCTCTCTTTTAATTCTTATTGATGGTAACAAGTATTTCCCATGAACCATAAATATCAGGTTTACATAGAGTCACATTTTTGTAAATAAACACATTTATATGTTTTTGTTTTTTGGGGGATTATGTCTGTATGCAAATAGCTGTATCCATTTTTCCCATCTGCATGTTTATTTTCTGTGATGGTAATATATCCTATGTTTTCTACTTGAATTTGTTTGAATAACACAAGGGTCAAGCCAGCAATCCTTTCTTGTACATTGTTAAATTCACCTCTGTGCAGTCTGTCAGTTAAATCTTTAATGGGATTTGCGTGTTGTATTGAGGTTGGGCTGATCCTCTGCATAGGAAGAAGTTTCAACCACAAGTGGTCCTTACTTTGGTAATTCTGAAGTCAACAGGCCACATTCTGTTCCTTTTTTACAAGTGATCTCACTGATTTGCCTGAAATTCTCCAATCCCAAAGCTCCTTCAAAATCTGCTCATGTGCAAGCAAATGGGATTTGATCCAATGAGGTCTCAAGAGGCCTCATTGTAAAGATTTCTTACATAGTTAAGGATTTATAAGCCTGGGGGGGAGGCAGGAAAGGGACTCTAATATAATTCAGTACACTGAACAGTATACAGACTGGGACCTAGATGTGCAATAGCATGCAAACACATCCTTCTGTCATATATCAGTGTTGAAATCACACTAGTCACTCAGCAAGACACGCTACATGTATAACAGATCTGGAGAGTGTGGATGACATGAAAATCAAATGTCATTTTTCTTATTTTTTTTACACAAACTTGAATTTATTCTTAGCTTTTTCCGTTGTTGTCATCTAATTTAAATCAAGAGACTTTCGGCTGGAGAGTTTTGAACTCATTAAAACAAATAGAATTCAAATGCTAAACACCTGCAAGTGAAGCTTCTGTAAACAGGGAATAGAAAAACAATATTACAGCCACAGAGGCATGCATCTGAATGCAAGTAATTTTTGATTGCAGAGAGATGCACCATGTGTTCACTCAGCCTATTGTTAAACCCTTTGATTTTGAAGGGGCTTTAGATAAGTGAAGACACTTGTATTCATTTTGTTTTTTCATAAATCATATTTTCTTTTTACTCTAATAACTGGTATAAATACCTCAGCGATTTCTTTATGGCAGATATTTTTCTTGAGAAATTGTACTGAACTTCTGATGTTTTTTGTCAGTCATGTTTCATTTGAGGTCTTTTATAAGAATTTAGTAAAGGCATGTTTAGTTTTGCTGTGAAATATGTAGCATGCTGGGGGTTGGAGTCTGCTCCTGCACCATTTTATCACTGGCTTCAGTGTAATCATTCCTGATTTACCTTGTGGCAAAGGAGTTTGGAGCCAGCCTCTTGGTAGTTTCAGCAACCTAGTTTCTGACTCAGATAAGATGCTTTCAGTGCATTGTTACACAATATTTGTCAAGAATATTTTATGTTTACTTACTGTATGCCAGTTTTTTTTATTTTTAATATTTGATTTAAATAAAGTTCTCATTAATATTTACATTTCTGACTTTCTGTTTCTTGGATAGTTTTCACTCATCCTTCTTTTTCATTCCAATAGGCTAAGTACAGACAGTTAAAAAGCCTGAGGTTGAACTGATTCAGTTTTTGAAGGTTAGTCAAAGCTATGTATATTTAACTGATAAGCGAGTGAATAGACATTCACTTCTGATTTCAGAAATGCAGCTACATGCCTGCAGTGGCCCAGGCCAGAAGCCAGGGGTGGAGGGGCGGTGCTAGAGCATGCCTCCCTGCTCATCTGGAGCAGACTGCTTGGGCCAAGGCTAGCCCACTCACCCTGTAGTGGGGAAGGGTAGTGGGGGAAGTGGAAAGCATCCTGGGATGCTGGGGGACTGTGAGTGAGCTTGAATCTGGAGGGGATCTGGGACAGAAGTTTAATAAACCAAGTTAATCTAAAACAGTTGTTGTTGATAGGGTGCTGTCATGAGGCTGGTCACCAAGTCAGCCTGCCCACCTGTCTAGGGCAGTCTGCCTTGATTCACCTGCCATGTCTTGATGTATGAATAACTGACGTAAAGTGCAGGAAGCTGCCCATAAAGGCCTGATGCCTGAGGTGTTATACATGGTTCCAACCTCCCCTATACAGTGTCCCATGCCTCGCAAATTATATCAAAAGTATACACTCTGCCTCAGACTTACTTTGTGCCTGGGCCTCCTGTCCTGTCACTGGGGCCTCCAACTTATGCCCCTTTCACTAGGGCCTCCCCTTATATTATTGAATTCTTGGGATTGGCCAGTGCACAGTCCCTCAGGCCACAGAGACCCTACTCGGTGCGCCCCTGTGCAGCCCTTTAGGCCTGCCTACATGGGCCCTATTCTGCACCCTCATGTGCAGCCCTTCATGCCGCCCGTGACCCTCCTCTGCACAGCCTACTATGCACTCTTTGCCCCCTCACCAGGGCCACTATTCTGCCTCCTGGCTGCGGCCACTACTTGGTCCCTCTTCACTGGGGCAAAGGGGTCTTACACCCCATGGGACTCAGGTGAATGTAGACATGTCTGGATCCTTAACCTGTCTGTGCTATGGAGTTACCCACCAGGTTGTGGGGGTTGGGGCTATAAGCCACTTCATACTCACTTTTCACTAGGGAGGCACCTGGTGTGGCATTTCCTGGAGACCACCCCACCACAGACAGCCTCACCACACCATCCTACCCTAGCAGGGTGTAGTTTGATGTCATTCTCCAGGATCAGGAACCTTCTCCATTCCCATCGTTCCTGCACTGCACCTCCAAGATGTTATGCAATATTCCTACTCCAACTGACTGCAGCAAACTGCTGGCTCCACTATTCAGGGCCTGCTCTTATCACTAGCAGCTGTGCCCTCTTCCCAATCAGGTGGCCTTCTGCTGGCCATGTGACTCCTGATTGGTAGTGCAGCCACATGCAGGCTGCTGTCCTGTGTGTTTTAGCCCTTAAAGTGGCAGGCACCAAAGGTGCCCTGCCACACAATTAAGTCTGATCCTGCATCCATCCAGGTTTATCTTAAATAGGTTTTGTCACTTTGAAAGTGATTTATGTGTACTGAACTTCTGCATTACATACTTGAACTGGTTTCTGATCACTCATACCAGTTTATATGTAATTTTTGTCCCTAGCCCTAAATGATTATTTGTCCGTGTTCATGCTACAGTGATGCCCATAGATTGCAGTCTGGATGAAGTCCTCATCCTGGCAGCCACTTACATATAACAATTACATCCGGAGTCCCATGAGCCCCCTTCACTATATCATTACCTCATAGTTTCATAGTTTCTAGGGTCGGAAGGGACCTGAACAGATCATCGAGTCCGACCCCCTGCCATGGCAGGAAACAGTACTGGGGTCAAACAACCCCAGCAAGGTGTACATCTACCCTCCTCTTAAAGACCCCCATGGTAGGAGCCAGCACCACTTCTCTTGGAAATTGGTTCTAGATCCTAGCCGCCTTGACTGTGAAGTGGTGCCTCCTGATATCTAGCTTAAATCTACCCTCTGTCAGCTTGTGACCATTATTCCTGGTCACTCCTGGTAGTGCTCGGGGGAACAGGGACTTCCCCAATGTCTGCTGGTCCCCTCTGACTAGTTTGTAACAGGCCACTAGATCTCCCCATAGACTTCTCTTGTGGAGGCTGAACAGGTTCAGGTCCCGTAGCCTCTCCTCATAGGGCCTGCCCTGCTGTCCCCTGATCATACGAGTGGCCCTCCTCTGGACCCTCTTCATGTTGTCCACATCCCTCTTGAAGTGCGGTGCCCAGAACTGGATGCAGTACTCCAGCTGTGGCCTGACCGGTGTTGCATAGAGGGGGAGTATCACCTCCTTGGACCTGCTTGAGATACATCTGTGGATGCATGACAAGGTGTGGTTGGCCTTCCTGACTGCATCCCCACACTGCCGGCCCAAGTTCATCTTGGCATCAATGATGACTCCAAGATATCTTGGTGTAAAAAATATACATTTCAAGCACATTCAGAGGAATCAACTGGGACCAAAGTTGACCATTTACAGGGTTAGCAATAGCTATATAATTTCAGTTACCTGGGTGACATGTAACCAAGTATATAAATGCTCTACTTTGTACATGCAATGTTATACTTTTAATTAACACTTGGGCACACAATCCAAATAGTGTGTGCAAAAATAGAGCCCATTAAAAACAAAAAACAAATGTGTAGCTCAAAGAATCTCCTAGTTAATTTGAACTAGCTTAATATCTTGGCTGAGTATCTTCTCCTGCATATCCTTACAGCATCAGAATCCTGGGGAACCAGCAGATGCTGGTAATGAAGTACAGTGTCTATCATATCTATGCCATTGATTCAAATTCAGCAGGTTATTCAATTTGGCTTAATTTTTCAAAGCCTTTGAGCATCTGTAGCTCCCAACAGCTTTGGCAGATTTTTACCTTTGACATTAGACTAAATTACCATAGTTCTTGTTAGCATTGTCTATAATACAAAGCTCTATCACAAAACAACTTCCCTGGTTAGCAATCTCAGGACAGAGGCCAAGAAGCAAAGATGCTTAGATTTTGAACTACTACATCAGTCCAGAAGTGACCACTTTAACTCAGTTTATCAAAATAGCTTGCTGTTTATGAGTGGTCACAAAGAGGGTGAAGGATATATGACTGCTACAAGTTTAATTTACATAGTAGAATGTTTCCTCCTTCCACAGATACATATATATGCATGGAAGAGATGGCAGTTTATTAACCAATTGTATTTTTTTCAAAAAGTGTGCATTGATTTTGGGTGCTCCATTTGGAGCATCCAATTTAAGTTCACCTTATGGGACCTGATTTTCACAGGGTAGCAGCTGTGTATGTTCTCAGAAGTCAGGCCCCTTTTAGTTCTCTGAGGCTCAGCACCCCAAATCAGAGCACTCAGAATTGCTAGTCATTTTGGAAAATGTGGGTTTAGGGTTTTTTTTGGTAGCACACTGATTTTTTAAATATAAGAATGGAGGTACCTTGGCAGGGAGATGTGTCGGAGGGCTCCAATGTCACTGTTATGCTATGCCTGTTCTGTGGATAGAGAGGACACTTCATATTGCAGGCACTTGTTGCAAGCACTACAGTCAGTAAATAATTCTCTTAATAAAAACAACATAGTGGGCTCTGGGGGTTTTGCAGAGGTGCTTTAATTAGAGTGGCTCTAAGAGCCGATTTATTTAAAGCACCCGCAGCATTTCATGTATTCAGCAGTCCATGCTTCAAAATGGCAGCAGGGTCACTTTAAAGCTTGTTCAATGAGCTTTAGTTAGTGCTCCCACTGCCATTCTGAAGCACAGGGACACTGCTTACACAAGATGCAGAGGGTGCTGCAGTGCACTAATTAACATGCTTCAGCAGATTCGATTAATCAAATCTGTTCCAGTGCTAGGGTTACCAAACCTCCAGGATGATTGCCCTGGAGTCTCCAGAAATCAGATATAAATCTCCAGGATACTGCTGAAAGTCACCCAGGAGATAAATGATAAGGAATCCATTAAAATAAATATTAAATGTTGAATCCAACTTATATAGTAGTCCAGTGGGTTTTTAAAATGTAATAGTAATGTGCATTTTCCTTCCTGATGTAAAAACTTTAATGGAAGGACGGGCAATTATTTCAGGTGGAGAGCTGCTTATTGAGTTTTGGGAAGCCACTGAGGGCCTCATGACAGGCAGCTGGGGACAGATAAATATAAATTTTCTAAATTTTTTAGGGGGCCCATGGGCCAGATAGAATGGCCTGGCAGGCCGCATCTGGCCCCCAGGCCACATTTTGCCCACCCCGCTTTAATGCTATTATGTCAGGTAATGAAACCTCCCAGAATAGGTTCAAACAGAGTTGGCAACCCTATCTGACATGCTGTAATTACAGTGCATTGGAACAGCGTCCCCACGCATCTACAAGCACCCTATGTTCCTAAATTGGGATTGGAGGCCAGAATATTGCCTACTGTGGCTACAAAACTTATAGGTCAGATGGGTGCAGATATAGGGGAGATTTATTCACCTATACACACAGATTTATTGCATTTATCTGTTTGATCAACCCTATATAAAAAAGGAACATCTTCTATTGATTAGCCATCTTTCAGAGCCTAACAATGCTTTCCCACAATACACATCTGCCTCCCTGTGTCATCTGAGAGAGATAACACAATTCATTATGTTGTCTAACCTTAAAAGCTACATTGAGCATTTCCGCAATAATGACTGATGACCATTGATCTCTTTGTTTGTCTGTTTAGGATATTGTTTCACACCTCTCATCACTTCCTTTTTCTACATTAACTGTACTCTTTGACTTGTGATTTAATACCCATCATGCTGATTTTCACTTGGAAGCTGGCTCATGGTTCTCAAAGCAATCTTGTTCTTTTTTTTGGTACTAAATGTATACAGTATTTACAAAAGGCTCCACATCAATATACCATTTATTAGCACAATGGACTGGATTCCTTGACTGGAAAATGAGAAGGCCAGGTTCTGAGCTGCTCTTCTTAGGTGGCACAGCTCAGGAGTGGCTGGGGTCAGAAGGGGCTTAAGAGAGGGCTTGTCTGATCTGGACTCATGTATATTTTAGATTGCTCTGGGTGGTGATGTATCCCCCCCGTGTAAGTTACAGAAGCCATAGGGCTTCTTTTAACATATTGCAGCCTCTTCACAGCTGCCATACTCTATAGTTCAGAGTAGCAAGAGAGTTTTGGACTAGTCTTCCAATTTTAATTTAGTAATTCTTCTGACTATTATCTCATACTGAAGGAGGTGGTGGTGGAGGCCTATGTAATAAGGGTCACATATGCCAGCTCCACGTTAAGGTTATTCTCTGAGTACTTTAGGCTTGCAAATGTTGATCTGATAGTTTGCTTTGTTAAAAGTGATTGGAAGAGTAATAAAAATAAATTATGAACTTGTATAAACTGAAATAAAAGAAACTATAAAAAGTTGGTAAAACATTGTGCTAATTAACTTTGAGCATGTATTTTCCAGTTTGAATTCAGTCTTCTCTTTCTGCTTTGTCTGAGCTGCAGTTTACATTTTAATGCTTTCCAAATGCTGCAGAGTCACCTGTGGGGAGGATAGTTTCATAGTTGGTAGGGTCGGAAGGGACCTAAGTAGATCATCAAGTCCAACCCCCTGCCATGGGCAGGAAAGGATGCTGGGGTCAAACGACCCATGTTAGGTGATTGTCTAGCCTCCTTTTGAAGACCCCCAGGGTAGGAGCCAGCACCACTTCCCTTGGAAGCTGGATCCAGATCTGAGCCACCCTGACTGTGAAGTAGTGCCTCCTGATGTCTAGCCTGAATCTACTCTCAGTCAACTTATGGCTGTTATTCCTTGTTAGTCCTGGTAGAGCTCGGAGGAACAGGGACTCTCCCATAGCCTGCTGGTCCCCCTTGGCCAGTTTGTAGATGGCCACCGGGTCCCCCCCTCAGCCTTCTCTTGTGGAGGCTGAACAGGTTCAGGTCCCATAGCCTCCGCTCATAGGGACTGCCCTGCTGCCTCCTGATCATGCGAGTGGCCCTCCTCTGGACCCTCTCCGTGTTGTCCATATCCCTCCTGAAGTGCAGCGCCCAGAACTGGACTCAGTAGTCCAGCTGCGGCCTGACCAGTGTCACATACAGGGGGAGGATCACCTCCTTGGACCTGCTCGTGATGCATCTGTGAATGCATGACAAGATGCGGTTGGCCTTCCTAACTGCCTCTCCACACTGCCGGCCCATGTTCATCTTGGAGTCAATAATGACTCCAAGATCCTTCTCTGCCTCTGTGCTGATGGGAAAGGAGTTCCCCAGCCTGTAGGTATGCTGCTGGTTCTTCCTCCCCAGGTGCAATACTTCTCACTTGTCCATATTAAAACCCATCCTGTTCTCATCTCCCCACCCCTGTAACCTGTCCAGATCTAGTTGTAGCCTGTTTCTCTCCTCCACTTCTCCCACATCTCGGTGTCATCCGCAAATTTGAACAAAGTGCTTTTCACCCCCTTGTCCAAGCTGATGAAGATGTTGAACAGTGCGAGCCCCGAGGACTGAGCCCTGGGGAACCCCACTGCCCACATCCCTCTAGGTTGAAAATGACCTGTCCACCACCACTCTCTGGGTGCGGCCCTCCAGACAATTTGTGACCCATCTGTGTAGGCATCAACACCACAGTTGCCTAATTTCTTAATGAGAATGGGGTGAGAGATGGTTTGAAGGCCTTCCTAAAGGATGAGATAAGTCTGTGGCATGGGACTCAAAGGAAATTATGAAAGTCCTGCTCAAAGTAAACAAATCCTTTTGAAGTCAATGAGAATTCTAGGCATGAGGGAGCTGCTAAATCAGGCCCTTTATTAGATCTGATAGACATTATAAACAACTTTTAGCCTTTGCAGGCAAATGAAGACAGCTATTTCCAACTTGCAATTTATAGTATTTAATCATCAACAGAGTAGGTGGAAAAACATAGAAAGCTCTTTTTATTAACACTTTATTAATTCAGTATATGCTTTAACAGACACAAACAAGTTACATGTTGAGCTAATTGAAATTTTTCATGAGTTAGCCATGAATACCACCTTTAAAAATGAAATAAAACAAAATAGGTAGTCTGATTTTTGGACAAGCAACCTAACTTCAGCTGCCCATCACCTCTGAAAATCAAAGATCAGGTACCAAAATTAAGCACCCTAAAATGAAGGATTCCCAAATTAGAGGCCTTTTGAAAATGTCTTAAATTGATACAACAGACCTGAGCCACCACTGCATCAGTTCAGTTTAATGCCAGCATAATTTATTTGATTGTAGTTCAATAGATTAGCATAAAACTAAAGTAATGAAGCCAGGAATTTATGCCTTGTGTTTCTAGTTCCACTGACTGAGATGCCAAAACTAAACGTGTGACAACATGTTCCAGAGTCTAACTCTATTCTTCACACCAGATAGGGCCTTACTCTCCATTCTATCAAATTCTATTAAAGTTAGTGGGTTATTGTGGATTAAAGTTATGTAAATTGAGCAAGGCTTTTAGGATCTGGCCTTTTGTGTTTTTTATAGCTCCTGCACAATGGAGCTTTAATTCTGATTGTAACCCCTGGATGCTACTATAATATATATTAGCTCGAGTTTTTAAATTAGATTGAAATTGTCTAATAATTACGATTAAAAATAATAATAAAGAGCACACTACTAGGATCTCTAATATTCAATATACTTGCAACCATCATTGGCTATCTTTGGCCTGTGACCTTATTTCATCTGAACGAAACATTAATCATTGGTGCAAATCTATTCAAATAACCGCCGAAGAAAGGATTTTTTCACTGGTGCTGTTATCCTCATGGTTGTTTTTCTCCGTAATGGCTTCATGGGCTGTTTTTTCAAAGGCAGCACTTTCTTAGGGGTTTGCAGCCCCTTAGCAAAATCCACATGCTCATTGCAGAAGTACTTGATATTAGCTTCTGAAAGATGTAAAAGCATGTCTTCAGACAGGTCCATACACTGAGCATGGACCCAGTGGCCGTCTCCATTGGAACAGAGGATCATAGCTGGTTTGTTCAGTTCAGTTGAATAGAATGGCACCCAGGTGTTAATGTCTATATCACATTTGGCAGAGCAGTTTATCCAGTAGCCTGTTTCTGATTCATCATCTTCATCATCCTCATTGTAGGTGTCAATATCATCATCATCAAACCTGTTGGCTTCAGTGCTAAAACAGAACTCTTCTGAATCTTCAAATGGAGTGGAGTCCCCTGGGTCTTCTGTAGATGTCTGGCTAAAAGTTTGTGCCGCCTGTTCTTCCTCTTCCTCACATTCTGCTTTATATCTCAAAATGTAAAAGTAGTTTGCATCTGAAATCAGCTGCCTGTTGTCCCCTGGTATGCCCAGCAAGATAGCCCCATTACCCATATTACTACCAAACCATATCTTGCAGTGCTTAATATCTGGTGTCCAATCTGGGGCTTCCCTTTCCTCAATCTCTATTTTGTTGTCTTCTACAGTGACTGTGTTGCAAACCATCCTTTTCTGGTTGTCAGCCATGTAGCCCCCGACAATGACAAACTCTTTGTTGCTTGTCTGTGTAACAATAGCACTGGATACAGAAATCCCCCCAGGCAAGATGGTGCAGCTCACAGCAGGGCTTCCCAGTGGGAGGTCAATTTTTAATCTGTACAGGTTGGGTGGTCTAATGTTATTTTCAAGGGAGTGACCTCCTAAGATATAGATAGTATCATTTCTAGTAATGGAAACATGGAAAGAAAGTCCATCCTGAAGCTCAGGAAGGACATATGAGGTACAGCATCCAAACCCCAAATCCACCAAAAACACATGAGGCATACAATCTACCACACTATTCCATTTTTCAGTGGTCCTTTGTTCAAAAGGGACATACGATCTTCCTCCAAATATAACAGTCATGCTTTTACCTCGGCTATGAACTATATTAACTGTATGGCCATACCTAGCTTCAGGGACATCCCCAACTAACTCTTTCTCAGTGCATTTAAAAGTGCACTTCTTGCTGGACTTACTTACTATACTCATAACATAGATCTTATTGGAAAGGTCATTATTTGGTGTTTTCCCACCATGGATGATGTATTGACATTTCTCAGACTCTTCATTGCCTTCAAGAATGCAGGTGGCAGGGTAGCGAAGAGGGGGAAGGTAGCATGACTCCTTGGAAAAAAAAGCAGGCTTCAGTTTCATCTCATTCTTTTTTAAATCAAGGAGGAAAATGCCTGTGGGACAGGATCTCTTTGGCCAGCCTTTCTGTCCAAAAAAGAAGACTTGCCCATCAAAATTCAGAAGAGAAAAGCCTGGTTGAATCAAGGATGAATTATTAACAGTTGATATAACCTGTAGGGACATGATGTCAGGTGACTGGCTCATTTTACGGTCAGAATCTGGAAAAAAGAGACACATAAAACCACATGAGGCATTGCTTAAACAGGGACAGCTTGATTAAATCAACAACCAATTGGCTATGTGACCTTATTAGTTAGTCATGTCAATCCTGCACCTCTGTTTTCCTTTCTGTACAATAGTGACGTTCACTCAGCTTTGTAAAGTGCTTTGAGATCTAGAAATAAAAAATGCAATATATTATGACAGCTAAGTTAAGAACCAAGTAAGACATTACATTTCTATTGCAGTGCCAGAGCTGGGAAAAATACTGCAAAAATCAACGATGCTTTGTCTGAATTTAAAAAAAATGTATTAGAACTGTAACAATGTCTCTCCTCTGCGAACCTATTGCAGAAGAGGTGTACTGGAGATGGGAAGAATACTCACTAAAAGGTGAATACTGAAGGTTATTCGTGGAAAGCAAGTATTGAATATATAATTGTGACTGTTCAAACCAGAAACCTGATTCTAACAGTCCTGTTAGAATTCCTTTGTGCTGGCAGGGAAAGGAAACATACCATGGGGCTTGATCAAGTTTGCATTTTAAATTATTTATGGATGAACTGTAGACCAGGAATTAGCCACAGAAATTATTTAACACAACATTTTGAAAATCACAGTAAAGCAAGCTACAACCTACAGATAGCTTATGAATAGAAAAAAGAAAATAATCCCCTGCAAAATCGTTTGGTTTAATTTTTTTTTGCTGGTTTCTAGCTACCATATCACAGTTGTCTACATCAGCTTCTCTGTGGTGCAACTACAAGTTGCCTCACAATTTAACATGAGTGAACTGAGCAGGTAAGTATTTCCTTAAAGTATATTCAGATTGAATGCAATGTAAGGTAACTGTGGACAGTATTATTAAATTCCTACAAATGCTGGGTAACATTGACTGCATTAATTAGGATTATATCCTGGAACTAATGCAGTTCGTACTGGTAACGGTGGCAAAATCCAGCCTTCCGTTGAGTGGTTTATTTCAATCTACATGGAGGTGTACTACCTTGGTGTGTGTAGCCACAGGACTAACAAAAAGCTACGCACTTACTCCGTTCATCAGGCAATGCTCAGCGATTATAGCAATAGCCAGCTCCCGATCTTTCCTAAAGGCCTGTTTCCTCGTGCCTTTAACAGCAGCCTTGAAATTGCGGGGACTGAGTTATGTTAAGTCTGCCTTGTTGAAAAGGGTAGTGTCAACACTGATGTCAACAGGTAGGCAGTGGTTTTCAACCTTTTTCTTAGGCTCCAGGAGCCCCTCCATACACTGAAGGGGCTGCCTGGGAAAGGCCAGCTCTTGGTTTTTGAGCGATGCTGCAGTGAGATGCTGGGCTCCAGCAGGGCCTGGGTGCTCTAAACTCAAGATTTTTCACAATAAGAGAGCAATTCGGCTGCTGCTGCTGTCAAGAACTCAAGAGAGCCCCATGGCTGTGGATTCCTATATGAAATCTCCGGATTTCTCTTGCCAGTCCAGTTTGCGCACCGATCTGTGCCAAGGACCTCCAGGCACCCCGGGGTGCTGTCACACCCCTGGCTGGGAACCACAGGCCCAGCCATGAGCTCAGGGAGCTGAGTGGAGCCCACCGTGCCCCTGCACCTTGCCCAGGGGCTGAACTCGTACTGCGACCACGAGGCCCATGTCTCACACCCCGCCCACACCCCAGCACTGGACGCCGGCCCCGTTGCCTGCTGGGAAGGGTAGTTCTGTCCTTCGGGACATGGGGCCCTCCCCCCGCGGGCCGGGCCGGGCCGGGAAGGACTACAGCTCCCAGCAGCCCCTGGGTTGCCCTGGGCCTGGCCGAGCGGCTCCGGGCGGGGGAACAGGTCGGCGCGGGGTGCCGGGGGTCGGGCTGGATCCCGCGGGGGTGGGGGTAGGGGCCCTGCTGCCGGCTTGCGCCGAGGGGCAGGCGGCGGCCTTGAGCCCGCTGGCGGCCAGGCACTGGGCTGTGGCACTGCCTGCGGCTAAAGTCTTCCTTGACATGATCAGCATCATCATAATTGTTATTGTTATTATTAATATGATTATGCGGGCCGTTATTGATGTTATTGACATTATTACCGACATTATTATGAATATTAGTATTGGCATTTCCAATATGATTAATATTAATATGCATATTATGGATATTATTGGTGTTTCCAACACTATTATTTTTATTGTTAGGCATATTATGGATATTATGGGTGTTTCCAACATTATTAATGATAATATGCACATCATTGATATCATTGGTGTTTCCAACTTATTATTATTAATAATATGCATATTATTGATATTATTTGTGCTTCAGATATTATGAATATGTATATTAGAGATAACATTGGTGTTTCCAGAATTACTATTATTATTATTAGTGTTTCCAACATTATTGTTATTGATACATGTACTATTGGTGTTTCTGATATTATTATTATTAATAGTAATAAGTGTATTATGGATAGTATTGGTGTTTCCAATATTATTATTATTATTGGTGTTTCCAACATTATTATTATTGATTGAATATTATGCATATTATTGGTGTTTCTGATATTATTATTGATATACATATTAAGGATATTATTGGGGTATCTGATATTATTACTGTACTTTTTTTTAACCATTATTATTAGTGATAGGCATATTGTGGATATTATTGATATTATTGTAGGCATTATTTATATTATTGTGGATATTGCCAGTATTATTGATATTATTCCTATTATTGATGTTATTTTATCATCATCGTTATTATTGGTATGGTTTTTAGTACTACTACTAAAGCTATTATTATTAGATAATATTATAGTGATCATAACTTTAAAATGACAGTACCTTGAATGTAACCATAACTATGACATGATAACCATCATTATAAATGAGAATAACTTTTAAATGATGATGGTGATGCGAGTAGCGTGAGAGTGATGTGGTAGTGGTGGTCCAGAAATGATGCGGGAGGCAAGGATTTCTTCGAGCGATGTCTTTTAATCAGACAAGGCAAGGCAAGGCAAGGCATGGCATTCTCTATTAGGTCTACTTCTCTGATGATGATAATAACTAAAGATGACGATAAAACAGTCTGGGAAATGGTGCTAAATAGTGCATTACCTCCTTTTGGATTGTGGCTCCCTTTTACCACAGTAGGATTGTGCTATATGTTTCCAAATTGTTCTTCAAGTTATGTTGCTTGTTTTGACAGTTCAGAAAACATGAGATGAAAAAGTCATAAAATTTAGTTTAAAAGTCATGAGATTTTGTGGGGGGCAGGAAAGGGGAGGAACTACTAGTTTTTTTTAGTGCTGAAAACTTTAGGGTTCATGGTTTCAGACCTTTACTGGCACTGATAGAACAACCTCACTGAAAGCTGACATCCTTCTGTGGTCACACAACTGTGGGTGTTAAGGTCTTAAGGAAAAACTATGTAGTAGGAGACCCTAAAACCATGAGGAGTGGCAATGTTGAGTGCAACTTCCACCATCTCCTTTGGGATTTCTGTCCTAGACAGAGTTCAAAATCTGTTTTTGTTTGCTGGGTAACTCTGTTGCCTTAGCTTGAAGGTTGTAGATTTCCCAGGATTTGACACCTTTCTCAAAGCTGGTACGACTATGCAAAAAGATCAAGGCCCTGTACTGTAGGTGAAATTCAGCCATGGACCCTATGCATCATTTGAGCTGGTGATCTTTCTTTTGATGGCTTACATGAATGCAGTTAGCCTGGGCTGGCCTTTGTACAAAGATGAGTTTTCCTGTATTAGAATTGGCAGCCTTCACACTGGACGTTAAGCAAAGATCCTCCCTGCCTGTCTCTGGCTACTCAAAGGACAGTGTTTTTAAAGAGGAAGCTGTAACTTAGGTTTACTGGCTAATATTTTCTCTGCCTTTTGCTTTGTGGTTTCTTTGCCTCATTATTTCAGGGGCCTCAGAAAAGTGGTAGATCTTCCACACTGCAGGTACAGCATTTCTTAGGCACATTTTGGGAAAGAGGGAGAAAATTCTCTGAACTTGTTGCCAAAGTGATTTAATCATCGTCTTGCCATTAATTTTACCTTCATATATGCACCGTAAAAATACCTATACCTTACCAATTGTATTATTATAGCATCCACAGTTTTGCAAATTACCTTCCAAATATAAAACAGTATACATCTCTTTTCTGAAAAGTGTATGTTACAGACAAACCTAGATTAGGAATTTGGGGAAAGACATGACTGAAATGAATTGAAGGTGGTGATAGACGCACATCTTGGTGGGCACAAGGTATATTAGCTACATGTTTCTTTTCTGTTACTTATATTAAATTATCTTTTGTTATCTCCCAACAGCAGTTTCTAGGTTTGGTTTCAGAGATCTCACATGCCAACATTAGATCTCTCTTCCACTACACATAAATGAGCAGTTCCATAAGTAAGTGACAGACAGGTTTCTTGTAGGAAGGATTGAGTGGCTGGATCCAAAGCCATTTGAGACAACGGATTTGGATTCGATTTTGACAGAGGAGAGGGTAATGGATTAGGAATGCTCCATAGAAATATTCCCTAGAGAGAAGAAGGGTGGGAGAAACATAGAGATGGCTCTAAGGAAAAAAGGGAAAGTTTGGGATGAACAAGTTTTGGATGACAGTGTTTTTCTGATTGTTCTCTTTGACTATATATGCTAATTGATCAGTCATCTAAGTCACATGGTTTTGTTTCTGCCTTCTGATTAGGCAACTGACACATTTTAAATAGAGAATAAAGGAAAACAAACATCATTATTTAGCATGAATTTTCAACGTGAGTAATAATTTATGCCAATATTCAGAAAATTCCAGTATCCACACCCTTATTCACAAATTTATGGCAGCTGTCAGGATATTAACAAATAACAAATGATTTGATTCCAGAAATGCTAGCAAAGCATTCTGAATAATCTTTTAGTCATGAGAAGGTTTGGAAACCAGTGTGTTTGCTAATTGCATAGCTATGATTTGACTCCCTCAGAAAAAAAGATGCCAGGGTAACAATAAGTCTTACTAGTCAAAGCTCACTGCTGCTTGTCAAATTCTCCCATCAGTCTGCAGGCATTGGTAACTTGGCACAAACATAGATGTTTAGTGCAGGAATTAAAAAGCTATTTGCAAGATTATATTGGTTTTCCTCTCCAGTGGTTCTGCCAATGCAGCATTTGTGTGTATACCCCCCCCCCGCCTTCTTCCTGATGTGCCCAAATCAGACCCCCAAGACTTCTAGGTTGAAAAACAAATGTAGTTCCCAAATTCTGCCTGATCAGATTCCCATCTGGATATCCAGGCAACTGTAAACCACCCAGTAAATGAAGTGTGCAGAAAAGTTTCCTTAACTTCAGCACCCAAGTTTATTTGGGCAAGACAATGAACGTATTGGACCTACCTGGCTGATGGAGGGTTTCTCTTTCTCCTGAAATCTTTCTTTGTAACAGGGAATCAAATATCAGCACTTTATGGAATCTTCTCTGACTGCACAGGGGGCTGTGGCATAGAGAAGCAACCAGGCAAAGGGGAGGGGGGCTCTATATGCTTAGCTTGCAGATGTGTTCCTGAGCACTCATTTAATGTGGCTAACTGGCTGTGACCGTTTTTTTGTTTTGGTTTTTTTTTTCACTTCAGATGGTACAAAAAAGCATCCCATTAGCTTGTACCTTTAGAAGTTTTAACTCTTTCAGGCCATACTAACAGTACGCGTTTGCTAGTTTAGATTGTAAAATCTGTTGGTCAGGTACTAATTTTTCTCCGATATTTGTACGGTACTCAGCTTGGTGGGTTCTTCACCTTTAGCAGGGGTTTTGAAATGACATTTTTGTAAAAAAAATTATAAAAAACTAAAGTCACTGCTGAGTTAAAAAAAAAAATATGGGAAGTTGAATTTCTACAGACTCAGTAGAAAACCCACTTTGACCTGCATATTATTTTTTTCCTTTGAATTTACAGGCTACAATTAGATTATGACATTGAACCTGAACAAAGGAAGCAGTAAATGCATGCAACCCAAGGAGTGGGGTCTGGCTGGAGGTCTGATTCAAAGCCCACTGAAGTAAAAGGAAGCTTTCCAATTGACTTCAATGATCTCTTTGATTCGGACCTAAAAGAAGAATACTGCTTTGTACACTTTTCTTGCATCTTTCATCAGACTTGCTCAGAGCACTTTTCCAGCAAACACTAATTAGCCTCTTAGGTCCTCTGAGACTATTGCTTTTACAGGGGGAAGTGAGGGAAGGAGCTTCAGGGCAAAGAGAAGGTCACATAGTGAGTAAGTGGAAGAAGAAGAAACAGAATTCACAGCTGCCTCAGCCCCCTTCTGTGGTTGGCAGGGCATCGCTACATCTACTGCTGAAATACAGAAGCCTCTGAAAGGGGAACACAGCAGCTGTTTTACATCACATAGTAACTTTGCAAAATAGGTTAGGACAGTCTAGTATTTGAAATTGCAATGAGGATTTAAATAGGAAGAGCGTGAAGTGGAATGTGGTCAGTATATCAGGGTAAATATACTGATCTCTTATGAAAAGCATCATGAAATCTTTAATCACCATAATGCAGATAGGACTGTGGCTTTGTTCTTACTTGAAATTTGACACATCCCACAACAGTATCCTCTGACAGTCATAGCAGCTTATTTCTGCCACAGGAAGGAGATCCCCCTGGTAATGGGGGATTTGTACCACAATGTTCAGAACCAGAATCAAACTTGCCCAAAATTCAGCTGCATACACATCAAATTTATATCTATTTTCAGCAGGACCTACATGGTGTTTGTCAGTTTCCTATCCAAGTGTTGACCCAGCCTGACCCTCTTTAGTTTGTGTGATCAAAAGACAAGGTAGTCAAGCTGCAGAAATCACATACAAATTTCAAAAGAAAATTGAGATTTTTTTCCTTGTGTCTGGCCTAATATTTTAGGTTCATCTTACTCTCCCTCTGTCAGCGTGCCTTATCTTTAGAAAATTGACTGTCTGATATGATTACTTTGGTACAGAGGACAGAGAAATTAAACTTGTCCTGCAACAAAATGCCACTGAAAAGAAATTTGTATTTGATATGAATAGTGTGGTCCGTCTAGTGCTCCTCTTTCTCCAACTGTGATCAGTGGCTATAGAGGAAAGGACAAGAAATCCTGGAGTAAGCAGTTCTGGAATACCTTGCCTACAAGGGAGGTCAGAAAAATGAGGTACAAAATTGTGTCACTTTATTTGACAGTTAAAGGCACAAAACTATGTACTAATAGTATTCAACTGAGAGATCCATTCCTTTAAATCTTGTAGTTTAATAAAAGTAATTTATGTGGCATGTCTTATGCTGCTGACTCAATAATCTGGAAGCATATTGAATGAACTGTTTTTTTTTCTTCCACCAGTATTCATTTAAATTAACATCTTAAATTTTCTTCATCCCAGATATTTCCAAACTTTTGACTGGACAGATGACAAATGTCACAAACATATTGTTAGCCACTGACATGCAGTCACTTCTGAGATGTAACTCCTCAGCTCACTAACTGTACACCACAATATGTGGTGGCAGGCTGGCACAGAGTCAAGGCTAGTTATTCAATTGGGAGGGTATGTTGTTGGAGACAGCTGGAATGTAAATCCCTGGAATTTAGCCAGGACCCTGGGGCTGAGACTTTAGCTTTGGTGAAAGGTAGCATGGGGAGACTTAATGACTTCTGATCAGGATTTCAGCTTTGTGTCTCATCTAAGGATCTAAAGACAGGGGGACAGGGACCTTAAGCCCCGCCTTACTGGGCATTCAGTACAGACACAGGCAAAGAAGTATCCCCTAACATTAGCTTTAGAAGAAGATGAATTTTCTTCAGAGCCCTCATACCAAAGCTGAGACCCCCTACCTGTCTTTAGCTGCATAATCTGAGAAAATTGCACTCCAAGGGATTGTGGTTGCTGTCTTTTAGAAGAACAAATGTGAACAGGAAATGTTACCCTTGTAGCAGGTCCCTAGATTGTCTTTAAGACAGCACTGTCACTGCCATTTGTTACAATTTATAAGGTGCTTAACTCATACAGTATTTCCCAATTCAGCAAGCTCAATATGTTTTACTTGCAGCTAAAGCTGTTTGGCAGTTAGCAGTGCGTCTATAAGGCAGTGATAGCTGGGCCCAGAGTCTTGACAGTATCACACAGTTCAGACCTAAGACCAAGTATTGCACTAATGTATCTATACAGCTCCCATTCAGGCAAACTGGCATGAGTGTTCATTCAAAGTCCTGCTCTTCCTCCCATTGAAGTCAGTGGCAAGTTTCTGGGTGACTTAAGTGGGATCAACATCAGGCCCTGTACTCTTGATAACTACTTTGAATTGACAGTTCTTGTGAGAAGCATCCAAAACATCCATGAATCATTTGAAAGTAGTTCTCATTTGTAACTGAAACATCTGAGCTTTGATCTTGTTCATACCGTTCAGTTGACCTGCACCTGCTTATAACCAGAGCTTTCTTTGAAGTTCATTCCAGGAGCTGCTGTCTCATTACAGGTGGTGGGAGGGGAGGAGATGGGGGTGAGGGGATAGGGAGAGAAGGCCAGGTTACAAGGCAGGGATGTCTAATAGATTTAATGTTATCATCTCCTTAAGACAATGATTATGTCTTCTGATACGTTTTCTTTTAAAAGTGTAAGTCTGCAAACATCCAGCCAACTTGTCAACATACAGAACAGGAATGTAATTTTCTTACCATCGTCTTTAAAGAACACTTTCAAAGTTCCTCTTCAGGAAATCGGGATTCTTAAGGATCACCCACTTACACCCTTTTTATCCCTTCCTCTCAAGGTACAGTATCATGCTATGATATGCAGGGTTCTGTACTCCTTTCTTAAACAGAAAGTATTAAATAAAACAGTGTTAGCTGCATAGACACACAGATGCCCACTTAATCTGAGTTCTGCCTTTGTTTCCTTTCTTCACATCTTGTCTTGAATTTTGCACAGTAGGGTATCAGGCTTACTTGGGTCTCAGGTTAGAACTGGACCATGGTACTCCTTGTGGGCCAGATCAAAGTTGGGCTATATGGCCTGCTGCAGTAGCCTGAGTGGCAGTGGCTGTGGTGCAGGCATCAGTGGGAGTGGTTCAGAGTTTGGTGGCAGTGGGGGTGCTGGGTGCAGCGAGGGTGGTGCACGGTCTGGGGGTGGAGGTTGTGGCACAGGGGGCAGGAGGGTCATAGTCTGGCAGCAGTGGTGTGACGTCCAGCAACAGCAGTTTTGGCTTGCATGCCCACTGGAGCAACGGGCGCAACTTTTGATGCCCCATGGTAGTTTGGTGGGCCTGAGATGTTCTGCGGTTTAAATCTAGCCTGTGAGCTGTATGAACCCCCTGCTGTACAGCATGTAGGACCATCTAGTGGCTGAATGATGTAGGGCAACTAAATGGCATAGTGACTGCGGTGCTTGCTAAGCAGGATGGAGCACTACTTTCTGTGAAATTTCTTCCTCATATTTCTGGGCTCATGCACAGGCTGGAAATAGTATGGATAGTGCATGTTTTTTCTGTCTTACCTGCTAATTGCACTTCTTTTTAGACCCATGTTTAGTTATGTCCTACAATAGTATTATCTCATTATTTATTGCTATAATGTAGCAAATCTGTACCTAATGAGGACTTCATGGTCATCAGTAAGTTGAACTAGTTGAACAAGACAGTGGGACAGAATTCAGGTAAGATACCTTTGTTGCCAGAGTGCTGGCTCCAGCTATTCAAGTTAAATGAGAATCTGTTCTAATGGTAACATAGGGCCCATGACACCCACGTGACCAATGGTGTTTGTGTTCACCAATCTCAGTAAGCCTGCACAAGTCTGTCTAACAGTCTATGGGATTTTATGGTACTGTTATTAGGGGCAGACTGGCATTATGCTGGGATTGCTCTATAGGGGGTAAATAACCCACTGCAGTAGCTTGGGAGGGACGCATCTGGGGACTTGGGGATGTAGAGTTTAATTTTAGGTCAGCCTGCTGCACTAGGAAGAGAATACAGTTTTTGGATACTACACCTGGTATAGAGTATGTTTGCCAACACTGCCACATGCCTAAGGCTTTATCTGCTTCCCATGCTGTGCTGCCTAACTGCATGTAGAAGGGACGTAGCAGACCTATGGAACCTATTTTTCCTTTACCTTGCCCAAAGGGAGTCCCTGGAACTCAGATCTTATTGTTGCAAGACCATAGTATATGAGCTTTATGGATGAAATGTGCTTTAGAAGCATAAGCTGCTTATCTCTGTCACCTTAACTAGATAAGAATAGATTTTGGTTTTATGAACTGTTTTTTGGAACTGGGTATTTCAAGGTGCTGTAGAAAACAATGACTGAGTCAGATAAAGATAGTACAGTGACTGCAGGGAAATATATTATGTGCTAGATAGTGCATAAGACAGTTGCAGTGAGTCTAACACATTCACATTTAGATTTAGGACAGTGACTATATATTTTGGTATGCATTCCATCTACATCAAGAGTATTCAATAAATAATTTACTAATGAATAACCAGTTCTTAATGAGGATTATTTTTGACAGATCTAAGCTTAGAGCATTAAAACATGACTTCCCCTTTGGATGATTCTCAAAAAGTCTATGCCACGTGATGCAGCAGTGGATTATTTTTTTTTGAATAGTAAAATTGTGTAGGGCTTTTCTGTGTGGAGTTGATTAATGATACTGTCTCAGTTTAAAAGTTCGAAAGTTCATTTTCCTTTTATTGGTTTTAAAAAATATATAATGATTTTAAAAGACAAACCAGTGCTCAAGAATATAGTGTGAAATAGGAAGCCAGCGTTTCACAACTACTACATTTTTCATTGTTTAATGGAATTAATAACTGTGTAATTGAAATCATGCTAATACTCAGCTGACCTGCCTCTGTGATTCAGTGCAGACATTTTTGGTTTGGTTTAGACAGCTGGGAGGAAGACTACATTTTGGGAAATAGAATTGATTCTGCACAATCTGCAGATGATCAGCAAGTCTTAATGAGTGATGGCCTCAAGAAACCTAAATACAGTAACTTGAATGGATGAGCAGGAAAGAAATGCAAATTTTGAAGAAGGAAGAAAATACAGCTTCTTAAATGTACCATTTTCAGAAACACTTTTCTCTTTTACTATGCAGAGCTTCCAACATAAGGGTAGGGTTCAGGAGTCTTTGACATCCTGTTCCCACCATGAAAAACTTCAGAACTCCTTTGCAACTCCAATAAGGAAAAATATAATTAATGGCAAGACAGTCAGCAATAGCGCACACTGATCTACTTGGAACTGGATTGATTCACCAGTGCATTTCACATAGGCTATCAAACAACTGTTGTGTGACTGATTTTTGGTCACTATCAACTAGATCCGTATTTCATCCGGTGACCTAGCACTTAGGCTAGGGACAGACATTCAAAAAGCTGGAGCCTGAATTGATTCAGCCTTTGCAGGTTAGTCTAACCTGCCTAGGCTGAACCGGTTTGTAACAGGACAGACATTCGCTATGGACAGAGGCAATGCAGGCACATGCCTGAAGTTGCTTAGGCCAGGAGCTGCGGTGCTAGAGCAGGCCCTTGGTTGCAGGGAAGCTGTGTGGGGAGGCATGGCCAACCCAGGCTGAACTGGCCGGCGAGGGGTTTAATTCCCTCTCTATCTTACCGGCAGGAACCTGAGCTGGGTCTGCTGGGCGCTCCCCCCTCGCTGCTGCAGCAGCAGGCACCATGGTCTCTGAGGCAGAGGGGGGCAGGGTGGAGAGTTAGTCTTCCCTCGACTGACCCCAGTCTGCCCACCCTCGCTGCCATGCTCTCCTCCTCCACCCAGGTTCCCTGCCTGGCTGTGTCCCCGCCTCGCTGCTGCAGCAGGAGGGGGCAAGGCCCTTGTTGGGGGCAGCAGCCCCTGTCGTAAAATGGGGGAGAGAGGCCCTTCCTGGTTGGGGCACTGCGCTGTGCTGTGGGGCTGGCAGAGCTGCGGCAGCATGGAGGTCCAGAGCGGGCCAGAGCCCTGCAAGCCCCCCAGCATGCTGCCATATTCCCAACAGCTCTGCCAGGCCTGCAGAGTGGTGCTGCTGGGAAGGGGCTTATGCTCTGTGAAGTGGTGACAGGCTGCTGCCCATCACTGTCACTCACTCACTGCTTGCTGTTCCACCTGCCAGGTGGGGATGGGGATGGATATGGCCCCCACTGCTTGGTCTGTGCGCAGGGCAAGCCCCCTCTGGGCAGGAGGAGGATTATTCAGCCACTGACCCCAACCACAGGCCTAGCAGTAGCTGCAGCTGGGCTGGGCAGACAGTGGCCATCTGAATAAATCTCCTTCTGCCCAGTGGGGGCTTGCCCCAAGCATGGAGCGGCCATCGGCGTTGAAGTGGGGTCTGCCCGGGCTGGCTCCTGCTGTTGCTTTGTGCTCAGGTCAGCTCCCTCCTTGTAGGAGGAGGCTTATTCGGAGGCTGGCCCGGAGCACAGAGCGGCAGCTGCAGCCGTGCCAGGCAGACCCTGCTTCAATGCTGGCAGCCGCTCTGTGCTTGGGGCAAGCCCCTGCTGGGCAGGAGGAGGCTTATTCGGATGCTGGCTGCTGGCCACTGGCACTGCATTTGCATTGGGGTCTGCCTAGCACGGCTGCAGCTGCTGCTCTGTGCTCCGAGCCAGCCCCCTCCTGCCTGGAGGGGGCTTATTTAGCCACCGGCTCCAAGCAGAGGCCAAGCGGCAGTGCCAGCAGCCAGAGGTCCTTGGTTTAACTTAGATCAGCAAAGGGGCCTGGGACAGATATTGCATAAACTGGTTTGACCCAAATCATTTAAGTCTGATACTACATTCAACTAGATTAATCTCAAACTGGTTTCAGCCATTTTCAAAGTGGTTTATGTGCACTGAACGTCTGTTCTGTTACAGGTTTAAACTAGTTTTTGATCACTTAAACCAGTTTCTGTGTAATGTCTGTTCCTAGCCTTAAAGGCCCTATATGGGCCCCATTTCTTCTGCAGCCTATTTTTTCCTCCTGCAAGGTAGGGTCTTGAGTTCAATAGGAGTTGTTCCTTGTCTTGCATGGGATCAGTTAGGATGGATGACAACGGTGACTACAAACTTCCTGTTTTGTTCTGTCTGTTCTTCAGGTGGGACGGTTTCAAAAGGCATATAAATCATTTATTTAAAAGAAATATCCTGAGAATAGAGCCTATTAAACTTATAAATCTGGAGTGATTCTCAAGAATAATTTGAAGTTAGTAGAAAGTTCATCTCTAATGTCTGAGGCATAGTGTGAATTGGATTTATGTCCTGGACTTACTCATTTTTAGGACAGTTTCAAATGTAGTGTAGCTCATAAATGAAAATGTTGGCTTGTCTGGTTTCCCTTGTTCACACCACAAAACTTTTGCATAGGTTGACACTTTTTGACAACCACTAGGCTTTATTGAGAGACACTTGGGACTGAAATTGAAAGGATGTAACAGATTGTCAACTAGAATAAAAATGAGCCCATATAAGAATCTTAATAAATAGACATACAGATTAGAAAAAAGAGTTATCACAGTTTTCCTAACAAATTATCAGCTAAAAACAATCTGTTAATTTTGAGAGTGCTGAAATTCCTTGAAGTGTCAGATCCATTGATTTTCATTATCTAGACCAACATGACATAGAAGTCAACACTTCTGCAGGGCACCTGGAATTAGGGTGAGGAGATCATGGGTGTGGAACCCAAGTGCAAAACTATCTGTATCTTTCAAAGTGTGAAAAACTGGAAGTCCATTGTGCTTGATGGAGCCTAATGTTTAATGAGGATCCATTTGACTCGTCTTGCTCATCATATGCTATTTCCAAGAGAGAGAGACTGGGGACAACCCCATGCAAATTTACTGGAGCATCCTTGGGCTTTTATTGTATCTTTGGGCCCTCTCTAGTTTTATTGTTGGGTTTCTGGATTTAAATTCTTCACTAAAATAGCAAAGTTCTAGTAAAGGTGGCCGTATTTATGAATTGTTCAAATTACATATTTCATTTCTGTAGCCAAAATGAACATTTTAAGCTTTAGTGTGGGTAAAGCAAAACTAATCACATTTACACTCCTGTAAATCTGGAGTAACTGTTGATTTCAGTGGAGCTACTGGAGATTTATGGCTATAAGCAAGGTAAGCATTTGGTCCATTCTTCTGCAGAGAAACCTGAGAAAGAAGTGCCTTTTTGTCAAGCTTGGAAATGACTGGGAAATTTTCTCTCACATTTTTAACAAGCAGGACTAGAATCAGTTGCATTTGTCCCTGTAATGAATGCATATTATGCACCTTAGGTCTGATGGGAGATGCATAGGTCAGGCCCAGGACAATGAAACTAGGTTGCATTAAGTCTTTTGAGATTACTTACTTGTTAAGGTTTTTTTTTTTACTAAGATTTAAGGCAGAGTATATTTCACTTTTTGTCCTTGGCACCCACAATTAATTCTTCATGAAGCTGGGGTCTGATATTTTATCAGTAGTATTTGGCTGGGCATCCTTCCAAGGGGGTCAATATTTCATCTTCTCTCCAACTGTAAAGATGGACCCAGAACTAAGATTTTGTCTTCAGGCCTTGGGCCACTGCTGCCCTGCAACTTTTGCTACAGAACACGTTCACACCTAGAGTGGAATGCCCTGTGCACTCAGGGCCAGATCCATGGGTGACTGGTGCCTCCTGAGTCAGGGTGTCAGCAACCGGGGTGTGGGGGGTCCCACTGCCACTGATCTTGCTGACCCGCAAGTGGCTGCGGTGCACTGGTGACACTTCAGGGTGCGCTGCTACTTCTGGATGAGCGTGATTGGCCACGAGGGGAACCCTTCTGGCGCCTCCACTTCCTGGCTGGCAGTCTCAGGGCAGGCACCAGTGCTCTCCCCTGCCCAGGAACACTGGCTGTCAGGGGGTGCACCAGCACTGTCAGGGGATGCACATGCTCCCCTATGCACCCCCTACACGTTGCCACTGGGCAGATCCAGAATGGGTGCAATGATGCAGTCATACCTGCCTTTTAGACCATGCCACAGGAACAGCAGCTGAGGACTTTAAGTTCCCAAAGTAGATAAAAACCCTGTTCCGCACTCTTGGCATCCTGTCCCTTCCGTTCTGTGCTCAGTGGTACCTCTCTTCCTTTCCATTCCCCCAACCCCCTACGTCTGCTGCTGCTGGTGTCCCCTCTGTCCGTGGCTCACCTCGGGATGGGGAGAGCTTCAGAGCTGTTCCTGCCCCATTCCAGCTGGGCCCTGTGGGGAGTGGAGCTCAGCTGGTGGCAGCAGCACTCAAGTGATTATGAGGTGGGCAAGGGCATCACTCTACAAGCCAACACAAAAGCTGTATCTCAAGGTGATAATTAAAGTTGCAGAGGGCAGTGGGGAGTTCACGGGCTGACACAGCAGGCATTTTATTCCTGGTGACTTGTTGGCATCACTTAAACTCTCTGTTTTGCCATATATAATGTGGGCATATTAATTTTTGGCACCTACCTTGCCGGATTACTGTGAAGTTTAATTCATTAATACTTGCAGAGCCCTGAGAGCTCTCTAGTAGGTACTGTGGTAGGGTAGGACATTGTTGTAGTAGTTATTGTAGTTATTATTTAGTTCCTTATTAAAGAATGAGGTTGGTTAACAAAGACCTTATAATGCCCCCTAGTCTTTTGCACAAAGAAATATACTTAGAGTAATGACTCTAATAACTGAACAGTAATGAAAAATAAAAAAGGCATCGCTTCCTTCTGAAAACCACTAGAATTTGCATAAACTACTTTGACTGTCTGGTAAATGCTTATATGCTCGGTCAGTCCCTAGAGGGATTAATATTAGCTTGTTTTTAGTGAAACTTTATAAAAGCGTTGTGTATTTTTGGGCCATGTGTATTTTTTAACTTCAAAACAATAATCTCTTCTGCCAGTCAACAGCACACCAAAGTTAGGATAAGACATGAAAAAACATGGCTTACTTTGTTGTTGTGGTTTGAGTGTTCCTTGTTCAATCTGCTTTAACTATGAATCAGAAAATAACGGTTGAAAACCTACCTTGTTTGGAATCAACTGGATTCAGTGAATACAGGATTTTGTCTGATAAACTATTTCTTACTGTTGTTATAAATTAGGTATTGGATTTACAGGAGTCAAGATGCCCAGCGCCGCATGAAAAACAAAGTGTACAGCATATCTAATAGTCATTAACATTTATTGCAATTGTGTCTACAAATGGTATTTTCATATATGTGACTAAGTTACCTCTTGAATGCAGAACTGTAGAACTGTATGCAAAATGACACATCTGTTTATTAAACTTGGACTTATATCCTTTGGAAGTCAGGCCCTTATGTATACTGAATGCTGTTATTATGATGATTATTACAATTATTAATGGACTTTACATAGCTTTCTGAAGTGCTATACACATTAATTTGGACACCACTAAAACAGAGCTTCCTTGAGGCTGTTGTTTTTCTTACGCTTTGTAAAGGCAATCAAGATGGGCTGGGAAGTAATAGTTGGTAACCAGAAAGTAGTGACAGGGCACTAGCTCTTAGCATTTGTTCAGTCTTTTAGCTAGAGACCATGCTTTCCTAGGTGTATACAGTACCTTCAATAATGCACCCCAATCCCTATCTAGGGCATAAAAATTGTAGCAACACATTCTTTCATGATATAGTGGAATGCTTTGATGATATAGTGCTTTGATGATATAGTGCAAGATGCATCTGTTAAATGAGCTGGTGGATTAAGTCCAGATTTCCACTGTACAGGTATACCTATCATACAATCCAACACAATGACTAGCTTCTGGGCTATGCCTGTGTTTGCACAGTGTAGTGCTGAGCAAAGGTACCCAACCTAACTGTAAGTATCCCAGAAACAGCATACCTGTGTTATACTGGTGATCCACCCAGGCAGATATGCACTGCTTTGCAACAGGGCTTATTAACCCTAGGCAAAGTGCTGTCCTAATGTGACTATACTATTTTTTTTTATCCAATTAAATTCTCGGGTATCTATCTGTTACTGCATTATGCCATTTATATATACACTAAATAACACCCTTTTAGCAAAAAAGCCCCAAAAACAAACAAAAAAATTTCCGCCAGGGTTGGCTAGGCAGTGATACTAAACTACCTAGACATGGATCCTCAAGAATAAAGTAGAAAGCACGTGCCAAGGTGTCTCGAGAAAGGCATATTTCATCCCCTGCCCAGGAATACCTGTTCTGTGGATACAAGTGTTTAGTCTTTAAGGATGACAAACCAGGACCTGTCACCTAAATAAAGCTGGAATAACTGTGTCCTTGATCTGGCTAATGACCTTTCATGGGTAAACTCCTGTGCTAGTTTAGAGTCCTATTGAAGGGTTCAGGAGCATCAGAAAGAACAAACTCTTGGCATTGTAATGCTAACCCGCCTTGTGAAAGTTAGAGAACTTGTTTCTGTAGTCTAAAAATAAAACCCAAACAAATCCTCAGACTCCCTAAACTCCAATTTGTTTTCTTCCTGTAGAAAAAAAAGAAGTCTTAAAGTCACACTGTTTACAGCTTTCCTTTTTTATTGCAGATGAAGCCTGTCACAACGGATATGCCTGTTTGACTGTCAGGGTTGTGATCATGGAAAAGCAACCATTAAACAGCATCCTTGATCAGTTTATCAATAGCCATGAGCAGACATATGAAGAGTTTCTAGGCACGTTCACTTATCTTTTGAAAGGTATGTCAACTTCCAGAATCTCGCAGAACAAATTCAGTTCGCAAAGTGCAATCTTTTTCAAGTATAAAGAGAGATAACCTTGTCCACTGGGTAGGGTACTGACCAGCAATCTCAGAGACATGGGTTCTCTTTCTAGTACCACCTTAACCTGCTGCATACCCTTGAGTGGGTCATTTCAGTTCTCTTCTCTTTCATTTTCCCTGCTGCTTTTTCCTGGGTTGCCTGTTTAGATTATAACATCTTGGGGACGGACACTGGCAGTTACTATGTGTATGTACAGTACCTAGGACAGTGAGTACTTAGACTTGACTAGGGCCTCAGATTATCATTATCTGGAATGATAATAGGTTAGGTCGGTGGGTGTTTGGTTGGTTTTTTTCCCTGTTTCTTTAATGATATGGTACTTTGAGAAACCTGGCGGTTGTCTCATTTTGTTGTTTGAGCTAAAGATCACCTTAGAAATCCACAGCATCACCATCATTAACCACGTTAAATAGATTGTTAGGGCCTGAACATAATGCTAGATGTCCATTATGTAAGAAGTCAGGAATCTTTCTTGGACCTGCATTTCATTGTGGTTTAGGAATGTGGAAGACACTGAGCCAGAATTTTTCTACTTTGAGCAACTTCAGGTAATCATTATTCAGCTGACAATATAGATTTTGTCCCTCCTATATTTCAGAATTTTTGGCTGCAGTGTCTCTCACTGAAATCAAGTGAAATCAAGTTGATTAGATCAGAACCTCAGGAATTATATTCATTAAAAATTAATCCTTTTATTTTGAAGACATGCAGTAATACAAGATGGCCTGTGGCTTATGGTTGTGTGAACACTGATTTTATGAACACTGATTACACGTATTGACCAAGCTATGATATTTACTAACTCAGTCCTCTGAGTAACTTGGGTCAGTGAGGGATGAGTTTGGTCAAAACAGAAGACCTTAGACTGAATGAGGATTTTAAGTTTTTTTCTTAGATTTGCATGGTTTCTGAATTCAGTGAGCATTAGTGCAACTTAAACAGCCTCCAAGATTTGAATAGGGAAGTTCAGCTCTGGGTGCAAAATATGTAGCTCAGACTCATCTCTAATGAGCACAGACCTAGGGATTCTTTAAATCGGTTTTATAAAATGAATATGTCAGTTTGATATTGCCGAATTACATTGCTTGCAACCGCAGTTGTCTATTAAGAGTGATATCCCTATATTATTCCAGAAGTAATGTATTTTCCAGTTACACCATTTGGCATGATCCATTGATTGGCACTCAGAACCCTGCTCTGTCCTTGTCCTTCAGGCAGAACTGAGTATCAGTCACAGGCATTGAAGCAGAAAACCAGTCAGGGGGAGTGGAAACTGCTCGTGTGGCAGGCTTCCTTTCCCAGACCCAGAAAACCAAAGGAGAAATTCAGACATTGGAAAAGATTAAGTAATTAAAATTTGCTTCTGGTACAAACCCTACTACTTTGTGTTGAGCTTGTTTAACTGAGGAGAACTGAGACCTCAAGTATAGGGAACAGATCACCTTGCAAAAAGCTACAGGATGTATCTCCGTTACATTGATACTCAGTACAGCATCTGCCTCCAAATATATGCATATAAAACATAACTGGAGTTCCAGCTGCAATAAATGATTGTACCAGCACAGGAAACTGCATTTCTAAACAAAATAACTTGGGTTGCTTTTTTTTCCCCCTTTCAAAATACCCAAAGGCACTGGTTCACATTATAAACTAATGACCTGCAAAAATTCCACTTAAAGCACAAAGCCTTTCAGGGCTGGAACAGTGTGAAATGCATTTTAAACTATCACATTCCTATTTTCTTTATTTTGCACTCACATATCTTGAAAAATAGTCATTCAGATTTTAATGAAAATAATTTAAAAGGAAAATGGGGTGGCTCAGGCTGTATCTGATACTAGGGCACAGCTTTTTCACTTTCAGGTCATGAGTTCAAATCCTAACTATTACCAGATTTTAAAAAATGACCCGTGATATTTGCAAGATTAAATCTGAATGCACAGTTTCTATGATTATATCTTTGGAGACCAGGCACTGCAGTATTAAGCACTGTGCTCAGACATTTTTAGACATGTAATAACCATATGTATGCATAAATATCCAATATGGCTATGCCCTTGTGTGTGCAAAGGTATACACACTTCTATATGATGATTTCTGCATGAGGACTTAGTACTTTGTTTAAATAATGATTTTCCTTGAAAGTTACTGCTATCTAAAGGCTCTTTGCTGGTCATATGGTCAGAAAAACAGGGTAGAAAGAAACCCCAAAAGCTTCTTAGAGTGTTCAGTGTATTGAAGATGTGAGCTACCCTGAAATATTGTATTATGTTTAGATTTATATTTATGTTGACATTCTCCTATTGACAGTGTTTTAAACCTCTGTTCCTTTTAAGTTGAGGAAGCTGAATATTAATGGAATTTAGCACTTATCTTCTTTGGCTATATTAAAAGTATTTGTTTCCAAGAAAGAAAAAAGAATACCGATTTTGTAATATTGTCTGTCTTTTACATTACCCTCTGCCATGGTCTACAGAACTGGATAGAGATTCTATTATTATTATTATTATAATAATACTCCAAGTTAAAAGTCTTCTAGTAGCTTAATTAGGCTAAATTTTAGAATGGAGAAACTAGGATCCTATAGCTTTGTATGGTTTATCTAGCAATAATTCTGTTTTAAGTGTCCCATGAACTCTTGCTAGGGGAAAAAACAACAACATATCTTTAGTACAGGCAATTAATCTTCCTGATTTGGGAAATACCAAGGGTAATCATCCTGAATCCAGAGTCTATGGGTGTTTATACATGTGCTCTGGGAGTGAGGGGTGGGGGTGGACTTTAATTAGAGTGGCTCTGAGAGCCACTCTGATTAAAGTGCCCAGAGCATCACATCTATCAGTTTTCTTATGCTGCAAAATGGTGGCGGGGGTTCTTAGCTAAAGCTTGTTGAACGAGCTTTAGTTAAAACACCCATGGCACCATTTTTCAGTGTGGGGATGCTGATACAAGTGATGCTGGAGTCTGCTGGAGCACAGTATTTACCACGCTCCAGCAGACTTGATTAATTAATTACAGCACATTGGAGCAGCTTTGCCGCACATGTATAGGTGCTGTATAACACTAAAATTGACTTGCTGCTTTTGGGAGAATGAGAGTTCAAAAACCAGTTGACTAGCACAACTAACTTCTATCAAAACTTAGAATGATGGTAAGTAGATGGTTCAAATTTGTTAAACATCACTTCAGAAAGAGTAAACTCAGCATTTTAAACATCTGCAGTCCTGCAAAAATGACTCAGATTTTGAATATATCATCTTTCAGAAATTCACAATATGTGGCAGTACTCCATGCATAATTGGTGGAAATGTTAATAGTTTTTATTGATCCTTTTAAATAGGTGGGCAGTTGAGATTAGCCTTCAAGGTGTCCTTGAATCTCTTCTTTTGCCTACTTCTAGAGCAGTGACCATTGGTGGGTTGGGAGTGTAGGACTTGTTTAGGGAGCTGGTTGTCAGGCATCCTTATGACATGTCCTGTCTAATAGAACTGGTGCCATATAAACATGGCTTCATTACCAGCCAGAATTCTGTCTTCTGCTCTTCTAATTGATATGGAGGATTTTCCTAAGACATTACTGATGACAACATTTCATAGAATCATAGAAGTAGGGTCAGGAGGGACCTTGTAGATCTTCAAGTCCGACCCTCTGCCTGGGCAGGAGAAAAACTGGGCTCAAATGACTGCAGCCAGGTAGGCATCAAGCCTCTTCTTAAACACCCCCAGGGTAGAAGCCAGCACCACTTCCCTTGGAAGTTGGTTCCAGCTCCTAGCCACCCTGTTATGGATGTCTAATCTAAACCTACTCTCCAACAACTTCTGGCCGTTATTCCTTGTTATGCCAGGGGGCGCTAAGGGAAACAGCATCTCCCCCAAACCCTTCTGGTCCCCCCTAGTGAGTTTATAGACGGTCACCAGGTCCCCCCTCAGCCTTCTCTGGTGAAGGCTGAACAGGTTCAAGTCCCACAGTCTCTCATTGTAGGGTCTGCCCTGTTGTCCCCGGATCATGCGGGTGGCCCTCCTCTGGACCCTTTCAATGTTGTCCACATCCCTCCTGAAGTGCAGCGCCCAGAACTGGACGCAGTACTCCAGCTGTGGCCTGACCAGTGTTGCATAGAGGGAGAGGATCACCTCCTTGGCCCTGCTTGAGATGCACCTGTAGATGCATAACAAGGTCTGGTTAGCTCTGCCAACCGTGACCTCACATTGTCAGCCCATGTTCATCCTGGAGTCAGTAATGACTCCAAGATCCCTTTTTGCCTCTGTGCTCTCAAGAAGGGAGTTTCCCATCTTATAAGTGTGCTGCTGGTTACTACTGCCCAAGTGCAGCTCCCTGCACTTGTAAGTATTGAAACACACCTGGTTTTTGTTAGCCCATTCCTGTAACCTATCTAGGTCTTGCTGCAGTCTTTCCCTCCCTACTAGCGTGCTCACCTCACCCCAAATTTTAGTATCATCAGCGAATTTAAACAGGGTGCTTTTCACCTCATCGTCCAAATTGCTGATAAAGAGATTGAACAGCGCGGGCCCAAGGACCGAGCCCTGGGGGACTCCGCTGCCCACTTCCCCCCAGGTCGAATATGAGCCGTCCATCACCACCCTCTGAGTACAACCCTTCAGCCAATCTGCAATCCATCTGATGGTGTAGGCATCAATGCCACAGTTGCCTAGTTTTTTAATGAGGCTGGGGTGGGAGACGGTGTCAGAGGCCTTGCTGAAATCCAGAAAGACTACGTCCATGACGACACCTGCATCCAATGCTTTTGTGACCTGATCATAAAAGGCAATCAAATTGGTCTGACAGGACCTGCCCCTACTGAAACCATGCTGGTTGCCCTTGAGCATCATCCCTGAAGCCAGCCCATTGCAGATGTGCTCCTTGATGATCTTCTCCAAGAGTTTCCCTAGGATAGAGGTAAGACTGACAGGCCTATAGTTGCCTGGGTCCTCCCTCCTCCCTTTTTTAAAGATGGGGTCCACATTGGCTATCTTCCAGTCTCCTGGCACCTGGCCCGAGTACCATGAGCACTCGTAAAGCCGTGCCAAAGGCCCTGCAATAACTCCTAGTAGCTCCCTCAACTGCTTGGGTTGGAGAGCATCTGGACCTGTTGATTTGAACATGTCTAGCCCCTCCAGAAGCTCTCTAACCCAACCTGAGGTCTGGAGGCATTCCCCTCAAGTCTGTCTTGCATCATGGTGGGGAAGTCCTGGTCCCTGCACAAGAAAACAGAGGTGAAGAATTGGTTAAAGACGTCTGCTTTCTCCTCTGGCGCAACTACCAGATTGCCCAGAGGATCTTGCAGGGGCCCCACATTTTCTGGTGCCTTCTTCATCCTCCTTATATATTTGAAAAAGGACTTTTTGTTATCTTTGATCTTGGACGCTAGTCCTAGCTCTATGTCTGCTTTAGCTTTCCTGACAGCCCCCCTACAGGCCCAACCAGAGGAGGTATACTCGTCTTTAGAGATAGCACCCCCCTTCCACTGGTTGTACACCGCCTTTTTGGCAATCAGGCATTCCCAGACCCCCTTGGTGAGCCTGGGGGGCTTTTGGGCACTCCTGCCCCCCTTGCTTCTTGTTGGGATGGTCACCCCTTGGGCCCTGAGTATCATCTCCTTAAGGAACGACCACTAATTTTGGGCACTGAGCTCCCCTGCTCTTGAGAACCCCAGTGCCTCTCCCACTAATCTCAACTTGTTGAAGTTGGCCCTTTTGAAATCTAGGGCTACTGCCTTGCTGCAGGCCCTTGACACCCTGCGCTGGATGGTGAATTCCAGCAAGCGATGATTGCTATCACCCAGGTGGTCAAGAACCTGGAGGCCCGTTACTAGGTTGTTGCCTGTGGCCAGGACCAGGTCCAACAGGGCATTTCCTCTGTGCACCTCCTGAATTAAGTGGAGGTCTGCTATCTCGGCCAGAAACCTCCTGGAATGGTCTGACCTGGCTGACTGTTCCTCCCAGCAGATGTCCGGGTAATTTAAATCACCGATGGCAAGTACATCCCTTGCCTTAAGTGCCTCTGCAAGCTGGCCTGAAAATTCCCGGTCCAGCTTCTCCCCTTGGTTGGGTGGTCTGTAGTAGACCCCCACTGTCAGATCCCTCTCCCTACGGCCCCCTTGTATCTTGACCCAGAGCAGTTCAGCTTGCCCCTCCTCTGACCCCATTCTGCTGGCAAAGGTTGTGTATTGCTCTTTGACACAGAGCACCCCCACCTTTCTTTTCTTCTCTATCCTGCCTGTAAAGCCTATAGCCCCTAGTGCTAACTGCCCAGTTGTGGGATGAATCCCACCACATTTCTGTAAGCCCTATTATGTCTGGGTCTGAACTGGCTATTCTGAGGGCGAGTTCCTCCTGTTTATTTCCCATACTACGAGCGTTGGTATATAGGCATTTAAGGCCTTGCCTACCTGCGTGTGCCACCCCCCAGTTGGGGAGACTGTCCGGACCCCTGTTTCTTACCTGGGCACTCCTTGCATTTGTCACCTGTCTTGCTTGGGTGGTGTCTCCTTGTCTTCCTGTGGCCCTCTCCCCCGGTGAGGCTAGTTTAAAGCTTGCTGTACGAGATCAGCCAACCTGGAAGAGAAGACACGCTTCCCTTTAGGAGAGAGGTGAAGCCCATCCCACCCCAGCAAGTCCCCCGCCTGAAAGCATGGGTCATTATCTAGGAACCCAAGGCCTGCCTGGCGGCACCAACTGCATAAGCGCTGGTTGACTTCACCAGTGCAGGCCCCGTGTCGCTGTCCCTGCCTACTCACTGGAAGAAGAGAGGAGAATACCACCTGCGCCCCCGTCTCCTTAAGCTTGTCCCCCAGAGCCTTGAAATCCTTCATAATGCGGTCAGGGTTGCCCCTGACCGTGTCATTCATCCGCACGTGGATGACAACCATGGGGTACTGGTCTGCAGGTCAGATGTAGACCAGGATCCTCTTTGTGATGTCCCTAACCTGAGCCCTAGGCATGAAGCAGACCTCTTGTGTCATGGGGTCAGGCCGGCAGATGGGATCTTCCAGTCCTCGTAGGATGGAGTCTCTGATAACGAGGACCTGGCGTTTATTCCTGCTGGTGTTCGCTTTCTGCCCATTCTTTGTCATGTGGGGCGTGGCATCGTCCCCACGGAGCCAGTTTCTCTGTCTTTCTCCATCACAGCCGCCAGGGCATCAAACCTGTTCCCCAGGTGAACCTGGGGAGCTTCCACCACTCTAGGCCTAGCAGCTCTGGATTTGGACACCTTCTGCCACTCCTGTGTTGGATGCATCTCCCATGGGGGCTGTACAGTGGGCGACTGGGCCTGCAGAGAACAGAAATAAGCATCAATTTCATCCTCTGCATCCCTGATCCCCCTCAGCCTGGAGCTCCCTCACCTGCTCCTCCAGGGCCGTAAGTCGTGCACAGGAGGGACAGGCAAGGGGACCACCGGGCCCCACCCCCCAGGGCCCCACCAAGCCCCCCCCCCACAGATGGGGGCAAGGGGCCACCGACCCCGCCATGAGCTCCATCTGGGTGGAGGCCTCAGAAGAGCCCATGGCAGGCGGCAGCACCCGGGCAGGGCTCCTGGCAGCTGCGCTCTGCATTTGCACCATGTCTGCAGAGCTGCGCCTGCTGCTTTTGCTCACTGGAGGTGCCGCTCTGGGCAGCTACCTCGCACCCGCCTTATGTGAATGCCGGCCCTCTTAGGTCGCCTGTCAGGCAAGCTAAGAGGGCTCCGGAGGGCTTCCCTCTGGATCCGCCTCAGCTGTGCTGTACCCTCTGCCCCACTTACCTTAGGGGGAAATCAGCTGTTGCTGCCCCCGCCGCTGTCTCCTCCCCAGCCTTAGCCGTCGAAGGTGATACACGTGTATCAGGTGGATACACGTGTGGCACATGTGCACCCTGCTCCCTCTGCTTCTGCTCCCCAACTGCAATTTCAGAGCTTTCAGATGTTTCTAATCTGATATCCAAGTTTCACACCCATACAATAGACTAGGGATGACAACAGCCTGGTAGACAGGAAGTTTGGTTTGGTTCCTGATATCATGATCATCAAAGACATGATTTTGGAGGTGTCCAAAAGCAGCACTGTCAGATTTTATATGGTGTTGAATATCATCATCTATGTTTAGCTTTTGGGAAAGGTGGCTGCCTAGGCAGGGGAAATGCTCAACATTCTCCAGGGATTGCCTTCTAATTGTAATATGTGGAGGAGTTGCTGGTTGGTTTGGGGTAGGTTGGTAAAGTGTCTTAGTTTTCATGAAGTTGACAGTGAGTCTAAACATTTTGTATGCTTCACAGAAGCAATCAAGAGCTTGCTGAAGCTATTCTATTGAGTGGTACACACAACACAGTCACTAGTATATTGAAAATGAGAAACGGAGGGGTTTGTTGTCTTTGATTGGGAACCTAACTGATTGATGTTAAGGAGCTTTGTGTCTGTGCAATGCTGGATATTGACTCAGATGGAAGTTTGTGAACAACAAGATACAGACTATCTGTGATATACGTGGAAAAGACTGTTGGTGCAATCACACATCCTTGCGAGTCCAGTTCTAGTAGTCCATTTCTAAGCTATTGCTTAGGACACAATGAAAAAGTCTGATAATGGCAATACATTTTAGTGGGCAGTCAAATCTTATTTGGATCTTCCATAGGGCATCTCTTGTGCCTGAATCAAAGGCCTTAGTTCAGTGAAGTCCATGTAAAGATCTTGGTATTGTTTGCAACACTTCTCCCACAGCTGTCTAGTAACAAAGATCTTATCTATTATAATTTTGTGTGGTCTGAAACCACCTTGAGGCTTAGAGGGAATCTCCTCAGCAAGGAAAGTGAGTCTGAGGAAAAAGTAGGCAAGGATTTTCCAGCTATGGAAGTGGACAGGAGTGCAGTACCACAATCATTGCTGCAACCTGTTCTATCTCCTTTTTGAATATGAGAATGATTCTGTCATCTGTCAAGTCACGGGCAATTTTTTTCATGTTTCCAGATTTTCAAAATAACGATGTGTATCTGGAGTGAGAGCTTTTTTCTACCTTAAAAATTACAGCTGGTATTCCGCCAGGACCACATGCTTTGTCGTTCTTCGTCTGCTTAATGGCTTTCAAGACCTCTTGATAAGTTGATGGATGTGCAAGGCAGTTCTCAATGGGGTCTTATGGAAGGGTTTTAGCTTTCAATGACTTTGAAACCCCAGGAAATAACTTATGATATAAAGTGACATATGGATGTTGTGTCATATTTTCAGTACTGGATATTCAACAGAACTAGTTTATGTCCCAATCTCTCGTAGAATTTGAACATTCTCCATCCTGCCACTTTTATTGCCATGCGATGTACTGTGCAAAAATGCTTTCTTTAGCTTTAAAACACATTTAAAAATCTGCCATAGAAAAAGTGTGCTACAAAATAACAACAGGTCATCTTTTTTTTCTAATCCTGAGGTGGAATGAGCAATTCATTAAAGCATAAAACGTGTCTTCTTGTTTCCTCCCACAAAAACAGGGAGAAAAATTTAGTAGCAGCCCAAGCTACGTTTTCATTTGGATTTTAAATTAGGCCCACAAATGAAGGAATCCAGCTTCTGGTGTAGTCTGTTGTACATGGAGATTCTTCTAGCAACAAAACGGTTATCTGAATCTGTGTTCATATTTTGAATGTTTCAAGCTTGAGGGTGGTTGTTCAACCCATTCTAGCTGTTACATATTCCACCTCCCAAATAGGGGTTTGGGCTTTTGACCGGTTTTTAAAATCATATCCCTCTTTTAGGAAGGTAAGCTGTCATGTCATTCATTGATTGATACCCTGAACTCTCTTGTTTTGATACTTTTGCAAGCAGCGGGCTTGGTAGCGAAGGAAGTTGGAAACTGACTGACCACTTTTGTGCTTCCAGGTGGCATTCAAGAGGCATTTTCAGTGCTGTTGTTATCAGACTAATTTAATTCCCCAGTGAATGTTGAGTGCTGTATTTAGTTCACAGTCCATTTGGCAATAGCTGCCTGCTTCCTTTTTTCGTTAACCATGTTTAGAAAAAAAAACAAAACCCTTTAAACTTCAGCATAAGTGTCTGTGAAGGCACTTAAAAAATTTGAGTTTAACAGCAAAAAGCATGGCTGAAAAGAACACATGGAACAACAATAAATTTACTTTAATTTTAAAAATGGACGAATAGGATAGTGTTAACCCCAAGAGAAATTTGTAGTCTGCCTCGTGTGAGTGGATTTGCCAATAAAAGCAACTAGGCAGTTCAATAAAAGTAATTAAATTAATCTGTCATCCCCAGGGAACTTAAACAGGGCATGAAATAGGGAAACAGCATCAATTCAGAGCTTTTTATTGATATATTTTGCTGGATCATTGCAAAGAACTGTTCAAGAGAAATAAAAGGTATGCAGTTTCCTATTGATCATAAATTCAGTGGCTATCTCTGTGTAAACTTCTTACATCATGGAAGAAAATCAAATTTCATATAAGAGTGGCAATGTCATTGTGAAAGATTCTTACTGAAATAACAACAGATCGTCTATTTCATGGGTACTTTGATTCGTTGTATGATAGATTTTAAAGTACTTTATAACAGAAGGTAAGTATCATATTCTCCATTACACAGACAGAAAAACTAAGGCTCAAAGAGATGAAAATGACTAGTCCAGATTTGCACAGCAGGTCAGTAGCAGGTTCAGGAGAACAGTTTAGGTGTCTTGACTTCTAGTCTGGGTGCCAGTAAGAGCCATATAACACTGACTCTTAAAAGCACTGTCAGGAATTTTCCTTGCTTTTTTGTTGTAGTTTCTAAATATTACATTTAAACATATTTTAAATGGTTATTTGCAATGTAAACATTGCAAAAGATAAAGCACTGCTGGTTTGTCACATAATTTAACACTGTATAATTTAAATTATGCATCTTAGGCATGTACCCCTTCCTACGATATATCCACTGTGTAGCTGTGCAAAATACCTGTCTATGCCATTCCACACCCCTACTAAGGGAACCAGGGCATTTTACAGACATCAGTTAGCTAAGTTTTGCACTGTGTCAGTGAGGTTGGGTAGTATCATCATGCCTTTTTTTTACACATGAGAAAACAGGCAATAGTCAGGTCTGTTAATTGCTCTGTGTCTCATAGAAGTTCAGTAGGAAGATGAAAAACAGAATTCAAATGATCTAACTTCAAGTCTTGAAGTTTGTTGATCTTGGGGATGGGCAAAAGATGGCTTGCAGGTCATATCCAGCATACCAGTTGATCCTATCTGACCTGCTGGCTGTTGTTGGGAGCCTGGGGAGGGAGGGTTGCACCCCGCATTGCTCCACTTTGCTGCAGCCAAGGCTGGGACACACATTGTGCAGACTCTTTCACCTCTTGCATCTATCCTTCCACCCCTGGCTTCCTGTTGGCACTATGGCTATGCAGTCCTGGCACAGTGGTCGCTGGCAGCTGGGCCTGCATGGGTGGGGTGCAATGCGGTGTGCTGAGTAGCTGTCCCACCCACCTGCCGTGAATGGGGGAGACTCAGTTGAGGATAGCTGCACCTGACTTTCCTGGTGCAATGCGCCAGCAGTGGTTCATTGTGGTGGGTGTTTGGGCAGGATGGTTACTCAGTGTAGATGTGGGAATGGAAGAATTTGTGCTCTTCCTGGCCTGGCCTCAGCTGCTGCAGAAAGGAGTGTTGGGTTCCTGCTGACAGCCTGTGGGCCAGATGGGATCAGTCAGTACTTTCTGCTCCTCCCTGCCGGCCATCAACAGCTCACTAAATCTCATTTTAGTGGCCCTCCAGCCCAAGTAATAGCCTACACTTAGTCTATCCAGATACCCCATCCAGGGCCTTCAAAAGAGAATTGTAATTTAGGTACCTAATTTAAAGCACCTTATAAATCCTGATTTTAAGAGCATGGGTATTAAGTAATTCTGATAATCAGCTGCCCTCAGGATGTCTCAAGTTGGGCCCATCATACTTCAGACCCTAGCATCTCTAATCACTTTTAAAAATCTTGATTATTACTACTTTTTATCTTGTAATTTTGATTTGTTCCCTATCTTTCTTTTTTTCCGTGATGTTAATTGTTATGAGAAAAATAAATTGTACAGAATTATTAATATCAAGCCATTTTAAATTGAATCCATTTTTGTAATGCTAATAGAATCAGATGAGCATCTGCCAGTTTGCTGAATTTTACCGTAACGAGATATGCTTAGAAATTTCTATGACCACTTCTGTCATCATTTATGTATTATTAGTGTATCACCCAGCCTTTTTACTGAGTCTCTCCTCAGCAATTCCCACAGCATACAAATGTTTAGTACTAGAAACTGTGCTGAGAAAGCAAGAAAGGATGCTGGTTTCCTAGTTAGAGTCTAAGCACATTTTTAACAGTTTGGTAGTAAAATAAAAAAAGTTAATATAATGAATGTCCTGCCTTTCTGAGAACCAAACAGAAATACATCAAGTTTCACTTAACCAAGGTAAAAGTAAAGGACCAAAATGTGACACATTTCATTCAAAATCCTGAGAGAGGAAGAGACAATTACTCTGAGCTGTTCTCTAGTCTTTTTCTATAGATCCCTCTTCCTGACACTCACTGCCAGATGTGTGCTCAGTTTCTCTACAGAATGCCTCTCACAGTACATTTGGAAAAGATTTAATTAATTCCTTCCAGCTGGCGTACCTCTGACATGCTGTAAATTCCTGTAGTTGGGCCATATTAAGGTAGATTGTCCAGTAGCCAAAGGTATCAGGCCAACTCTTTCTTGCCAGCTTCTAGAGAGATTTTATAGCCGTTATCACTTACATGTTCATATATACTCTCAAATCCAATGCAACTATAATATCATGCACACTGTATAATATATGCCTTTGAAGAACTGTTTTTTTTCTTTTCACATAAACCTTTAGTATTGTTCTGATCTTTTAAGACAGATTTACAGAATTGATCTATTACGTTGACACTATGTGGTCCAGCTCTTGGCATTTCAGTGTCAATTGGTGTAGCTTTTCTGTTTTATTCCAGCTGAAAATCTGACCCAGTATTTTTTCCTGATTCTTTCAAATTAAATCTATATAGGATTATATTTGGTTGGTGCTGATTGGAAAAGCAGGATTTTGCCCATGCAGGAAACTGAAATGGTCAGATGAACTTAAGCCCTATGATTTAACTGAGTGGGTGCATATTCAAATATGGAAGGTTTTTAGCAACAACTCTATTGTACCGTGAAACTTATATACATAAAAAATAATTCCATGCCAGCATTTTACTTTACATATTGTCAATGTTAGGACTCTGCAGAAGTCACATGTCCTGTTTACTCCCCTCTTTGTCCATCTGACCATTTAAAAATATTTTATTTTTTTCATGGTTCAATAGTGCTGTTGCTGAAAACCTTCTGTATCTGAATAGACATCCTCTAAGAGCGGGTAGTTAGCCTGTTTTGTAAATGGGGTCACATTGGCAAGGACTTTCCTTTCAAGTACCAAAGCCACAGTGGTAGTCTATGTTCTTGAAGTCAAATCAGAGCTTTGCTTTAGTGAAGTTCAAACAAAGCTTTCAGAATTTAATCATTTAAAATTATTAGGTATTAATTTTCTTGCATATCCCTAATAAATTCAGCCAAAAATGACCAAGCAGCTGACTTTGCTGTTGGGGATGTTTGGTTTCTGTTTGTAATATTACAGTGGCCTGACCTTGCATTGAGTGACATTCTCCATGTAAATCCACTGAGACTAGAAAGGTGTAAAGCAAACAAGAATTTTTCCTAGAATAATTGTAACTGTAAAAGGAAGGAGAACATTTTGTTTTCAGTTACATAAGGTAAATATAGTGTTATTCTGGAGTTCTTACTATCATAGTTAGAAGCAGAGTTTGACTTGATTATTAAAATAAAATTAGAAGAGCTTTTAAAATCAGAGCTGGAGTGTCAGGCCTGACACATTATTTAAGTTACTTATGATTTAAGTTGTATTTTGACAATTAGGGTTATTTTTAATAGTAGGCGCACAGGCACATACAAATATACAGCTGAAAACATTTAAATTAAAACACTTTCTTACCCTTTTCACTGTTTGTGTGTTTAAAATGTTTAGACTGTAGTCAAATTTTTCACCTTCTACCTCATCTCGCTTTTGTCAGTGCCATTAAAATTTCTTTATAGAAATGAGGAGAAAAAAGATCTAGTAGGTTTTATTGGCTGATGCAGGACTCAGTGGCAAGCAAGAGTCTTTATAGTAGATTATTGATTGCTTTGTCTCTTCTTGTTTTAAAACATCTCATGCCATAGGACTTTCATAATTCTTCAGGGGCTACTATTTCATCTAATAGATTTCACTGTCAGGAAGTTTTTCCTTATTATCTTGATACGTCTGTCTTGTGGCTTCATAACAAATGCATCTTTATTCTTTGAAGTATGTGGGTGATCAGTGGGCATCTCTAGGAGATTCCACTCCAAATTGGAAGCCAAAAATAAATTTAAACAACACAGAGGGCTGGTAGATGAACAGAGAGCCCATATCCAGCTGGAGATGCTTTCTAATAGCAATGTGCTAGAGCCTGGAACCTGCTTTTCAGTGACACATGTTTATGATATGTATTACTCTAGAAAGGCTCAAATTTATTTTCCCAGTGACTCAGTCTTGCTTTTAGATATAGACATTGGACATTTTTTTGAAAAGTAAAACTGGAAAACTTTCTGCAAGTTAAATAAGTGAATCACCACATCATTTCAAGCTTCCTTCACTGCTACTTTTGGTTGTGCTTGTGTCCTTTATTTTGCGCTTTTGTCACAGGCTGTAAAGGCCAGTGTTATACACTGGGTCTTGGCAGGTTGAGAACTGTGACTGTAAATAATGAGTCAATTATCACCTAGCCAGGGGGAAGGCAGAACAATCCCTTTGCTAGCTGATCCCTCTTCCTTCTCAAAAGGACACAAAACAGTTGGAATTCAGAACACCAACAAAGGAATTTAGCCCAAACACTTTTCTACAAGATGCAGTTTTTCTAGGCTTGGTCTTTAGGTAGAGTGGTCTTTAGGGTGGAGTCTTTTTAAATTATTTATTTATAATCGCTGTGATTGCTTCAAGGGAGGCCAGTTGTCAAGATATATGTGAGGAAGCTATGGATTGCACTAGCTAGTTTGGATAACTTTAAAGCGAATCTCACTACCCCTCAGGGACTGTGCCCCAGGCTAGCAATGTAAAGTTGAACTCAACACCCAAAGTATGTGATGTAGACTCATTACAGATATGAGTGCTTATCTTGCATTCTGTTTGCAGCACGCGTTTTGCAACTGCTTATTTTTTCCTTCGATGTGAATTTTTTTTCCCTTCCAGTTACGATTCTAGCATCAAATTGCTGCTGTGAACATTTCATCAAATGAAATGCTTAATATTATATAACCCAACAGCCCTGCAAGGTTTGTTGCAGAAAGTTTTTGACAGCAATTTGTGACTTATCCAAGTGCCATAGCTGTAGTTTGGTGAAGGGGATAGGTCTATTTTTGAGTGTTTGGAGTTGAGGAATACTACTATGTAGATTGGTGGCCTGAAATATTAACATTACAGTTTATTTCTTATTATTTAATGTAAACTGAATAGGTTAAAATATTGCAGTCAAGGGAGAAACTGTCCCTCAGAAAATATACGAGTCTAATAAAATGGTTTTGTGGGCTTCTGTGTATACTGTCTTCTAAACAGTCCTGTTTCCAGTAGACAAATTGCCATTTACATTAGACAGAAATTACCCTAGGAACAAGAAATTCTCTTCTTGTTCCTGCTGAAAGCCCTGACCACTACACTACAGGTTCATACTTCACCTTGCTTGTTCACCTTCTGATCTCATGACTCTTACATCCTTGATTTGCCAGTGACCAAACTTCAACACACCCAACTTCTATAGTCTGATGCTTAGGGTATTCTCCTGGAAACTGGAAAATATGGGTTTGAATCTTCAGAGGCTGAGGAGGGCTTTTAATCCATATCTCCCATTTCTTGGGTGAGTTCCTCTCCTATTATGCAAATGGTGAGTACCACTGGTAGAGCTAGCAGCGTTATAATGATGCTGTGTCTGTTATGGTTCAGAAATTAGGTGAGAAGCAAGGATTTTTGCAGGGGTGATACCTTTATTGGACCGACTTCATGGCTGGAATAAAGTCAGACAAGCTTTCTAATACAAGACACTCTTCATCAGGTCTGAGGGTGGAGAGAAAGAATAACAGTGAATGTAAAAAGCCAAGGTAGAGCTGTGAAAATGGAGGGGGCAGGGAAATTCCCAGGGGTACCAGACAACCAATTAACAGAAGAAAAGAGGTTGATCAAAATGCATCAAAATGGATGGGGGAAGGTTCATTAATACTAGGGCTGTGCAAAGCTCTGGTAGCCAATTTGATTTGGAGGAGATTCGGCCCAATTCAGTGGCCGAATCTCCAAATTGAAATCGATGGGAGACCCATTAATTTCTCTGAATTGAATCGGAAGCCTCCAAATCGATTCAGATATTCGGAGATTCAGCCATAGACTCTGTAGGCCTCTGTGTACAGTAGGCCTCTGTGAAGTGGCTAGTATTTGCTTTGGATTCGGATTCGGCTGATTCAGGGGACAGTGATTTGATTTGCTGATTCGAATCACTGTCCTTAATTGATTCAGCTGAATCCACAAATCTTCTAATAACCCAGGCCCATCCCTGGCCTGCTCTCCCAGCCCTGACAATGTCTGCCTTGCCTGCCCCAGCTCCTGGCACTTGGAAAAAACAAGCCCTGACTCACCAGGTGCTGCATGGAAGGGGGTGATCCCTGCTGCCCCCACTGCCCCATGTTGTGTGGGGGCCCCTACACGAGCCCCCCAACCCACCCCCCCACTGTCCCAACCCTTTCATGGCTGCCCTGCCTGCCCCAGCTCCAGTCCTTTAAGGGAAGAAAAAGAAAAAATCCCCCAGATTCAGCGGTTCCTGCCTGGTAGGGGGGTGCGATCCCTGCTGCCCTCCGCTGCCCCATGTCATGTGCAGGGCTCTGCACGAGGCCCCCGAAGCCCCTGCAGGAGCTGGTGAGTTCAGGGGTTTTTTCCTTTTTTTTTTTCATAGATTTCATAGACATCAGGGCTGGAAGGGACATCGGGAGATCATCGAGTCCAGCCCCCTGCCCAAAGGGCAGGAAGTCAGCTGGGGTCATAGGATCCTGGCAAGATAAGCATCCAATTTACTCTTGAAGGTGTTCAATGTAGGTGCTTGAACCACCTCCGCTGGCAGACTGTTCCAGACCTTGGGGGCTTGGACAGTAAAGAAATTCTTCCTTATGTCCAGCCTGAAACAGTCTTGCAGGAGTTTGTGACCGTTCGACCTTGTCATCCCTTGGGGTGCTCTAGTGAACAAACGTTCTCCCAGATCCTGGTGGTCACCCCTGATAAACTTATAAGTGGCCATCAGATCACCCCTGAGCCTGCGCTTTTCCAGGCTAAAGAGTCCCATGGCTCTCAGCCTGTCATCGTAAGATCTGTTTTCCTGACCTCTGATCATGCGCGTGGCTCTCCTCTGGACTCTCTCAAGCTTCTCCACATCCTTTTTGTATTGTGGAGCCCAAAACTGGATGCAGTACTCCAGCTGTGGCCTCACCAAGGCCGAGTACAAGGGGAGAATGACGTCCCGGGATTTGCTCGAGAAGCATCTATGTATGCAAGCCAGCGTTTTGGTCGCTTTATTAGCTGCAGCATCGCATTGCAGGCTTATGTTCATCTTGTGGTCAATGATGACCCCCAAGTCTCTTTCTTCTGTAGTGCTATCCAACGTAGCACTGCTGAGCCTATAAGGATACTGCAGGTTTTTCTTCTCAAGGTGGAGAACCTTGCATTTTTCGGTGTTAAACACCATGAGGTTCTCGTCTGCCCATTTGCTGAGCTTGTCCCGGTCAGCCTGGATCACCCGCCTATCTTCTGGCGTGGATGCTTTGCCCCAAAGTTTGGTGTCATCGGTGAACTTGGCCAGTCCACTCCTGACTCCAATGTCCACATCATTAATGAAGATGTTGAACAGTATGGGTCCCAGGACAGAGCCTTGAGGGACCCCACTGGTCACAGGGCAGCACGATGAGTGACTGCCATCAATTACAACCCTCTGGGTCCGACCACGAAGCCAGTTTCCCAGCCAGCGGATCGTGGTGGAGCCAAGGCCAAAACTGGGCAGTTTGGCCAAGAGATGATCATGGGATACCAGATCAAAAGCTTTTTTGAAGTCAAGATATTTGACATCAATCTCTTCTCCCTTGTCCAGGTGATAGGTCACCTGGTCATAGAAGGAAATGAGATTGGTCAAACAAGACCTACCCGCACCAAACCCGTGCTGGCTATCCCTTAGGATGTTAGCCTGGGCCAGTCCCTCAAGGATGGCCTCCTTAATAAACTTTTCTAAGATCTTCCCCAGGATAGAAGTCAGGCTAATGGGCCTGTAGTTAGCCAGATCCAATCTCCTCCCTTTCTTGAAGATTGGCACCACATTGGCCTTCTTCCAGTCTTCGGGCACTACACCAGAGCGCCAGGAGTTTTCAAAGATCTGTGCCAGGGGCTGGGCTATGACGCTTGCCAGCTCCTTGAGTACCCTGGGGTGCAGATTGTCAGGGCCGGCTGACTTGAAGGTATCCAGCTTCTCAAGATGTTCCTTCATGAGGTCAGCATTTATGGAGGGTAGGGGATCCCATCACCCGGATCTCCCTGTCCCATAGCAGGCATGGGTGTCCCATGGGACTGATGAAAGACTGACGCAAAGTACCTATTTAATAGGTTGGCTTTTTCCTGGGCGTCAGTTGCCAGTTGACCCATCCGGTTTAGCAGGGGTCCAATGTTGCCCTTGCTTTTCCTCCGGCTCCCCACATATCTGAAAAAGGACTTTTTGTTGTCCTTGATGCTTGCTTGAAGCTAGTTGGAGTTCAGTTGCAGCCTTGGCTTTCCTGGTTCGCTCCCTGCAGGACCGGACCAGTGCAGAATAATCCTCCTTGGAGGTGAATCCCGTCCTCCATCCTTTGTAGGCTTTCCTTTTTAGCCGTAGGAGGTCCGCTAGGTCCCTGGAGAGCCAGGAGGGCTGCTGTGCCTTCTTGCTGCCTTTCCTCCGTGTTGGAATAGATTTAGCTTGTGTATTGAGGATCGCTTCCTTAAGAAGCAACCACTGTTCTTGAACTCCCCTCTCCTTGGGGTCATGGTTCCTAAGGGCCTGACCGATAAGCCTCTTGAGCTTGTCAAAGTCGGCTTTTCTGAAGTCAAGGACTTCTGTGTTGCTGACTGACTTGCCAGCTTTACGGCGGATGGTGAAGGTGATCAGCTCGTGGTCGCTGTCACCCAGCTTCCCATCAATCACTAGGTCGCCGACTAGGTCGTGCCCCGTAGCCAGTACCAGGTCGAGCAGCGCTTTGCCTCTCGTTGGCCTGAGTCAGGTAGAGGTCATCCACGCACGAGAGAAAGCTTTGCAACCGCTCGGATTTTGCTGAGTGATCTTCACTTTTCTTAAAGGGCTGGAGCTGGGGTGGGCGGGACAGCCATGGGAGGGCTGGGGTAGTGGGTGGAGGTTGGAGTTGCAGGCAGGGGATGGGGCCTGGCAGGCGTCCCCTCATGGTCCCCTCCCCCTCCTCCAGCCCTGCTTACCAGCCCCGAGTCTAGCTCCAGCTCCCTGCTGCAGCAGGTGGGGACTGCCCAAATCATCAAAGCTCTCCAAATCTTTTCCGAAGATTCAGAGAGTTTTGAATCAGTTTGGACCTTTTTATTGGTCCCTTGATTCGATTCAGATTTGGAGTTTCGGCCACCAAATCAGGCCGAATCTCCTCTGAATCAAATCAGCACCCGAAGCTTCACAAAGCCCTGCTGTACAGGCAGGCACTAGGCCGTGTTGGCAGGAGCAGCTGGGGGAGCAGCCAGATACTCCTGGCTTAAGCTGGCAGCCCCAGAAGAAGCTGAGGCTCATCTGGCTGCTCCCCCAGCTGCTCCCCCATGAGGCAGGCAGTGCTGGCAGCCCCAGGAGAAGCCATGGAGCCTGCGGGGAATGATCGGGGAGCTGGGGGAATGATTGGGATATGGGAGCTTGAACAGGAACTGGGGAATTGGACCAGGAGCTGGTGGAACGAACAGGGGCTTCCCCCCAGCTAGCTTCCGGTTCAGTCCCCCAGCTCCCAATCATTCCCCCAGCTCCCCGATCATTCCCGCCAGCTCTGGCTTCTCCTGGGGCTGGAAGCACTGCCTGCCTCTCCCTGGAGGTGGGGCAGCTGGGGGAGCAGCTGGACGAGCCACGGCTTGAGCTTCAGGGGTTGGGGGGAATGATCTGGGACTGGGGAAACAAACAGGGGCTTCCCCCCAGCTCCTGGTTTGACTCCCCGGTTCCATCCCCCAGCTCCCTGATCATTCCCCCAGCTGCCCCATACTCCTGATCATCTATGTTGCCTTTCTCTGTACCTTTTCTAATTTCACTGCATCCTTTTTGGGTTGTGGAGACAGGAACTATACACAGAAAAGCGTCTCAGGAGAGTTGCACAGTGTGTACGTTTCATTGGCTGGAAAAGGTGTATGTATGGGTGGACATTAATAGCAAGCGTTCTTGTGTGATATAGTATAGTTTTAAGAGGAAACCTGTATAGTTTTAAAGTAGTAGGAAGCCAAATGTCAAAATGGGAGAGCTTGGAGGTAGGAACTATTCCTAGAATCTATATATAATCTGAGAGACAAACCTGTTATTTTGCTCTGATCTACGTGGTGCAACTTCATTAATTCCTATTAATGTAGGGATTCCTTCTGTGATCTTTTCTCATATGGCTAAGAACTGCAGAGCTCTGTCTGTTATGTTGCTATATTTTCCCTCCCCTATTTGTATGCAGTAATGGCTGGAGCACAGAGCTGTCCCTGGGGACTAATAACTGACTGGGAGAGCTGATTGCTGAGGACACTAACCCTGAGGCTGTCATTAAGGCCCCAGAAAATGCTCCATTCACATTACACATTAGGTGGTATTATAATGCACGACTGACTTTAAATGCCCAAGACATGTAATTATCCCTTAGAAATGCACCACAGAGTGTTTCTTATTGTTGCGAAATAGAATTTTCAAATTAAAAATAAGAAAGATGGTTAGACTTGTGCATTTATTATTCCTTATGAACACTGCTGTGATCTAGGCATGTGGTGAGTAGTACATGTGTGCCTCTTGTTCTAAAGCCATTTTCTAATGGCAAATGTAACTTTTTAGAATCACATTTTCTTATTTTCCTTTTGGTACCTCCTGAAATATTGTTTACTGTGGTTCACGGGGAAAAAAACCTCTCAATGCAAGGTCAGTAGTCAATAAGATTTAACACACATCAACTGATCTCTAAGTAGTTCCTAGACCCATTGCTGAAAGATAGCTTGATGATACTGCTAATCAAGTCCTAGATCAGTAGGCAGCTCTCTGCCCCATAGATACTGGAGGTGAGGTTTTTTTTTTAAGAGCTCACAGTTGTCATAACTTTGCACCTAGTGAAGATGGGAGCTTTTCAGTCATGAACAGCTGTTAAGTGCCACCTGGCTTATCACTGAGAGGCAAACCTAACTTCCAGCTGTATCTTAGAAAATCTTCCAAGACTTTAGAGGTGGCAGAGTAAGGTCAGCACAATGCACTTTCAAAAATCCCATCCAGAATGGTCAAAATTGCACTCAGAGAAGCTATACTATTTCAGATTGACCTAGTGAGAGAAGTCCTGTAAAACAGCCAGTGTTATCTTAGTGCACCTTCTTGATTTTTGAGCTCAGTAACAAGATGTAGTCTGTGGTCTGCCAAACATCAGATGTTTCCAAGGGTATTGTCCCCACCCAACAGAGTTGCAGGTGTGTTGAGGCAAACCAAATTGACAATATGTTATTGCAGAGTGTGTTTGAGGCCTTGCAAATTAAGTGAATGAATACATCCTGATAAACACTTGTATCCTCAGCTCAAATGACAGGATTCTTTGCTAGACTGGTAACAATAGGAGGGTGCTATAAACGATGGCTTAAATATAGTCAAAGAAGAAGATAGTAATTCACAATTTAGCCCCTGTGGGTAGGGGTTTAGTACAAGGTAGAAAACAAATCCTTTTGCAGGGTGTGATTCTGGACAAGTATTTGGAATTTCTTTTTCAAGGCATTCCTGCAAGAAAAGGTACTTAGCCAGAGCTCAGTTCATAGTCTGAAGTCTCACTGGTGCTTCTAACCCTGCTATTCATGTACAGCAGTTAACTCCTTCCTTCAGGCTTCTATGAGTGATAATAGGTGATAAGTCCACTTCTGTATAGCCTCTTATCTATACTCTAGAGTCTAGATTATCAAAACTGCCAGCACAGTTGTCACCCAAATTTCTGGCATACTTCCATGTCTCATTATCCTGGGAGATTTCAAATCCCTGTACCAGCAACACTTTTGACAAAGAAACTGCAGAGCTTCATTCCCTCTTAGATACCATAGGATTTTTCTTATGATCTGCAGATTCCTCACACAGAAAGGCTTGAATTTGATTCCATCCTTGGTCTAGATGTGGAGACAGGGATGGGTATAAGAACTGCCCTCACCTATCACTTTCTCTAGGAGAGGAAAGATATCTATTGAATTGGATGAGGGTGACCTTTTGGTGCATGGAGTAGCCTAAAGGCTGGTCAGTGTGTTTCATGAATGCAAATCCATACTCGCAGAGTGTATGTACGTGTGCAATTAATGTGACGCAATAAACTCTGCAGCAGTTTGAGCTGGAGTCAACTGCTCTCAGGCACAACATCTGCAGGTGCGCCTAGAACAGCACCTATTTGAGCCAAGATGGAGCACGCCTCTGGCTGGCTGGGCAGACTGGGCACAATTTACACCTCCAGTCACCATATACACATGCATTTTGGTGCAGTAAAATACTCTGCTGTAAGATAGTACTGTTCCCGACAGTACTATCCTATGGTGGAGTGAATTAGTTTACTGCATCTTAATACTGGAGGTGCATGTATAGACAATGACACATTACTGCGGAGTTGATTAGTAGATGGACCTACACAAGCACAGGTATTACAGTGGACATGCAGGTGTTGTAACTTGCACTGGTATTATGGAATGAGGATCATGTTCTGGTTTCAGTTACAGCTATATACATTTTCAGAAGCTCTCTTGATATGCAGATATGGTGGATTGACACTGGTGTCAGAGAGAGTAGATCCTGCCTCTGAATGTGCAGGTGTTTGTTTCACCACCTGCAGGCCTAGGCATGCCTGTATTCTATTTTGCACAGCATACAGATAGTGGCCAACATCTGAAAACAAGGTTTAAAATGAAGAGCGACGCAACAGCCTTTGTTATAAACTTAGCTTTTGTCTTTCTGCTTTTTACCCATTGTGTTAGTTTTAGGTACCTTTCTGTGCATTCTGGTAACACTGAATGTTGAATACCCAAGAGGAAGGCTGTTTTTAATGCTCAAAATGCTAATAAGGGCCACTCAGTACAAATACATGACACAGACAAGTCTTAAGCCAGGGGGGTCAGAGGTATAGTCCATGGGCCTGACGTGGCCCATGGAGCCCCATCATGTTTCTTCTGGTTCCAGAGTTAACTTATACACTGCACGCAGCATAAACTGGACTGGCCTTGTGCTCACAGCCCAGGGTTCACGCTGTACATGGCATCTGTTTCAGCCAGCTTGGGACCTGCACTGTGCATGGCACCTGCCCGGGCCAGTCTGGGACAGGTGCTGTGTGTACTGTGGGTCCTGGACCAGCTGGAGGGAAGCTGCATGTGCTGGATCTGGTGAGTGAGCAGAGGTGGGGGGATGTGATCCGTGGGTCCAGCCTAGCCAATGGAATTGGCCCATTAATCTGGCCCATGGACCAGCCCCGTGCCTTGTGGGGCCAGATGAGTTTGACATCCCTGTCTTAAGCTAAGGATGTGAATGAAAATTCTACTGAAAGAGCAGTAATTTTAATATTTGTGCCAGTAACATGGTGAGTATGAGTCCTAATTAGGCTCTTCTTTTCCTTTGGAGGGTGCTTTATGCTCTCTGATGTAATGCATGATCTTTTTCCTGCAGATGAAGTAGAGAAGAAATCCCAAGCATCTGAAGTGGATTCTTTAGAAAAAACATTTTCCGTTCATGAGTTACCAAACAGGAATAAAGAGAGTGTCTTATGTGCAAGAAGCAAAGAATCATCAGTATCTCTCTCATCACAGCCTTTGGAGGAAGATCAGGTAACAAGATTAGTTTGGTCCATAGAGGCAAGCATTAAAGAAACGATAGGTAAAAATATGCAGAGAGAAAGAAAGCCCTGACTTCATTTAGAAGAGACTGTTATGCTTCTAAAGGGCTCCAGTTGCTCTTTGGGAGAGTATGTACTGACTTGGGGATAGAGACTGCCTGATGCTACAGCTAAATTGTTTCTGCTACTTGAGCTAGTTTGGGTGCGTTTACAGTACAATAAATTCTTCAATATGGAAATTTTCATAATGAGCCAGTAGCCAGTGCAGAGCTGCTGGGCTATAGGGAACCTCTTGAAACTTTCAAGTTTGGGGCTTGAAGGCCCCATGTGTGTCTTGGGAAAGATGTAACATCAGGCAGGCTATGAAATGGAAAACGATAAGAATCCGCATATACAAAGTCTCCAGACCCCTTCATGGGTAAGAAATGATTAAAGGGTGAATGGCTCTGTAATCAAGAATTTATTCTATTAAACTCTGTATAAAAAAGTCATTTTGTGCAATTTATAGTGCAACACGCTTAACTGACTTGAAAAGCTGTGGCCGCTAGGGTTCAATCAAAAGCAAAAACAATCATTTTCCTCCTCACTAGCACATGCCTGTGAGGTTGAAACTCAAGCAGGGGTTTTAAAACAATCAAATTTTTTCAGTTTCTTGTATAATAATAGTGACAACAAAAGTGTTTTGCTGTTTTCTCATCAAGAATATGATTCCCTCATTGGGATAAACTGCCTTTTGGTCTCTTATTTTAGCCACTTGGGATCTGCCTTTCTGCCTCATAAAGCACTATAAGGCTTCCATTATCCTTTAGTTAATGGAACATCCTAATATTTATCTTTGTTGCTATGGAACAAAAGTTTCAGGCATGATTGCACATTTTTGTCACATTAGCAGTTTAAGAAACAAATACAGTAGTAATTGGATGCACTGGAAAAATCGCTGGTATAATAGCAGGAAGAGTTTGTAACGCAATAAATTAGTGTCTGTAATCTTTACACCTGTGCTGGAGAAAAGAATGGAAGGAAAGACTGCCTTTGGAAATATCGCTTTTGTTCTAAATGCTACTGTTATGCTAATTATGAATGCTTACATGTTTCTGTGATGGATTTAGTTTGGGTCTGTTTAGGTTTTCAGAGGATTACCCATCCACTGTTCACAAATCATTTCACCCGCTCGTTTTCTTATTTTATATATACACGTTTAAAGAGACCAGAAATTTGGCCTGTTCTTATGTATAAACTTGTGGGAGCTTTGAGTGTGATTTGTATTTTTGTTATAGTTACCTAAATGACTCTGCTTGCTACTTACAGGTAGTGATGAGTGAAGGCTTCAAAGTTGGCTTCTCTAAGAAATGTGATCTCATTTTGGCCAGAAGAGTGAAGGTACATTTCCGTGGGTGGAGGAAGAAGAGGAGGATGGTTGGTGGGGATTGTATGTGTTTGTGTTTTTGGTTTTCTTCAAATTGGGGATTAACAATAGAACACACCTACTCTTCGTCTCATGCATTTTACAATTTATTTGCTTCCAAAATTATCTTATTCTCAAATGTTAACAGGTCTTTGTTAACACATCTTCAGTATGACACATCTTTACATCTTTAGTATGATGCTTTCATCATAAATAGCAAAAGTCAGGTTATTGGGTGTGGGGTTGTGTTGGAAGAGGTCAGCAGGCCTAATTTCTGTGGTTTTGTGTAGTATGCTTTGGCTTGCACAATATGTAGCAACTCTGCTACACAGCAGTGTTACTTACAGGGAGCACAGCTGTGCTCCAGTATCTTCACTAGCATTCAGTTTGTTTGAAGCTACTGCTTTTGATTCGCAGAGCCCTTTATAGTTGGTGTGTCTCCATTTTTGTGTTTAACAGTTCTGATCAGTTGGGATGCTGCAGGTCTCACATACGTTTGTCTTATGAGATGAACATTTACAGTGGACTAAGCTGTCGGGGTTTCCTCTACATTTTACTCCAATAGAGCTCAAATTCATTGATCTCCAGGCTGTGGGAAGCAGGAATGTTGAAATAACCATTTTTTCCCTGTTTTTTCCCTAAGATAATTGGCTGAATGGAGTTGGTGGGGAAAGTCTCTTTTTTGGGTGAAGCAGAATCATTTTGGCCGTGCCCAACCATGGCTGGTGGGGCCGGGCCATTCCCTGTTTTCCTCATGGGGCTGACCATGGACAGCCTGGGCACTGCCCATCAGCCAGACAGGTTGAGTCCCACTGCCTTAGTGCCTTTTTAAAGGGACACTATTGTGGTAAAAATATATATACTAAAAAGGCATGATTTAAATTTGGAAAAATTTCCTTTAAGGTGTTAGTTTGCTACACTTCACCCTTCAGTTAACTTGGAAAATGAAATTAGACCTTGTCAGCTTCTCTCTTGTTTGAAGAAAATTTGCTCTCTCAGTCTCCTGTAACAGATTTCCAAAACTGGAGAGGAACATTTCATCTTTTCCCTGAAGAAAAAGAAATTACTTTTTATTTTTTTAAGTTCCTGAAAACAGGATTGGAAGGGGCCTTCAAGACTGTCACATCAAGTCACCTGTGTTTTCAGCTAATTGTTGACCCAAGGAATCCCCATAATTGCCAATGCAAATCCTCATATTCAACTACAAGTCACAATATCTGAAATACTAAGAGCATCTGATGAAAAAGGTATAAGAACAGTAGAGGAGGACACTACCAATGCCTTGATACTGTGATGACAGTTGGTTAGTGTATAATCAGAAGATCCGAGGAGAACCCCACCCCCAAAAAAACGTGCTCCACATGAAAGAGGAAGGCAAAAACTCTCACATCCTGGCCAATTTGATTTAGGGGAAAATTTCTTCCTGGCCCCAAATTTGGCAGCCATTATGATCCTGATTGGAATAGCAAGACTTCCAACATGGCAATTTATCTAAGTTTTATGGCTCTCTCTCCACCCCCTACTTTCTTTTAAAGCTGGTCCTTAACTATTTTGGCAGTGTTTCTTTAACTGCATTTGAAGTATACCAAACATATTTCTTTCCTTCAAGTAATACTGTTTAATAAACTTTCCATAGCAGCAGCCACTTTGCATAAACTCCTGCAAAATTACAGAGGAGAGTGCAATGCTGAAGTAGACAAAAATGACAATATTTGCATTATTGAGTTTGCTGTGGGAATCATGGTATTATTAGTCTTATTTTCATTACCAGGGTTTTTTTGTTTTGTTTTGTTTTGTTTTTTACCTTTTGGGACTTTTTTTTTGGTAGGTGGATAATTACTTAGCTTTAGAAGATTTGGACACTGATGAAGAATCTGGTCAAGAGAAATGCATTGGTATGTTTATTTTTCTTCACTTTAAAGATTTCTCTCTGCCCGCTTCCAGGCATAAGAACGTTCCATTTTCTTTAGAACCTGAAAGAGGTTTTGCTTTGAACTTTACATTTTCTGTCTGGAAGAAAATACAAAAATAATTTCTTTATGCAAAATTGTGAGGTGTTCAGTACAAGTAAGGTGTATTTCCTTTGATACTTTTGAATAATGACTTTCAGGTCTGTGCCAAATTGCAGTAGATTTTTCTTAGTAACTATACTCAAATTTTTCTGCATTTTTATTCTGAAATCATTTTGATTATACAAAATTTCTCCAAATGGTAATGGTGACTCTACAAATGCTGAATCATAAAATTCTATGTGTATCTATAATAAAAACAATTTTGCTCAAATGTGGACTGGTGTTCACTAAAATTATTTCATTGCACTATTAAAATTTAACAAAATTGAACCTGTTTTGAATTTAAAACATGGTATTTCCAAATTACTTCCTTCACTCTTGTGGTCACTCTCCCCCTACCTTCAAAAATTTCCAAATCTATTGTAGTATAGCTATTTCACATACTTGAAATAATTTTCTACCCTCCTCAAAAACCCACGTTTCTTGCAGAGTGGTTAAGTTATGTTGGTAGAGTTCCAGAGGTATGAGTTCAAGCTGTCCTCTGGATTTGTGCTGAACGTTGCCTTCTGTTGATTCAGCTATTAATGGGTACCTGATCACCCCAGGGTGAGGAGTCAAAGGTGGCTGGATGTGATGCTAGCCACACCACTCTTCTGGGTCCCATTCTCTCTAGGAATTAATGACCAGAATAGCAGTAGCCTGATAAATTATCTGGCTTGAGTGGGCCCTTGCCTTAGATATTTTTTTTGGGTCTCTGGACCCATTTACATTAAATGCCTGTTGGTTGAACACCTTTTCGGCCTCATAACATACCCATGAAGCAGGGAAGATGGGAAAAAGCAATACAAATAAAGTATTTTCCTTAGAAGGAACCTCTAAGAGAGCAGGGACTTGAGCTTAATTCTTCTGGGTTATTTTTTCTTTCTCCTGTCTTCAGAATTGTAGGACTTGAAGTATTGGGTTTTTTGGATAAGAGTGTATTTAGCTTTTTTTTTAAATTAAAGAGGCAAATTCAGAATTACGTTTATTCCATTAACCTTTATTAACGTTTATTCCATTATTTCAGAACACAGTTTAATTGTTTGAGAATGCATTCCTGTACTGGGCCTAGGCCATAATAGCTTGTTTTTCCTTCCACTGTAACAATATTTAGTTTTTCCCTTTATAGATTTATTAGAGAATTTAGAGCCCACTGATGCAATGAATTTACTCGATCTGATATCCCTTCACTTTAGAAGCCTCAGTTCAAACATGGTTTATATCATTAATGCAATTAGTTTAATAGTTTTAACTTAGGCTCAAGGGAGCACCCATCCCTATTTTAAGAGCAGGTTACAAGGGAATACATCTGAAATGATTGGCAGTACCAACTCATGGCAGGTTCAGCACTAGAATAGAAAGGATACTGAGGAGGAATGAAGTATACTGACAAAACTACAGTATGTAGCGGTTTGCATCACAGCTTCTTACACCATGCCTAGCTTTATCAGACACTATCCATCCTTTTTTGTGAGTATTAATGTTAATAATCTGCATTTAAAAACACCAAGTTAAACAGCTTGCATTTAAGCAAATTGAAAATTATAGCCTAAAAATTACTTTATTGTAGGAATCGGAGTCATATTGTGCTAACTTTTCAATTATTGCTGTTATTGGCAAATTATAAAAACAACTACCATAACATTCTACCCTTACTAGTGTAAACTATCACTTTGTTAGCTACTAACCATTTATGTGGCACTTGATTTGCTTTTCATTGTCTTCTGTCTTTAGTTGATCCCAAGAGAAAGCTTTCTCTACGTGATATGCCATAATGCAAAAATAAGCCTTACTAACCTCTTAATAATCCACAACACACATAAAAACAACATTAAACATTTACATAATGCTTTTAACCTCAAGGCACTGCACAGACATCAGCTAATTACTCCTTAGAACCCCATGTGAATAGAGAATCATACAGATATATAGATGAGGAAACTGAGGCACAGAAGATTAATATCTTGCCTGAGGATAGAATGGATCCAGTTGCAGAGCAGAGATTTAAATGCAGGTGTGAGAGGGGGCACGCTTAGGGCTGGGAACATGCTGGCCCACCCACCTGTCTCTATGGGGCAGTCTACCCAGTCTCACCTGCCACGACTGCTGTTCCCATAAACTGGTGGTATAATGTGGAAGGCTGCCCATTCCCAGCCCCGATGGCAAGGGGCACTATCTGTGGCTCTGAACCTCTCCTGCACAGCAGCCCATTCCTCACAGGTGGCATCCAGATTAGGATTACTCCCCAGTCTGAGACTGGAGCAAACCCAGTCCAAAGTTGGGCTCCATTCATTCTCACATTCACCCTGCCTCCCCTCTCACAGGAGGTCTCTTACACTCCTCCCCCTCTCACAGGGGCCTCTAGTATACTGCACATTACTGGGCACACTGTATTGCTCTTGCTCCTCTTGAGCAGCCCCTCTTGGGCCATCAGGCTTTGCTACTTGCATGCTGGCCTCACTACACAGTCCCTCAGTTCCTGCGAGTTCCCCTTCTCTATGTGGCCCAGCCTTGTGCCAAACCCTGGGCTGATTCTACCCCAAGCTCCTCACTGGGCAACTCTATACCACACCCCACCCTGGGGTCTCCTCCTCATACTTGCCACTAGCTTCTCATGGGGCTGGCCCTCACGCTGGCCTTCAAGCTTACTCCCATTTGATCCTCTTCAGGCCTACTCCCTGTTCAGCCCTACTCAGCCCCCTCACATGCACAGCCCTTCAGGCCTACTCCCAATTCAGCCCTGCTCTGTGCAGAGCCTCACACTATGCTCCCCATGCTACCCCCTCTGGGGTCTCTAGGATCTCACATCTCTGCTGGGCTCAGGTGCCTACACATGAGCATACCTCACCCCACTACTCCCACAGCTCTCATGATTACCCACCAGATGGTGGGGACCAGGGTTAAGGCACGCCTACCTGCCTTTCACCATGGAGGTAACTGGCCTGACATTTTCGGGGGGGCTTCTGCGCCACTAGGAACCCCACTGGGCCACCTTCAGCAGCAGGGTGCAGTTTTAGATCATGCCCAGGACCAAGAGCTGCCTGCTCTTACCTGCTAGATGCTCCCTCCATACAGCAGTTCAGCCAGGCAATGCCTCTATTTGCTGCCAGCACTAAAACTGCTGTCTCTTTATAGGCAGCCTGTGTTCTAAAATGGCTGCCCCAGTCAGGCACCTGCTGGCTGCCTGACTCAGCCCTTAAAGTGGCAAATACGCAAAGGTGCGCTGCTACAGCAGGTTTTGGCTAATCTAGTTTAGTACACAAACGTGAGTCCTCTCATCTGTATGATTGGTATCTTTTATGGTAAAATCAACTCCTAGTTGCCTAGTGAGAAAGGAGTTATAGTTCTTGAGCCTGTAGAATACTTATTTCATAGATTTCATAGACATTAGGGCTGGAAGGGACCTCGGGAGATCATCGAGTCCAGCCCCCTGCCCAAAGGGCAGGAAGTCAGCTGGGGTCATAGGATCCCAGCAAGATAAGCATCCAATTTACTCTTGAAGGTGTTCAGTGTAGGTGCTTGAACCACCTCCTCTGGCAGACTGTTCCAGACCTTGGGGGCTCGGACAGTAAAGAAATTCTTCCTTATGTCCAGCCTGAAACGGTCTTGCAGGAGTTTGTGACCGTTCGACCTCGTCATCCCTTGGGACGCTCTGGTGAACAAATGTTCCCCCAGATCCTGGTGTTCACCCCTGATAAACTTATAGGTGGCCATCAGATCACCCCTGAGCCTGCGCTTTTCCAGGCTAAAGAGTCCCGTAGCTCTCAGCCTGTCATCGTAAGATCTGTTTTCCTGACCTCTGATCATGCGCGTGGCTCTCCTCTGGACTCTCTCAAGCTTCTCCACATCCTTTTTGAATTGTGGAGCCCAAAACTGGACGCAGTACTCCAGCTGCGGCCTCACCAAGGCCGAGTACAAGGGGAGAATGACGTCCCGGGATTTGCTCGAGAAGCATCTATGGATGCACGCCAGCATTTTGGTCGCTTTACTAGCCGCAGCATCGCATTGCTTGTTCAAGACGTAAATGACAAATAAATAGCACTGATAATATTAAGATTACGACTAATAATTTAATGTAAAATAACACTCTACTCTCATCCTAAAATACTTCCAAAATAAATTTTAAGCTGGTATACCAGTGTTTGTCAAACTGGGGCATATGTACCACTTGGAATATGCAACAAGAGGAAATGTGACTACGTGAGAGGTACGAATAGGAAAATAGAAGAGAAAGGGAACTGTGAATGGAGGAAAATGATAGAAAAGAAAATGACACTAAGGGCAGGTCTATAATATCTCTTGGGGTATTGGAGAGGATGAGTATGGATGTAGTAACAAAATGTTGGTTTTTATTCTCCATAACATGGACTGTGATGGAAATATACAGCCATATAACAAACTTAACCAGGACTAAAAAGTTTGAGATGTACAAACTTAGAACCTGCTACTCCCCACTGAAATGAAGCCAGTCCCATGTTCAACTGACAGCTTCTTAAGAGCGCAAAATGGAAAATAACGGAGGAGAGCAAGTGAAAAATGTTATACCCTACCCTTATTAATAAATTACTATTCTAGGCTTTTATGAGCACCTGTTACAGATAACACTATTGAATACTTCTCTCAGCTCTAACAACTGGTTATTTAGCATAATATTACTGAACATTTACCCAGTGAATATTCGCACATCAGATTAAGTTGGCTCAGACAAGACAGTGCATATAACATGATTGCAACCAGGTGCTATAATGTTCTAGCGGAGCCAGTGCTCTTCTGGGACATCCTGATGGAATCACAATTTTTTGGCTTTTTTAATACCTATAGCAAACCAACCTGGACACAGCACTTTCAGAAAAGAATTCATAAAAACACAGCAACGAGTGTACAAATAAGTTTTAGCTGTTTTTATTAGACAGTACTTGGCTGAAAGCCTAGAATGCGTACTTTGCATTGTGGGAATTTGGCACCATAAACAGTAGTTGGCAATGTAAATGCAATTCCCTAAACCATAGTTTTAGCCCACAGTGTATAGGCAGTCCATGCATGGTGGGCCAGTCATTCTCCCTTTCTCATTAAATTTAATCTGAGACTATAAGAAGCTTACGGCAACAATACAAATGATTTGGGTTTCTCTTGGGATGGATGGGGAATGCCTAGTAGCCACACTTTGGCAATATGATTCATTTTCAGGACTGCTGACACATCACTTTCTGCACTGCTCCAGGAATGGTTCAATTACTATATCTTCTTTTTAGTGAAATACAGCATTAAAAAAACTATTTGCAAAAAATAAAAAATTCTGTCTGTATCTCTCTAAGGCCCATGAAGGATTACCTTATTTTCAGGACACAAGTAAATAAAAATACAGAACAATTTTGGGTCCTACGTAAGGAGTATAGCATCAGATAAAACTGTTCAACACATATTTAATGTTCAGTATAGGAAACTGAGGCACATAGGTGAAGATACCACAGTCTATCTGATTTGAGGTCTTTATATATAATAGATTCAATATGCAAAGATGCTGGGGACCCAGAATTCCCGTTGAAGTCTGTGAGAACTGTATACAAACAGCACCAATTAAAATCAGGCCAGGGGCCACTACTTGGGGTAAACATTGTCAGTGTCTATTATTTTACGTAATCCATATTTCCTCATTTACTTTTTGTATTCACATTTGTATGCAAAAAGCCCAGTGGGAAACAGGATTCAGAATTAAATACCTTGCTTTTTTGAGCATTAAAAAACACATGGAAATAATTTTTATTGTCATGCCTAGTCTCTGCGACCAAGTTTAGTAGTGCACAGTTTCACACAACTGGGAGCTCAAGAATAGGAGAAAACTGAGCATGTAAGTCTTCTATGTATTAGCCAATCCCAACCTGGCCCCCTCAACTACATTACTTTGTCAAATGATATTCCTGAAAGTGGCAAGATCAATTTCACCCCATTTACAGCCAGGCACTATGGGCTTTAGTAATGATGAAGATGCAGAAAAGACAGTATTTCTTTACTTTTGTGAATTCAGATTAGATTTGTGACATTAACTTATTTTTTCCATAGTTTAATTAATATGTCAGTGTTACAAATTACCTAAGGATCAGCTCAATTAACAGTATTCACTGATTTAGCAATCACCCGCTGCTGATCCATCATGAAAAAGAAAATAGACTAAAGATAAGAGAAGTGCCCAGTGTCCAAATATGTCCAGCCGTGCTGTGTTTCATGTCAGTAGAAGCTCAAAGTTTCACAACTACAACACTCAGGAAGGTGATTCTTCATAGCATTAAGAAAGGTGCACTCCAAATCCTTCTCAGTTTTCTGATATCAATTCCTCCTCAATTATCTCTCTCTGTATGGTGCCATTGGCAGCATCCAAGGCATTCCTGTTGCTAATTAATCACCTCCACTGAGAATGTAATTAGTAGCTTAATTAGGATCATCATCCAGTAGTGCTACAGCATAGCCTAAACCAGCTGTGAGGTACTGGCTAGATCTTACAAAACCCTACAGCTCCTGTGGAACCCTCCTGCTGAGAAGGAAGGCTGTCAAGACTCCCTAATTTTTCTCTGTCTGAAGGAGTTTCTTGATTAAACATTATCAGGGAAAGCAGCATTTACCGATTAGGCTCTCATATGTTGTCACGCAGCCAGAGTAGAGAGAAAATGCTCATTTTTGACATGTCTACTGGCAAACAAAGGTTGATTACCACATTCTTATGGTGGTGATTGAAAGGAATCTGAAACATTGTTTGCATTACTAACAAGCCTTAAAAAATTAGAACTGACATTCAGAGTGTGACAAGTACTTCTTGCTGAAAGCAAAAATAAATTTCCTTCTGTTGTCCTAATTTTTAAGTGTTGTCTTTTTGAGATGTTGCCAGATTGTTACATAATGGTGTTGTACCCATCTCTCCTCCACAAATTGTCCTGTTGGGGAAAAACAGCAGCATATTGGTTCCTGGGACAGAAATGATCAGTAGTGTACATCAGGAGGTGATGCTTGTGCCTTCATCTTCAAACATATTGAACAAGGAACATGGAAACAATCTAGAGGTGAATCCACTGTGCATAGATGAGGATTCACTTTTTCCTTTTGTTGTGAATGGGCATATCTACATGTGCAATTAATGTGACACAATAAACTCCGGCATACATTGTGCTAGAGTTTGTTGCTCCCAGGCACCATGTTTATACTTATACCCGGCACTGCAGCATGTTGAGCCAGGTTGGAGCATCCCTGGCTGGCAGGAAGCCTGGGCATGAAGCCCAGGGCTGCTCCAACTTAGTTCACCCTATTGTGGAAGGGCTGTTCGGGGCATGAGGGTTCTCCAATGCCAGGCTAGCTGACAGGCAGCCCCTGCACTGAAGCACTCTCATGCTCCCACCAGACCCATTAATATCTATGTGTGCGTTGCTGTGCACTAACGAGCTTGGCCACAACTCTACCTATGGTGGAGTTAATTAGTTTACTGTGGCCTAAGAGGGTTGTACGTACATGTAGATGTGGAGACTTTGCTGCAGAGCTAAATTAGGCAGCTCTGCAATAAACGTCTTGTGTAGACATGTCCGGAAGTAGAAGTAGTTGCTGTGCATACCAAGGGATGGAATACACCTGTTAGCAAATTTTGCCATCCTGTTGATATGGAATTTATTCAGATACTTAAAACCCCAAGATGCATAAAAGTCCAGAGACATAGCAATAAACTACAAGGGAAATAAGGCTGAAAATTACATATTCCTGGACTTTTACCTTCTGGCTTTTGATTGAAGTGTAATTTGAGATCCTATGGGAATGAACTTCAGCTTTATGCTAAAGAAAGTTCTTTGTAGAAAACCATTGTGAATAATCATGCTAGCTCTGCCACAATATGCAATTTCTAGAAAAGGGGTAAAGTGACTCTACCCTGTGAAATCCGTGACCAAAACAGAATGCACCTTTGTTTAATTAGTTACTAATACTTATACAATATTTTGGTTGTTTATAAACTCAAGTTGATCCATTTAAAGAGGAATCACATCCAGAAAAATCTATAAAAAAACCCTTTAAAGTGTGTATTTCAGCACAAAGCGATGAAGTAAATTAATCTCCTATTTGCAAAACTGGGAGACTGGAGGTATTCTTGTTAGATTTTCCTATGAAGATATTACTGTTGTTCAGTATTTGTGACACAGGAGGGTGGGTACATTTGTATTATAATACAAGTGAGAGTGGTTCTTGAGCTAGATAAGATTCCCTAAATCTTTGTCAGACACATCTTTCTGAGTTGTCATAGAACAGGAGCTGGCGACATATATCCCAGAGGCTGGATCCAGACTGTGGAGCCACTTGATGTGGCACATGGGAGCTTGGTATGAGGGGACCTTCAGCAGTGCGTTGTCAGCAAAAGATCTTTCCTGCCCTTGTGGTGGAGCCAGGTGGGCAGGTGTTGCCCAACCTCCAGAATGATGCTGAAGCCTCCCCAGCCCATGTTGGACCAGAGCTGTGCTGTTTTGGCTCATGGCAAGCAAAGGTTGCCATCCCCTGTCATAGAAAGCCAACCAGACATTATAGTATGAAAATCCACCTTGAGCAATGATCAAAGGAGTGACCCGCCTCCCCCCCCCCCAAACAGAAAAGGTTATTGTTCTATTTGTCCCAGCTGTGGAGAAGTTCTCAAGCTTTTTGGAAATCTTGCTTTGGAAGGAAGAGGACCACCTCAGTTTAACTACATGAATCCATTTTTCCAAAACCAACCTAAAGGCATAGAGTAACTATAGAGGGAGAAGATGCTGCAGTGTTGGGGTGGGTGGGGATAGGAGTGGAACCACTTTTCTCTGAAAATGTATTTGCTGTGGAGACAGATACGTTACAGAGTGGAGTAACTGTAGTTATGCCTAGTTTACAGAAGGTGAAAACTATGGCAAAGACAAATGAAGCAACTTGCCAAACTTCACATGGGACATGAATAACTGGGATCTCTCGACACTCAGTCCAGTAATCTTTTCTACAGGATCTTGCCTTCTCTTTCAAGAAGGTATATCCAGAGCCAAACTTCCTTAGTGCCGGGGGTTTCCAGATCTAAGTTTTGATTTAGACAGTAGGCCCAGGCAATAGGCAATAGGGACCAGTCATCAATTTGAGATCCATTTTGACTTCCCTAAAGTACAGGGATTGTTAGGCTCTGCATTTTAGCTCAGGACTGCATCTACCTTAAAGATAAGGACTTGTGTTATATATTACATAGTAAGAAGAGTATAGCAGTCTTTCATTAACAAGCTTCTTTTTCTGCTTGATCTCTGCAGGATTTTAGAGCATGATTTTGCTAAATTATACATTAAGTGAAAGGATCAAGTTCGGTATTTTATATTCAACAGGGTCATTGGTGCTTCCAGGAGAAGTGGAACAGACAGTGGCAGGCTATACACCTTACTTTGATCATACCACTCATCTAAAGGTCAAGGTCTTATCAGTTACACAGCCATCAAATAATAAAACGCAAGAGGTATGCGGTCATTTTTATTTAAGTATTGTTTCTTTTATTTTCCCCAGGTGGGTTTTAATGCTATGTGCCTATAGAAACAGAGTGATGTAGAAAGATCCTTGTGAAATTGGCTTAAACTGAGTGAGAAAATCAGTTTAAAATACATTAGAAAAATAAACAAGATAAAGTAATTATCCTTTTTGATGGAACAGCTTCTTTTTATGATGTATACCACTGCTACATAATAAATCAGTCATTGAAGTAAATCATTGTTTTGCTTACCTCAAATTTTAGCTATTACAATTTTTTTCATCAGTGCAGATCACAGGCTAGTCAAACAAACCTTTACAACTCCTAACCTTTTAAGGAATCATTACATTACGCAGAATGATGGGCATTTAATTTCCTAATAGCTTTCACAATATCATACCATAATGCTATGCAGAATGGGCTGAGTGTAGAAATCATTGCCCCAAAGAACGGTTGACTGCTACATTTTAAAGAAAAATGTCCAAAATATATCTTGATCACAGAGTTGTAGTTTATGCTTTGGAAATTATTGGTAGCAAGATTCAGTTCAGTATTAGTGCTGTCTACCAGGTGAACTAGAGAGGGCTGCATTATGGAAGCTCATTCTTTCAATCAGCAGCAATCAATATATATTTTAATTTAAAATTGCCCTTTTGCCTCAAAATTTCAGTACCACTCAAATCAGAAAGGTAGATCTAGAGTGCTTGCAGGCTTATTTTAAGTCATTAAGTTTCCTGACAAATCAGCCAGCATTATCATTAACTTTAAAGGATTCTTCTATTACAGGAGCTTTTTAAAAGAATCATTATGAGAGAATATGAAATTAGCTTCTGGCTAAACTCAGACAGTTTTGCAAGTTTCACGTGTTTATTGATGTCCTTTGAGGCTTATATCGAGTTTATAAATGACGTGTGACCATTGAAGGATTCATGCTACTGCATTGCATATGCAACCTGCCCTTCTGAGCTGAAGTGCGTTTGGTTCTTCGCAATAAGAACATTGAAAATGTACTCTAAAGAACTGTCCTGCATTGGTAGGGACATGGACTAGATGTTCTAGCTCTAACAGCTGTGGTTCTCTCATTCAAAAAATGGAGTCATTTTCCTGAGCTTTGAATAACATATTGAAGGGTAGTTAAACTCCATTTTTAAACTCTCAGAAACATATCCCTGCATACAGAAAAATAGCAGGTTATGTTGCCACACAATTTGTAGTGCATGCATATAGTATACATTTCCAGTGAATGCAATATGAAGAGGAGGCTGTTTTTCAGAAATCCCCAATATTAACAAATGATTGCACATGACATCTGGAGCTACAGTTAATGAAAAGCACATGAAAATCTCACCCATTGCAACATTCATTTTCATTTGAGGAACATTTTTGGTTATGCATGAGAAACAGTATTTGTAGGACATAGTAGTGAAAAGTCTATGCCTTTTGAAAGGATATTATCACTTTTGATATGTTTGATACCAACATATTGGGTGCTTTAGGACAGTGGTTCTCAACCTTTTTTGTACCAGGACCCATGTGTAAACATCAATGGCAGGTCCTAACCACAGCCCCCTGGCCCTAATCCACAACCCTTCATTCCTGACCCATGTCTCCCTGGCCCTGCCGGTGCCCTCCCTCCCCACCCACAGTTCTCTGCTCCCCCGACACATGATAGTGCCCCCCCCAACCCTCAGGCCCCTGCCCCCTCCATCCTTGCCAGAGGGGGCCCCCAGATGTCCCACTCAGGCCAGAGCTCAGTGGATTCAGTGGCTCATGCAGGCAGCAGTGGAGTGAGTCTGGCCCCAGCAGGGAGGAGGAGGGGAGGCCTGTGGCACCTCCACCCTGGGCTGGGACTCCCATGCCACACCGGACAGCCTGGTCACAGCCCCACCTGCCCCCTGAGCAGTGTCTCCCAGCTGCCCTGGGCTTGCCAGTATGAGCACTGGCCCCAGTGCTTCTGGCCCAGCCACGCAGCCCCTAAAGGACACCCCTGCCTCCCTGGCCTTGACACCCAGCCTTGGTGCCCAGCCACCTTCCCCCCAGTGCTGGCAGGTACCTGCTCATCCAAAGCAGAGTTAAGTCCTTCATCTTACGGAAGAAGGCCAATGTGGTGCCGATCTTCAAGAAAGGGAGGAGAGTGGATCCGGCTAACTACAGGCCCATTAGCCTGACTTCTATCCTGGGGAAGATCTTAGAAAAGTTTATTAAGGAGGCCATCCTTGAGGGACTGGCCCAGGCTAACATTCTAAGGGACAGCCAGCACGGGTTTGTTGCGGGTAGGTCTTGTTTGACTAATCTCATTTCCTTCTATGACCAGGTGACCTATCACCTGGACAAGGGAGAAGAGGTTGATGTCATATATCTTGACTTCAAAAAAGCTTTTGATCTGGTATCTCATGATCACCTCTTGGCCAAACTGCCCAGTTGTGGCTTTGGCTCCACCACGATCCACTGGCTGGGAAATTGGCTTTGTGGTCGGACCCAGAGGGTTGTGATTGATGGCAGTCACTCATCGTGGTGCCCTGTGACCAGTGGAGTCCCTCAAGGCTCTGTCCTGGGACCCATACTGTTCAACATCTTCATTAAAGATGTGGACATTGGAGTCAGGAGTGGACTGGCGAAGTTCGCCGATGACGCCAAACTTTGGGGCAAAGCATCCACGCCAGAAGATAGGCGGGTGATCCAGGCTGACCGGGACAAGCTCAGCAAATGGGCAGACGAGAACGTCATGGTGTTTAACACCGAAAAATGCAAGGTTCTCCACCTTGGGAGGAAAAACCTGCAGCACCCTTATAGGCTCGGCAGTGCTACGTTGGTTAGCACTACAGAAGAAAAAGACTTGGGGGTCATCATTGACCACAAGATGAACATGAGCCTGCAATGCGATGCTGCGGCTAGTAAAGCGACCAAAATGCTGGCGTGCATCCATAGATGCTTCTCGAGCAAATCCCGGGACGTCATTCTCCCCTTGTACTCGGCCTTGGTGAGGCCGCAGCTGGAGTACTGCGTCCAGTTTTGGGCTCCAGAATTCAAAAAGGATGTGGAGAAGCTTGAGAGAGTCCAGAGGAGAGCCACGCGCATGATCAGAGGTCAGGAAAACAGATCTTACAATGACAGGCTGAGAGCCACGGGACTCTTTAGCCTGGAAAAGCGCAGGCTCGGGGTGATCTGATGGCCACCTACAAGTTTATCAGGGGTGACCACCAGGATCTGGGGGAACATCTGTTCACCAGAGCGCCCCATGGGATGACGAGGTCGAACGGTCACAAACTCCTGCAAGACCGTTTCAGGCTGGACATAAGGAAGAATTTCTTTACTGTCCGAGCCCCCAAGGTCTGGAACAGTCTGCCAGCGGAGGTATCATAGTATCATAGTATCATAGTAGCTAGAGTCGGAAGGGACCTAGGTAGATCATCTAGTCCGACCCCGTGCCTTGGCAGGAAAGAGCACCGGGGTCAGATGACCCCGGCAAGGTGCTTATCTAACTTCCTTTTAAAAATCCCCAGGCTAGGAGCCTGCACCACTTCCCCTGGAAGCCGGTTCCAGGCCCTAGCCGCCCTGACTGTGAAGTAGCGCCTCCTAATATCTAATCTAAACTTACCCTCCGCCAGCTTGTGACCGTTATTCCTGGTCACTCCTGGCAGCGCACGGGGGAACAGGGACTCCCCCAATACCCGCTGATCCGCCCTGACCAGTTTGTAGCAGGCCACAAGGTCCCCCCTTAACCTTCTCTTGTGGAGGCTAAACAGGTTCAGGTCCCGTAGCCTCTCCTCATAAGGCCTGCCCTGCTGACCCCTGATCATACAAGTGGCCCTCCTCTGGACTCTTTCCATATCGTCCACGTCCCTCTTGAAGTGTGGCGCCCAGAACTGGACGCAGTACTCCAGCTGCGGCCTGACCAGTGCCGCATAGAGGGGGAGGATCACCTCCCTGGACCTGCTCGAGATGCATCTGTGGATGCATGACAGGGTACGGTTGGCCTTCTTGACTGCCTCCCCACACTGCCGGCCCATGTTCATCGTGGAGTCAGTGACGACTCCAAGATCCTTTTCTGTCTCCGTGCTGGCAAGAGGGGAGTTCCCCAACCTGTAAGTGTGGTGCCGGTTCTTCCTCCCCATGTGCAACACCTTGCACTTATCAGTGTTAAACCCCATCCTATTCTCATCCGCCCACCGTTGCAACCTGTCAAGGTCAGCTTGTAGCCTATTGCACCCTTCTAGTGCACCCACATCCCTCCACATCTTAGTGTCATCAGCAAACTTGAACAGGGTTCTTTCTACCCCCTCATCCAAGTCACTGATGAAGATGTTGAACAGTGCGGGCCCGAGGACCGAGCCCTGCGGAACCCCACTGCCCACGTCCTTCCAGGTCGAGAAGAACCCATCCACTACCACCCTCTGGGTGCGGCCCTCTAACCAGTTGGCGACCCATTTGACCGTGTGGGCATCGACACCACAGTCTCCCAGCTTTTTGATGAGGACAGGGTGAGAGACAGTGTCGAAAGCCTTCCGGAAGTCCAGAAAGACTACATCCACAGCAACCCCTGCGTCTAATGATTTGGTGACCTGATCGTAAAAGGCCACCAGGTTGGTCTGACAAGACCTGCCACTGATGAACCCATGTTGGTTGCCCCTGAGCATGCATTCCCCCACAAGGCCCTCCTGGATGTGTGCCAGGATAATTTTTTCAAAGAGCTTACCCGGGATTGAGGTAAGACTAACTGGCCTGTAATTTCCCGGGTCCTCTTGTTTTCCCTTTTTGAAGATAGGGACCACATTGGCCCTCTTCCAGTCCTCCGGCACCTCACCAGAGCACCACGAGTGCTCATAGAGCCGCGCCAGGGGTCCTGCAATGACCTCGGCCAGTTCCTGTAGAACCCTGGGGTGAAGATCGTCCGGACCAGCGGACTTGAACACATCCAGCCTCTCCAGAAGTACCCTAACTAACTCCTCGCTTACCCCTGGCCCAGGCGTGTCTCTCCCGGGGCCCGAGGGGGGCCCAGCAGGGAGGTGGCTGAACTGGTCCCTACTTAGGAAGACAGAGGCAAAGAAATTGTTAAATATGTTAGCTTTGTCATCTGGCGTGATGACTAAGTTGCCCATCCTGCAGGGGCCCCACATTACCCGGGACCCTCTTTTTACCCCCTATGTATTTGAAGAAGGACTTCTTATTGTCCCCAATCCGGGAAGCTAGTCCTATCTCCATCTCTGCCTTGGCCTTCCTGACTGCCCCCTACATCCTCGGGCGACTGTAACATAGTCCTTCTTGGTGATGACCCCATCTCTCCATTGGGTGTATGCCTCCCTTTTAGCAAGGAGACATTCCCGGATGCTCTTAGTGAGCCATGGGGGTTTATGTGCCCTCCTGCTCCCTTTGACCCTTGTTGGGATTACCTCCCTTTGGGCATGGAGGATCGTCTCCTTAAGGAGCAACCACTCCCCTTCGACATCTGATTCCCTTCCCCTCTGGGTCCTCAGCGCTTCCCCAACGATCCTCCTTAGCTTGTTGAAGTCAGCCCTCCTAAAGTCTAGGGCTGTTGCCTTGCTGCAGCCCTTTGCCACCTTACGCTGGATGGTGAATTCCAGCAAGCGATGATCACTGTCTCCCAGGTGGCCCATCCCCCGCAGCCCCCTCACCAGGTCATCACCCGTGGCCAGCACCAGGTCCAACAAGGCGTCTCCCCTGGTGGGACTGTGCACCTCCTGGGTTAGATGGAGGTCCTGCACTCTGGCTAAGAACCAACGTGAGCGATCAGACTTGGCTGACTGCTCCTCCCAGCAGATGTCTGGGAAGTTCAGGTCCCCCATGATGACCACATCCTTAGCCCTCACTGCCTCTGTAAGCTGACCTAAGAATTCCTGGTCAAGCTCTTCTCCCTGGTTGGGAGGTCTATAGTAGACTCCCACCGTTAAGTCTCTCTCCCCTGGACTGCCTTTTACTCTAACCCAGAGCACCTCAGAGTGCCCCCCCTCTACCCCTTGCTGATTAACGAGGAAGTATATTCCTCCTTGATGTAGAGTGCTACTCCTCCATCTTTCCTTCCTATCCTGTCCCTCCTGTATAGCCTATAGCCCTTGACACTCACCGCCCAGTCATGCGATGAGTCCCACCACGTTTCTGTGATCCCTACTATGTCAGGGCTGACATAGGTGGTTCAAGCGCCTACATTGAACACCTTCAAGAGTAAATTGGATGCTTATCTTGCTGGGATCCTATGACCCCAGCTGACTTCCTGCCCTTTGGGCAGGGGGCTGGACTCAATGATCTCCCGAGGTCCCTTCCAGCCCTAATGTCTATGAAATCTATGAAATCTTTCTCTCTTTCCTCTAAATGCCCTTCAGTTGAATTTGATAGTCATCAATGTCACTACATGATTATTCTAACTGTATACTAATAGCACATAGAAGGACATGCCAGTCTCAGTGAAGTCAGTCAGTTTAGAATTTAACTCATGGAAGCAAACCAAGAGCAAGGTCCAGTTGTCTTAAGTGCTGTATCTATATACATCAAAGGCCAGGCCTTTCGTTAAAGACAAGACAAAAGGAGAGAGAATGGAAGCATTGTTGTCCTTTTTCACACATGGGCAGCAGAGACTCAGGATTTTGGTGATTAAAAACCCACCATTTCAATTTAGGGGATACGGTCACTCTTATGGTGATGGGCCTGATCCAATTTTTTTTTTTTTTGTGGAGCCTACCCACGTCTCCCGGGGCTGGGGGTGGGGGGAGCATCTCTGACCTGTGGGGAACCCTGTTCCTTCCTTCTGTGGTGGTGATGCCCCCCCAGGATCTGCCCGGGTGGGCTCCTAGTGGGCAGGTTCTGCCCCAGCTCAGGCTGGGGGAGCAGATGGATCAGGCTGGGTGCTGCCTCTGAGCTGAGCCAGGACCCACCTTCTAGCAGCCCATCCAAATGACCCTGCTGCTGCAGAGGGAAGGACTGGGGCCTCTTGCAGCTAAGGGCCCACTGGCAGCTCGCCCACCCAGACATGGGAGAAGCAGGCAGGCTCCACAGAAAAAAAAAAGGATCAGGCCCCTTGCCACTTTTTTTTTCCCCTGGTGGAGCCTGCTTGTGTGAGCTGTCGCCAGGCCATGCAGCACCTGAGCAGTGGGGGGACCCAGTCCTTCTCTCCACAGTGGCAGCACCATCTGGGTACAGTGCTAGCTGCATGGGTACTGCCCCAGCTTGCAGGCAACACCTGCTGGATCCAACTGCTCCCCGAGTCTGTGTTGGGAGCAGTGCTTGGTGGGCTTCCAATGCATGCATGGTCTTGGGGAAGAGTTGGATCTGGCAGATGCTGCCTGTGAGCAGGGGCAGCACCTGTGCAGCTAGTGCTGATCTGGGTGGCCAAGGGGTTGCTGTCACTGTGGAGGGAAGGACTGGGCCCCTCCACTACTCAGGTGTTGTGTGGCCCAGTGGCAGCTTGCATGGGCAGGTTCAGCTGAAAAAATAGAAAAAAAGTGGTTAGGGCCCTGATCCTTCTTTTTTCCATGGAGCCTGCCTGCCTTTCCTGCCAATTTTTGTCACATGTGCAAGCACTGTCAGAGATTAACTAATTTATCTGAGTTTCCTGAGAAAAGTCTGTAGCAGAAATGGAAACTGAACCAAGATCTCTTGTTTCTTAGTCCAGTGTTCTTCAAGAGAGTCTTTCATTTCTCACAAGCATCTCAGCTCGTATTTAAACTCATATGTACTCTATTGATATTTTTGAACTGGTCAGTGTTCCCGTGAACATACAAATTTGGCAGTGTGTGCATGTGAAAAACTCTCTCAAGTTAAACAAGAGATCTGTAGAATGCTTTTAGTTCTGTAAAATACAAATTAGGAAGCGCTGCATCAAGCCTTTTAGTTAACTGTATTTACAAACAGATTAAAAAGAACCAGGTTGCCAACTGTTGCAGTCTCAACTTAGGATGTTTTATTTACAACATTATTTTCCAAGGCAGCCTCCAGCAAAATGCTTTGGTTATTAATATGAACATTATATCCTTTCCCCTCTAATTTAAAAGTGCTGTGGCTGTGAATGAAAATGACTTCTTCAGTGGTGTCTCTATTTGGGTAAATCACATGAGCAATCTTAAGGAAACTGGCAGTTGTCTAATAGAGCACACATTCTAATCCCAAAGAACTTCCAAAAAGATTTCAATTAGATATTAAATTAGACACCTGAAGTACACATATTTCTCTCAGCTCCTTAGGCAAAAATAACAAGATAGTAACTTGATTCACTGTTGTTTTTGTTCTGCTGCAAGGGATTCGGTGTTACATAGCAAAATCTCTTCCTTTTGAAATAAATCAGAATTTTATTTTGCAATCCAGAGACCTCTCCAGCATGGAAGACTGAAATGAACTAATTCTTCAGAGAACAGAATAACAAACATAAACCCACTGCTTTCAGTGCTTATTTGAGAGATGAAGCACACAAATAGATACCAGTTAAATTTGGTGTGGTACTTTTACATTAAATTTTATTTGGAATTAGATTAATATTTTTCTGTTTTTACAAAGACTTTTCCATCCCTTAGCTCTACACTGATTTTGCAAACCCCACACTTCTTGTAAGCAGACCTTGCTGAAGTCAGTGAGACTAATCACACGGGGCATTTGTACACATGCATTCACCGTGCTGCTGCGCGCTTTTAAAAGCTCCTGGCACTGTGGCGCATGCATTTGTATAAACAGCGAAATGTGTGTCAGCGCTGAGAAAATGGCAGCAGTGCACTTTTGAACTAAAACACATCAAAGGGGTTTTAGTTTAAAAGCGCACCACCACCATTTTCTGTGCCCTGATGCGCATTTCACCATTTATATAAATG